>NC_133027.1:950625-1267500 GCF_048771995.1 Taeniopygia guttata | reverse complement strand
GGAATAGTGGGATCCTTACTGGGAACAGTGGGATCCTTACTGGGAACAACGGGATTCTCACTGGGAAAAGCGGAATCTCAGGTTCCTCAAACCCCCCTGCCCCATTCCCTAAATCCCCCTGCCCCTTCCCACCCTTCCAGCCCCATTCCCTAAATCCCCTGCCCCATCCCCTGCCCCATTCCCAAACCCCCTGCCCCATTCCCTAAATCCCCCTGCCCCATCTCCTGCCCCATTCCCTAAATCCCCTGCACCATTCCCAAACCCCCTCCCCCATTCCCAAACCCCCTGCGCCATCCCCTAAACTCCCTGCCCCATTCCCTAAATCCCCCTGCCCCATCCCCTGCCCCATTCCCTAAACCCCCTGCCCCATTTCCTAAATCCCCCTGCCCCATCCCCTGCCCCATCCCCTAAACCCCCTGCCCCATTCCCAGGTTCCTCAAATCCCCTGCCCCATTCCCTAAACCCCCCTGCCCCATTCCCTAAATCCCCCTGCCCCATTCCCTAAATCCCCCTGCCCCATTCCCTAAATCCCCCTGCCCCATCCCCTGCCCCATTCCCAAACCCCCTGCCCCATTCCCTAAATCCCCCTGCCCCATCCCCTGCCCCATTCCCTAAATCCCTCTGCCCCATCCCCTGCCCCATCCCCTAAATCCCCTGCCCCATTCCCTAAATCCCCTGCCCCATTCCCTAAATCCCCCTGCCCCATCCCCTGCCCCATTCCCTAAATCCCCCTGCCCCATTCCCTAAATCCCCCTGCCCCATTCCCTAAATCCCCCTGCCCCATTCCCTAAATCCCCTGCCCCATTCCCTAAATCCCCTGCCCCATTCCCAAACCCCCTGCCCCATTCCCTAAATCCCCCTGCCCCATTCCCTAAATCCCCTGCCCCATTCCCAAACCCCCTGCCCCATTCCCTAAACCCCCTGCCCCATCCCCTGCCCCATTCCCTAAATCCCCCGGCCCTTCCCACCCTTCCAGCCCCATTCCCAAACCCCTCCCCGCCCTGCCGGCTCCCCGTGGCCGCCGTTCCCCCCGCGCTCCCGCGGCTGTCCCGCTAATCCCGGCCCTCCCTCCCTCCCTCCCTCCCTCCCTCCCTCCCTCCCTCCCTCCCTCCCTCCCTCCCTCCCTCCCTCCCTCCCTGCCTCCCTCCCTCCCGGCCCGGGGCCAGCCCTGCACCTGCTCCGGGCCGCTCCAGCTCTGCTCCTCCGGCCCTAAAAAGGACAGGATCGGCCGCGTTCCTGCGGGACGTGTCATCCTCCCTCCCGGGACGTGATCCCTGCTCCTCCCGGCCCATCCCGGAGCGCCATCCCGGCTGCTCCCGGCCCATCCCGGCTGCTCCCGACCCATCCCGGTTCTTCCCGGTTCCTTCTGGCCCATCCCGGCTGCTCCCGACCCATCCCGGAGCGCTATTCCGGCTCTTCCCGGAGCGCCATCCCGGCTCTTCCCGGCCCATCCCGGAGCGCCATCCCGGCTGCTCCCGGCTCTTCCCGGCCCATCCCGGCTCTTCCCGGCCCATCCCGGCTCTTCCCGGAGCTCCATCCCGGCCCATCCCGGTTCTTCTCGGTTCCTCCCGGCCCATCCCGGCTGCTCCCGGCCCATCCCGGTTCCTCCCGGCCCATCCCGGCTGCTCCCGGCCCATCCCGGAGCGCCATCCCGGCCCATCCCGGCTGCTCCCGACCCATCCCGGTTCTTCCCGGTTCCTCCCGGCCCATCCCGGAGCGCCATCCCGGCTCCTCCCGGCCCATCCCGGTTCTTCCCGGTTCCTCCCGGCCCATCCCGGCTGCTCCCGACCCATCCCGGTTCTTCCCGGTTCCTCCCGGCCCATCCCGGAGCTCCATCCCAGCCCATCCCAGTTCTTCCCGGTTCCTCCCGGCCCATCCCGGAGCTCCATCCCGGCCCATCCCGGCCCATCCCGGCTGCTCCCGGCCCATCCCGGTTCTTCCCGGTTCCTCCCGGCCCATCCTGGAGCTCCATCCCGGCCCATCCCGGAGCTCCATCCCGGCCCATCCCGGTTCTTCCCAGTTCCTTCTGGCCCATCCCGGCTCTTCCCGGCCCATCCCGGAGCGCCATCCCGGCTGCTCCCAGCCCATCCCGGTTCTTCTCGGTTCCTCCCGGCCCATCCCGGCTCTTCCCGGCCCATCCCGGAGCTCCATCCCGGCTCCTCCCGGCCCATCCCGGAGCGCCATCCCGGCTCTTCCCGGCCCATCCCGGAGCGCCATCCCGGCCCATCCCGGCCCATCCCGGAACACCCCCGGCAGGATTGGGGGTCAGGAGGTGGGAAAGGCCCCGGGGGGGGAATTCCCGTGTTTATTCCCGGCTGGAATGTGCCTCCCTCTCCTGCACAATTCCCGCGGCTCCCGGAGGGATTTGGGCTCAGCCCGGTGCCGATTTCCCGGGGGATTTTCCCTCTCCTGCACAATTCCCGCGGCTCCCGGAGGGATTTGGGCTCAGCCCGGTGCCGATTTCCCGGGGGATTTTCCCTCTCCTGCACAATTCCCGCGGCTCCCGGAGGGATTTGGGCTCAGCCCGGTGCCGATTTCCCGGGGGATTTTCCCTCTCCTGCCACTCCCGACCTTCCCCCACCCCCAGACGTGCCGGAGCTCAGGCAGATCCCGCTAAAACCGGGATCGGGGGGAGGAACCGGGGGATGGAGCGGCGCTCGGAGAGCTCAGGAACTCCCTTCCCTCGGGAAAGGCGCTAAAAATAGCGCCGGGAGGCCGCGGAGGGATGGAGAGGCTGGAGAGGGATGGAGAGGGCTGGGAAAAGTGGGAAAAGGCAGGGAAAAGACACAGGGAAAGGATGGGAAAGGCTGGGAAAGGCACAGGGAAAGGCACAGGGAAAGGCACAGGGAAAAGCAGGAAAAGGCAGGAAAGGCAGGGAAAGGATGGGAAAGGCAGGAAAAGGCAGGAAAAGTGGGGAAAGGCAGGAAAAGGATGGGAAAGGCACAGGGAAAGGCACAGGGAAAGGCAGGAAAGGCTGGGAAAAGATGGGAAAGGACGGAAAGGCACAGGGAAAGGCAGGGAAAGGCAGGGAAAGGATGGGAAAGGCAGGAAAAGGCAGGAAAAGGATGGGAAAGGCACAGGGAAAGGCACAGGGAAAGGCAGGGAAAGGATGGGAAAGGCAGGAAAAGGCAGGAAAAGGATGGGAAAGGCACAGGGAAAGGCACAGGGAAACGCACAGGGAAAGGCAGGGAAAGGCACAGGGAAAGGCAGGAAAAGGACGGGAAAAAGCAGGAAAAGGCAGGGAAAAGGCAGGAAAAAAAGGCAGAAAAAGGACGGGAAAGGCACAGGGAAAGGCACAGGGAAAGGCAGGGAAAGGCAGGAAAAGCAGGGAAAAGCAGGAAAAGGCACAGAGAAAGACAGGAAAAGGCACAGGGAAAAGCGGGAGGATGATCAGGGAGGTTTTTGGAAAAACACCGTGGGCACGGCGGGATCCCCAATCCATCCCAAACAGCTGGAACGGGAAATTTGGGAATTGCGGGGAAGGGGCAGTGAAGGCGGGGTGAGGGCTGCGGGTGTGGGGGGGGATGGGGAGGGAGGGGCGGGGAGGGAGGGACAGGGAGAGAGGGACATAAGGGACAGGGAGAGAGGGACACGAGGGGAGAGGGACACAAAGGACAAGGAGAGGGGGACACGAGGGACACAGGGAGAGAGGGACATGAGGGACAGGGAGAGAGGGACATGAGGGACAGGGAGAGAGGGACATGAGGAGCAAGGAGAGAGGGACATGAGTGACACAAGGAGAGAGGGACACGAGGAGAGAGGGACACGAGGGACACGAGGAGAGAGGGACATGAGGGACACAGGGAGAGAGGGACACGAGGAGAGAGGGACACGAGGGACGGGGAGAGAGGGACACGTGGGACACAGGGAGAGAGGGATGTGAGGGACAGGGAGAGAGGGACATGAGGGACAGGGAGAGAGAGACGGGGAGAGAGGGACACGAGGGACACGAGGAGAGAGGGACGTGAGGGGCACAGAGAGAGGGACACGAGGGACAGGGAGAGAGGGACACGAGGAGAGAGGGACATGAGGGACACAGGGAGAGAGGGACACGAGGGACACAGGGAGAGAGGGACACAAGGGACACAGGGAGACAGGGACACGAGGGACAGGGAGAGAGGGACACGAGGAGAGAGGGACATGAGGGACAGGGAGAGAGGGACACGAGGGACACAGGGAGAGAGGGACAGGAGGGACAGGGAGAGAGGGACACGAGGGACAGGGAGAGGGAAATGAGGGACACAGGGAGAGATCACAAGGAACAGGGAAGGGACACAAGGAGCAGGGAATGACACAAGGAGTGAGAAGGTCACGAGCAACAGAGAGAGAGGGACACGGGGAAGAGGGAAGGGACGAAAGGAGCAGGGAGAGAGGGACACGAGGGACGTTTTCTGGTGACACTCTGACATGGTGGCCCCAGGCAAAGTTCAGGGGATGCTCTCAGGTGATGTTGGCTCAGGTGATGTTCCGGTGATGCTCAGGTGACATCTCAGGGGATGCTCCCCAGTGATGCTCTCTCTCAGGTGATGCTCCAGTGATATTCAGGTGATGCTCCCAGGTGTTGCCCAGGTGTTCCCCAGGTATTTCCCAGGTGTTTCCCAGGTGTTTCCCAGGTGATTCCCGGGTGATTCCCAGGTATTTCCCAGGTGTTTCCGAGGTATTTCCCAGGGGATTCCCAGGTGATTCCCAGGTATTTCCCAGGTGATTCCCAGGTGATTCCCAGGTGCTGCTCTGTGAGGCTCTGATGATCATTTTTGGGGATGTTCAGGCATTGCTCTCCAGACAGGATCTCAGGTGCCACCCTCAGCTGGTGCTCGCTCCCCCATAATTCCCTCTCCATGGATCCCTCTCCATGGATCCCTCTCCATGGATCCCTCTCCATGGATCCCTCCCATGGATTCCTGTCCATGGATCCCTCCCATGGATCCCTCTCCATGGATCCCTCTCCATGGATCCCTCTCCATGGATCCCTCCCATGGATCCCTCTCCATGGATCCCTCCCATGGATCCCTCCCATGGATCCCTCTCCATGGATCCCTCCCATGGATCCCTGTCCATGGATCCCTCCCATGGATCCCTCCCATGGATCCCTCTCCATGGATCCCTCTCCATGGATCCCTCTCCATGGATCCCTCCCATGGATCCCTCTCCATGGATCCCTCCCATGGATTCCTCTCCATGGATCCCTCTCCATGGATCCCTCCCATGGATCCCTCTCCATGGATTCCTCTCCATGGATTCCCTCCCATGGATCCCTCCCATGGATTCTCACCCATGGATTCCCTCTCCATGGATTCCCTCTCCATGGATCCCTCTCCATGGATCCCTCTCCATGGATCCCTCCCATGGATCCCTCTCCATGGATCCCTGTCCATGGATCCCTCTCCATGGATCCCTCTCCATGGATCCCTCTCCATGGATCCCCACCCATGGATCCCTCCCATGGATTCCTCTCCATGGATCCCTCTCCATGGATCCCTCTCCTTTCATTCCCTCCCATGGATCCCTCCCATGGATCCCTCTCCATGGATCCCTCTCCATGGATCCCTCCCATGGATCCCTCTCCATGGATCCCTCTCCATGGATCCCTCCCATGGATCCCTCTCCATGGATCCCTCTCCATGGATCCCTCCCATGGATCCCTCTCCATGGATCCCTCTCCATGGATCCCTCTCCATGGATCCCTCTCCTTTGATCCCTCTCCATGGATCCCTCTCCATGGATCCCTCCCATGGATCCCTCCCATGGATCCCTCCCATGGATCCCTCTCCATGGATCCCTCCCATGGATCCCTCTCCATGGATCTCTCCCATGGATCCCTCTCCATGGATCCCTCTCCATGGATCCCTCTCATGGATTCCCTCTCCCTTGATTCCCTGTCCATGGATCCCTCTCCATGGATCCCTCTCCATGGATCCCTCCCATGGATCACTCCCATGGATCCCTCTCCATGGATCCCTCTCCATGGATCCCACTCCATGGATCCCTCTCCATGGATCTCTCCCATGGATCCCTCTCCATGGATCCCTCTCCATGGATCCCTCTCCATGGATCCCTCTCATGGATTCCCTCTCCCTTGATTCCCTCTCCATGGATCCCTCTCCATGGATCCCTCTCCATGGATTCCCTCTCCATGGATCCCTCCCATGGATCCCTCTCCATGGATCCCTCTCCATGGATTCCTCCCATGGATCCCTCTCCATGGATCCCTCTCCATGGATCCCTCTCCATGGATCCCTCCCATGGATCCCTCTCCATGGATCCCTCCCATGGATCCCTCCCATGGATCCCTCCCATGGATCCCTCTCCATGGATTCCCTCCCATGGATCCCTCTCCATGGATTCCCTCCCATGGATCCCTCTCCATGGATCCCTCTCCATGGATCCCTCTCCATGGATTCCCTGACCATGGATCCCTCCCATGGATCCCTCTCCATGGATCCCTCTCCTTTCATTCCCTCCCATGGATCCATCCCATGGATCCCTCACATGGATCCCTCCCCATGGATCCCTCCCATGGATCCCTCTCCATGGATCCCTCCCATGGATCCCTCCCATGGATCCCTGTCCATGGATCCCTCCCATGGATCCCTCCCATGGATCCCTCCCATGGATCCCTCTCCATGGATCCCTCTCCATGGATCCCTCTCCATGGATCCCTCTCCATGGATCCCTCCCATGGATCCCTCCCATGGATCCCTCCCATGGATCCCTCCCATGGATCCCTCCCATGGATCCCTCTCCATGGATCCCTCCCATGGATCCCTCCCATGGATCCCTGTCCATGGATCCCTCCCATGGATCCCTCCCATGGATCCCTCCCATGGATCCCTCTCCATGGATCCCTCTCCATGGATTCCTCTCCATGGATCCCTCTCCATGGATTCCTCTCCATGGATTCCCTCTCCATGGATTCCTCTCCATGGATCCCTCCCATGGATCCCTCCCATGGATCCCTCTCCATGGATCCCTCACATGGATCCCTCTCCATGGATCCCTCCCATGGATCCCTCTCCATGGATCCCTCTCCATGGATCCCCACCCATGGATCCCTCCCATGGATTCCTCTCCATGGATTCCCTCTCCATGGATCCCTCTCCATGGATCCCTCTCCATGGATTCCCTCCCATGGATCCCTCCCATGGATCCCTCTCCATGGATCCCTCCCATGGATCCCTCCCATGGATCCCTCTCCATGGATCCCTCTCCATGGATCCCTCTCCTTTCATTCCCTCCCATGGATCCCTCCCATGGATCCCTCCCATGGATCCCTCTCCATGGATCCCTCCCATGGATCCCTCCCATGGATCCCTCTCCATGGATCCCTCCCATGGATCCCTCTCCATGGATCCCTCTCCATGGATCCCTCCCATGGATCCCTCTCCATGGATCCCTCTCCATGGATCCCTGTCCATGGATCCCTCTCCATGGATCCCTCCCATGGATTCCCTCCCATGGATTCCCTCTCCATGGATCCCTCCCATGGATTCCCTCTCCATGGATCCCTCCCATGGATCCCTCTCCATGGATCCCTCTCCATGGATTCCTCCCATGGATCCCTCTCCATGGATCCCTCTCCATGGATCCCTCTCCATGGATCCCTCCCATGGATTCCCTCTCCATGGATCCCTCCCATGGATCCCTCCCATGGATCCCTCTCCATGGATCCCTCCCATGGATTCCCTCCCATGGATTCCTTCTCCATGGATCCCTCTCCATGGATCCCTCCCATGGATTCCCTCTCCATGGATCCCTCCCATGGATCCCTCCCATGGATTCCCTCCCATGGATTCCCTCTCCATGGATCCCTCTCCATGGATCCCTCTCCATGGATCCCTCTCCATGGATCCCTCTCCATGGATCACTCTCCATGGATCCATCCCATGGATCCCTCTCCATGGATCCCTCTCCATGGATCCCTCCTATGGATCCCTCCCATGGATCCCTCCCATGGATCCTTCCCATGGATCCCTCTCCATGGATCCCTCTCCATGGATCACTCTCCATGGATCCCTCCCATGGATCCCTCTCCATGGATCCCTCTCCATGGATTCCTCTCCATGGATTCCCTCTCCATGGATTCCTCTCCATGGATCCCTCTCCATGGATCCCTCTCCATGGATCCCTCTCCATGGATCCCTCCCATGGATCCCTCTCCATGGATCCCTCCCATGGATCCCTCTCCATGGATCCCTCTCCAAAAATTCCGTGCCCGTCTCCCGGGCAAGAGACAGGGAAAATAGGAAAAATAAGGAAAGGAGGAAAAAACATTTTTAAAAATGAAAATGAGGAAAATGGTAAAGTGAGAAAGAAAAAGAAATTAAGAACGAGAAGGGACGGAAACGCCATTGGAGAGGAATTGGAAAAGGAACGGAAAAGGGGAAAACTGAATGGAAAAAGGAAAAGGAAAAAAGAAAGAAAAGGAAGAAGAGGAAGGGAAAGTAAAATATTAAGGAAAGGAAAAGATAAAGGGAAAGGAGAAGGAGGGAAAGAAGAAAAGGAGGAAAATGAGGAAGAAAGAAAGAGGAAGGAAAGTAGGAAAGAGAAGGAAAGGGAAGGTAAGAAAAAGAAGGAAAAGTGATCAGGAAGGAATTGGAAAAGGAAAGGGAAAAGTAAAAGGAAAAAAGAAAAGAAAAAAAGAAGAAGAGGAAGAGGAAGAGGAAGGGAAAGAAAAATGATGTGGAAAGATAAAGGGAAAGGAGGGAAAGGGAAGGGAAAAGGAGAAAAAGGAAGAAAGGGAAGAAAAGATGGAAAAGGAAAAATGAGAATGAAGAAAGAGAATGGGGAAGTGAGAAAGAGAAGGAGAAGGAAAAGGGATTGGAAAGGGAGAGGGAAAGGGAACGGAAAAGGAAAAAATAAGAAAAAAAGGGAAAGGGAAAGGGAAAGGGAAAGGGAAAGGGAAAGGGAAAGGGAAAGGGAAAGGGAAAGGGAAAGGGAAAGGGAAAGGGAAAGGAAAAGGGAAAGGAAAAGGAAAAAAGAAAAAAGGAAAAGGACAAGGAAAAGGAAAAAAGAAAAAAGGAAAGGAAAATATAAAAAAAGGAAAGGGAAAGGGAAAGGGAAAGGGAAAGGGAAAGGGAAAGGGAAAGGAAAAGATAAAAAAGGAAAAGGAAAATATAAAAAAAGTGAAAGGGAAAGGAAAAGGAAAAAAGAAAAAAGAAAAGGAAAAGGAAAAGATAAAAAAGGAAAAGGAAAAGATAAAAAAGGAAAAGGAAAAGGAAAAAAGAAAAAAAGGAAGAGGAAAAGATAAAAAAGGAAAAGGGAAAGGGAAAGATAAAAAAGGAAAAGGGAAAGGAAAAGGAAAAGGAAAAAAAGGAAAAGAAAAAAGGAAAAGGAAAAGGAAAAGGAAAAACGGAAAGGAAAAGGAAAAAAGGAAAAGGAAAAGGAAAATAAAAACGGCAAAGGAAAAGGAGGACAGGGCCAGGAAACGGCGCAGCCGCTCCCGCTGCCCTCCCCACGGCCGGCTCTGGCCCTCCCCACGGCCGCGGCTCCCCGGGGTCCCTCCGGCGGCCGATCCGATCGGGATTTATCCCAAATCCCTCCGCACGGCGGGATAACGGGGCACGGCGGGATTACGGGGCACGGCTGGATAACGGGGCACGGCGGGATAACGGGACACGGCGGGATAACGGGGCACGGCGGGATTACGGGGCACGGCGGGATAACGGGGCACGGCGGGATTACGGGGCACGGCGGGATAACGGGGCACGGCGGGATAACGGGACACGGCGGGATAACGGGACACGGCGGGATAACGGGACACGGCGGGATAACGGGGCACGGCGGGATAACGGGGCACGGCGGGATAACGGGGCACGGCGGGATTAGGGGACACGGCGGGATAACGGGGCACGGCGGGTTAGGGGGCACGGCGGGATAACGGGGCACGGCGGGATAACGGGGCACGGCGGGATTAGGGGACACGGCGGGATAACGGGGCACGGCGGGTTAGGGGGCACGGCGGGATAACGGGGCACGGCGGGATAACGGGGCACGGCGGGATTGGGGGCACGGCGGGATTAGGGGACACAGCTGTTCCCGGCTGGGGGCGGGGCACCCCCGGGGGGCAAACCGGGACACCGGGACAGGGACGGGGTGACAGGGACAGGGGACAGGGGACAGGGAGTGACAGGGGACAGGGGGTGACAGGGGGTGACAGGGGGTGACAGGGGGTGACAGGGGACAGGGGGGACAGGGGGGGACAGGGGGTGACAGGGGGTGACGGGGGACAGGGGGGACAGGGGGGGACAGGGGGTGACAGGGACAGGGGGTGATGGGTGACAGGGGGTGACAGGGGGTGATGGGGGGTGACAGGGGACAGGGGGTGACAGGGACAGGGGGTGACAGGGACAGGGGGGGACAGGAACAGGGGGTGACGGGGGGTGACAGGGACAGGGGGTGACGGGGGACAGGGGGTGACAGGGGACAGGGGGTGACAGGGACAGGGGGTGACAGGGGGTGACGGGGGACAGGGGGTGACAGGGGACAGGGGTGACAGGGACAGGGGGTGACAGGGGACAGGGGGTGACAGGGGACAGGGGTGACAGGGACAGGGGGTGACAGGGGGTGACAGGGGACAGGCGGTGACAGGGACAGGGGGTGACAGGGACAGGGGTGACAGGGGGTGACAGGGGGTGACAGGGGACAGGGGGTGACAGGGACAGGCGGTGACGGGGACAGGGGGTGACGGGGACAGGGGGTGACAGGGGGTGACAGGGGGTGACAGGGGACAGGGGGTGACAGGGGGTGACAGGGGACAGGGGGTGACAGGGGACAGGGGGTGACGGGGGATAGGCGGTGACAGGGACAGGGGGTGACAGGGGGTGACGGGGGACGGGGGGGACAGAGGACAGGGGGTGACGGGGACAGGCGGTGACAGGGGACAGGGAGTGACAGGGACAGGGGGTGACAGGGGACAGGGGGTGACAGGGGACAGGCGGTGACGGGGGGTGACAGGGGACAGGGGGTGACAGGGGACAGGGGGTGACAGGGGGTGACAGGGGGTGACAGGGGGTGACAGGGGACAGGGGGTGACAGGGGGTGACAGGGGACAGGGGGTGACAGGGGACAGGCGGAGCGCTCGGCCCTGGAATCCCTGATTTCCCATCTGCGGAGAGCCGGGGATGGGAATTTTGGGAATTTTCCCAAACCCGGGGATGGGGAAGGTGTCCCCACCCCAAAATCGTCACAGCGTTCCCAGAGGAGAACCCAGGCAGGAAAAGGAAAAGGAAAAGGAAAAGGAAAAGGAAAAGGAAAAGGAAAAGGAAAAGGAAAAGGAAAAGGGAAAGGGAAAGGAAAAAGAAAAGGAAAAGGAAAAGGAAAAGGAAAAGGAAAAGGAAAAGGAAAAGGAAAAGGAAAAGGAAAAGGAAAAGGAAAAGGATCCCTGGGAGTGTCCAGGGAAAGGCTGGAGGGAGCCTGGAGCAGCCGGGGGGGGTGGAAGGAGTCGGGGTTGGAATGGGAGGGGATTTGGGGTCCCTTCCCACCCAAACCATCCCGTGATCCCGGGATAAAGGACGCTCAGAATCCATCCCGAGGGATTTTTATGGAATTTGGGATGGAAAAGGGAAGGGAGACCCTTCCTGGAGTCCCGAATTCCCAGTGAAGCCCCTGGATCCCAAAATTCCTTCTCCAGGAGGAATCGGGATGGGGATGGATCCAATGCCAGGTTGGGAGAGCCGGGAATGTTCCCCTGGATCAGGGAAGGATCCAGGGAATCCTTGGAGCCTTTTCCAGAGGGAAAGGAGAGCTGGAATTTGGGGAAGGGCTGGAGGGGCAGGAGCCAGGGAATGGAATTCCCAGTGGGAAAGGGGAGCTTGGGATTTTGGGATCTTGGGCAGGAATTCCCGGCCGGGCTCAAATTCCCAGCGGGAAAGGGGAGCTTGGGATTTTGGGATCTGGGCCGGGCTGGAATTCCCAGAGAATCCCTGGATCCCTGGCAGTGCCCAAGGGTGGGTTGGAGCACTCCGGGACGTGCTGAGCTCGGAATGGGATGAGCTCCCACCCACCCCCTTTGGCATCCCACACCGCTCCCGCGTTTCCCTCCGGCATTCCCAATTCCCGATTCCCACCAGGACACCGGATCCGACCCCGCTGTCCGTGTCCCCGCAGGCTACGGGCACGCGGCGCCCAGCACGGACGGCGGGAAGGTTTTCTGCATGCTCTACGCGCTGCTGGGCATTCCCCTGACCCTGGTGATGTTCCAGAGCCTGGGCGAGCGCATCAACACGCTGGTGCGCTCGCTGCTGCGCCGCCTCAAGCGGCGCCTGGGCATGCGGCGGCCCGAGGTGTCCATGGCCAACATGGTGACCATCGGCTTCTTCTCCTGCGTGGGCACGCTGTGCGTGGGCGCCGCCGCCTTCTCGCACTACGAGAACTGGAGCTTCTTCCAGGCCTACTACTACTGCTTCATCACGCTGACCACCATCGGCTTCGGCGACTACGTGGCGCTGCAGAAGGACCAGGCCCTGCAGACGCAGCCGCAGTACGTGGCCTTCAGCTTCGTCTACATCCTCGCCGGGCTGACGGTCATCGGCGCCTTCCTCAACCTGGTGGTGCTGCGCTTCATGACCATGAACGCCGAGGACGAGCGCCGCGACGCCGAGCAGCGGGCGCTGCTGGGCCGGGCCGCTCGCCGCGGTGGCACCGCGGCCTCTGTCCCCGAGGTCACCGCGGTGACCCCGGCCGAGAGCGGCTTGCGGAACGTCTACGCCGAGGTGCTGCACTTCCAGTCGGTGTGCTCGTGCCTGTGGTACAAGAGCCGCGAGAAGCTGCAGTATTCCATCCCCGTCATCATTCCCAGGGATTTGTCCGGCTCGGACGCGGGTGTTGAGCGCAGCCGCTCGTCGCCGGCGCGGTGCCCCGGGACGCCGGAGCAGCGCTGCTTGTGCCGCTCGGCCATCAGCTCCGTGTCCACCGGCCTGCAGAGCCTGGTGGTGTTCCCGGCCTTGGCCAAGCGCCGCAGCTCCGTGTAGCGCCCGAGCCGCGATCCCACCACGATGGGCAACGACGGCGGAGTGACACCGTCCCGCTCGGCTGCGGGTGGGTTTTAATTTAAAACCGCTTGGATTTTTAATTTCACACACAAAAAACCCCAAAAAAACCCAAAAGAACCAAAAAAACCCCCCAAAAAACCCCAAAAAGACCAACCCCAAAACCCACTCCTTGAAAATGTGAAACGTGGGAGAGCGGCGGAATTTTAATTTCACACACAAAAAACCAAAAAAAACCCCAAAAAAACCAAAAAAACCAACCCCAAAACCCACTCCTTGAAAATGTGAAATTTGGGAGAGCGGCGGAATTTTAATTTCACACACAAAAAAACCCCCAAAAAAACCCCAAAAAAACCCACTCCTTGAAAATGTGAAACTTGGGAGAGCGGCGCAATTTTAATTTCACACACACAAAAAATCTAAAAAACCCCAAAAAAACCCAAAAAAACCAACCCCAAAACCCACTCCTTGAAAATGTGAAACTTGGGAGAGCGGCGGAATTTTAATTTCACACACAAAAACCAAAAGAAACCAAAAAAAAACCCCCCAAAGAAACAACCCCAAAACCCACTCCTTGAAAATGTGAAACTTGGGAGAGCGGCGGAATTTTAATTTCACACACAAAAAAACCAAAAAAACCCAAAAAAACCCAACCTCAAAACCCATTCCTTGAAAATGTGAAACTTGGGAGAGCGGCGGAATTTTAATTTCACACACAAAAAAACCCAAAAAAACCCAAAAAAACCCAAAAAAACCAACCCCAAAACCCACTCCTTGAAAATGTGAAACTTGGGAGAGCGGCGGAATTTTAATTTCACACACAAAAAAACCAAAAGAAACCAAAAAAAAACCCCCCAAAGAAACAACCCCAAAACCCACTCCTTGAAAATGTGAAATTTGGGAGAGCGGCGGAATTTTAATTTCACACACAAAAAACCCCAAAAAAACCAAAAAAACCCCAAAAAACCAACCCAAAACCCACTCCTTGAAAATGTGAAACGTGGGAGAGCGGCGGAATTTTAATTTCACACACAAAAAACCAAAAAAACCCCAAAAAAACCCAAAAAAACCAACCCCAAAACCCACTCCTTGAAAATGTGAAACTTGGGAGAGCGGCGGAATTTTAATTTCACACACAAAAAACCCAAAAAAAACCCAAAAAAACCAACCCCAAAACCAACTCCTTGAAAATGTGAAACTTGGGAGAGCGGCGGAATTTTAATTTCACACACAAAAAAACCCAAAAAAACCCAAAAAAACCAACCCCAAAACCAACTCCTTGAAAATGTGAAACTTGGGAGAGCAGCGGAATTTTAATTTCACACACAAAAAACCCAAAAAAACCCCAAAAAAACCCAACCTCAAAACCCACTCCTTGAAAATGTGAAACTTGGGAGAGCGGCGGAATTTTAATTTCACACACAAAAAACCCAAAAAACCCAAAAAAACCCAAAAAAACCCCAAAAAAACCAACCCCAAAACCCACTCCTTGAAAATGTGAAACTTGGGAGAGCGGCGGAATTTTAATTTCACACACAAAAAAACCCAAAAAAACCCAAACAAACCAACCCCAAAACCAACTCCTTGAAAATGTGAAACTTGGGAGAGCGGCGGAATTTTAATTTCACACACAAAAAACCAAAAAAACCCAAAAAAACCCAAAAAAACCAACCCCAAAACACGCTCCTTGAAAATGTGAAACTTGGGAGAGCGGCGGAATTTTAATTTCACACACAAAAAAACCCAAAAAAACCCAAAAAAAACCCAAAAAAACCAACCCCAAAACCCACTCCTTGAAAATGTGAAATTTGGGAGAGCGGCGGAATTTTAATTTCACACACAAAAAACCCAAAAAACAACCCAAAAAAAACCCAAAAAAACCAACCCCAAAACCCACTCCTTGAAAATGTGAAACTTGGGAGAGCGGCGGAATTTTAATTTCACACACAAAAAACCAAAAAAACCCAAAAAAACCCAACCTCAAAACCCATTCCTTGAAAATGTGAAACGTGGGAGAGCGGCGGAATTTTAATTTCACACACAAAAAAAACAAAAAAAAGCCCAAAAAAACCAACATTTTGGGGGAAATTTGGGATATTTTCCCATAGGATCCCCGTCTCCATCCTCCCCAAGGCTCCAGGGATGGAATTGTTCCTCCTGGGAAGTTATTTTGGGGGAAATTTGGGATATTTTACTGTGGGATCCCCGTCAATTCCAGGGATGGAATTGTTCCTCCTGGGAAGTTAATTTGGGGGAAATTTGGGATATTTTCCCCTTGGATCCCCATTCCCGTTCTCTCCAAAGCTCTGGGGATGGAATTGTTCCTCCTGGGAAGTTATTTGGGGGAAATTTGGGATATTTTCCCATGGAATCTCCATCTCCATCCTCCCCAAGGCTCCAGGGATGGAATTATTCCCTCAGAGTGACATTTTGGGGGAATTTGGGATATTTTCCCATGGAATCTCCATTTCCCTTCTCTCCAAAGCTCTGGGGACAGAGTTGTTCCTCCTGGGAAGTTATTTTGGGGGAAATTTGGGATATTTTCCCGTGGGATCTCCATCTCCATCCTCCCCACGGCTCCAGGGATGGAATTATTCCCTCAGAGTGGCTTTTTGGGGGAAATTTGGGATATTTTCCCTTGGGATCCCCATTTCCATCCTCCCCAAGGCTCCAGGAATGGAATTGTTCCTCCTGGGAAGTTATTTTGGGGGAAATTTGGGATATTTTCCCTTGGGATCCCCATTTCCGTTCTCTCCAAAGCTCTGGGGAAGGAGTTATTCCTCCTGGGAAGTTATTTTGGGGAAAAATTGGGATATTTTCCCGTGGGATCCCCGTCTCCGTCCTCCCCAAGGCTCCAGGGATGGAATTGCTCCTCCTAGGGAGTTAATTAAGGGGAAATTTGGGATATTTTCCCACGGAATCTCCATTTCCATCCTCCCCAAGGCTCCAGGGATGGAATTATTCCCTCAGAGTGGCTTTTTGGGGATAATCCGGAATATTTTCCCTTGGGATCCCCGTTTCTATCCTCCCCAAGGCTCCAGGGATGGAATTGTTCCTCCTGGGAAGTTATTTTGGGGGAAATTTGGGATATTTTCCCATGGAAGCTCCATTTCTATCCTCCCCAAGGCTCCAGGGATGGAATTATTCCCCTCAGAGTGACATTTTGAGGAAAAATTGGGATATTTTCTCGTGGGATCCCCGTCTCCATCCTCCCCAAGGCTCCAGGGATGGAATTGCTCCTCCTGGGAAGTTATTTTGGGGGAAATTTGGGATATTTTCCCATGGAAGCTCCATTTCTATCCTCCCCAAGGCTCCAGGGATGGAATTATTCCCCTCAGAGTGACATTTTGAGGAAAAATTGGGATATTTTCTCGTGGGATCCCCGTCTCCATCCTCCCCAAGGCTCCAGGGATGGAATTGTTCCTCCTGGGAAGTTATTTTGGGGGAAATTTGGGATATTTTCCATGGGATCCCCATTTCCCTTCTCTCCAAAGCTCTGGGGACAGAGTTGTTCCTCCTGGGAAATTATTTTGGGGGAAATCTGGGATATTTTCCCATGGAATCTCCATCTCCATCCTCCCCAAAGCTCCAGGGATGGAATTGTTCCTCCTGAGAAGTTATTTTGGGGAAAATTTGGGATATTTTCCCGTTCAATCCCCGTCTCCATCTTCCCTGAGGCTCCAGGGATGGAATTGTTCCTCCTGGGAAGTTAATTTGGGGAAATTTGGGATATTTTCCCATAGAATCCCCATTTCCATCCTCCCCAAGGCTCCAGGGATGGAATTGTTCCTCCTGGGAAGTTAATTTGGGGGAAATTTGGGATATTTTCCCATGGAATCCCCATCTCCATCCTCCCCAAGGCTCCAGGGATGGAATTATTCCCCTCAGGGAGTTTTTTTGGGATATTTTCCCCTTGGATCCCCATCTCCATCCTCACTGGGACTCCGGGATGGGATTTTTCCCTCAGGGAGGAATTTTGGGGACAATTTTCCCCCGGGATCCCCATTCCCATCCTCAGCCGGACTCCGGGGACGGAATCGTTCCCTCAGGGAGACATTTGGGGGAAATCCTCTTTTCTCCTCTTTTTCCCTCTTTTTTCCCTCTTTTTCCCTCTTTTCCCCTCTTTTTCCCTCTTTATTTTCCCTTTTTTTCCCTCTTTTTCCCTCTTTTTTTCCCTCTTTTCCCCTGTTTTTCCATTTTTCCCTCTTTTTCCCTCTTTTTCCCTCTTTTTCCCTATTTTTCCCTCTTTTTCCCTTTTATCCCTCTTTTCCCCTCTTTTTCCCTCTTTTTCCTTCTTTTTTCCTATTTTTCCCTCTTTTTTCCTATTTTTCCCTCTTTTTCCCTCTTTTTCCCTCTTTTTCCCTCTTTTTCCCTCTTTTTCCCTCTATTCCCCTCTTTCTCCCTCTTTTTCCCTCTTTTTCCCTCTTTTTCCCTCTTTTTCCCTCTTTTTCCCTCTATTCCCCTCTTTCTCCCTCTTTTTCCCTCTTTTTCCATCTTTTTCCCTCTTTTCCCCTCTTTTTCCATCTTTTTCCATCTTTTTCCTTCCTTTTCCCTCTTTTTCCCTCTTTTCCCCTCTTTTTCCCTCTTTTTTCCCTCTTTTTCCCTATTTCCCCTCTTTTTCCCTCTTTTCCCCTCTTTTTTTCCCTCTTTTCCCCTCTTTTTCCCTCTTTATTTTTCCCTCTTTTTCCCTCTTTTTTTTTCCTCTTTTTTCCCCTTTTCCCCTCCTTTTTCCCTATTTTCCCTCTTTTTCCCTCTTTATTTTTCCCTCTTTTTCCCTCTTTTTTTCCCTCTTTTTCCCTCTTTATTTTTCCCTCTTTTTCCCTCTTTTTCCTCTTTTCCCCTCTTTTTCCCTCTTTTCCCTCTTTTTCCCTCTTTTTCCCTATTTTTCCCTCTTTTTCCCTTTTATCCCTCTTTTCCCCTCTTTTTCCCTCTTTTTCCTTCTTTTTTCCTATTTTTCCCTCTTTTTTCCTATTTTTCCCTCTTTTTCCCTCTTTTTCCCTCTTTTTCCCTCTTTTTCCCTCTTTTTCCCTCTATTCCCCTCTTTCTCCCTCTTTTTCCCTCTTTTTCCCTCTTTTTCCCTCTTTTTCCCTCTTTTTCCCTCTATTCCCCTCTTTCTCCCTCTTTTTCCCTCTTTTTCCATCTTTTTCCCTCTTTTCCCTCTTTTTCCATCTTTTTCCATCTTTTTCCTTCCTTTTCCCTCTTTTTCCCTCTTTTCCCCTCTTTTTCCCTCTTTTTTCCCTCTTTTTCCCTATTTCCCCTCTTTTTCCCTCTTTTCCCCTCTTTTTTTCCCTCTTTTCCCCTCTTTTTCCCTCTTTATTTTTCCCTCTTTTTCCCTCTTTTTTTTTCCTCTTTTTTCCCCTTTTCCCCTCCTTTTTCCCTATTTTCCCTCTTTTTCCCTCTTTATTTTTCCCTCTTTTTCCCTCTTTTTTTCCCTCTTTTTCCCTCTTTATTTTTCCCTCTTTTTCCCTCTTTTTCCTCTTTTCCCCTCTTTTTCCCTCTTTTCCCTCTTTCCCTCTTTTCCCCTCTTTTTCCCTTTTTCCATCTTTTCCCCTCTTTTTCCATATTTTTCTCTCTTTTTCCCACTTTTTCCCTCTTTTTCCCCTCTTTTTCCCTCTTTTTCCCTCTTTATCCCTCTTTTTTCCTCTTTTTTCCTCTTTTTCCATCTTTTCCCTCTTTTTCCATCTTTTTCCCTCTTTTTCCCCTCTTTTTCCCTCTTTATCCCTCTTTTTCCCTCTTTTTCCCACTTTTTCCCTCTTTTTCCCTCTTTTCCCTCTTTTTCCCTCTTTTTCCCTGTTTTTCCCTGTTTTTCCCTCTTTTCCCCACTTTTTCCCTCTTTTTCCCTCTTTTCCCTCTTTTTCCCTCTTTTTCCCTCTTTTTTTCCCCTCTTTTTCCCTCATTTTCCCTCTTTTTCCCTCTTTCCCCCTTTTTCCCTCTTTTTCCCACTTTTTCCCTCTTTTCCCCTCTTTTCCCTCTTTCCCCTTTTTCCCTCTTTTCCTCTTTTTCCCTCTTTTCCCCCTCTTTTCCATCTTTTTCTTTTTTTTCCTTCCTTTTCCCTCTTTCCCTCTTTTCCCTCTTTTTCCCTCTCTTCCCCTCTTTTTCTCTCTTTTTCCCTCTTTTTCCCTCTTTATTTGTCCCTCTTTTTCCCTCTTTTCCCCTCTTTATTTTTCCCTCTTTATTTTTCCCTCTTTTTTTTCCGTCTTTCCTCCTCTTTTTCCCTCTTTTCCCCTCTTTTTCCCTCTTTATTTTTCCCTTTTTATTTTCCCTCTTTTTCCCTCTTTTTTCCCCCCTATTTTTCCCTCTTTATTTTTCCCCTCTTTTTCCCTCTTTTCCCTCTTTTTCCCTCTTTTTCCCTCTTTTTCCCTCTTTTCCCGTTCCCGCCCTTCCGGGATGGGACTGTCCCCCCCCAGGGGACACGGGGGGACACGGAGGGGACACGGGGGGACATCCCGGCGGTGGCACTGAGGACTTTGGGGATGTTCCATCACCATTCCAGAGAGGGAAAATCCATGGATTTCTGATCCTTCCGCCGCACATGTGTGAAATTCCGTGGAATTCCAGGAATATCCATGGGAGCAGAACCTCGGGGTGGGGAGGTGGGAATTTCCTGGTGATTCCCGGGAGGAATTTCCTGGTGATTCCAGGGAGGAATTTCCTGGTGATTCCAGGGGGAATTTCCTGGTGATTCCCGGGAGGAATTTCCTGGTGATTCCCGGGAGGAATTTCCTGGTGATTCCCGGGAGGAATTTCCTGGTGATTCCAGGGGGAATTTCCTGGTGATTCCCGGGAGGAATTTCTGCCCCTTCCTGATCCCGGATCCCGGGAAGGGTTCCCGGCCCACGGGACGCGGCTCCTGGAGACGGAAATAAAGGATTGTGGAATTTCGGCGGCCTCCGGGATCTTGGATTTGTACCCAGGAATTCCATCGGGATCTGGGAAAAGAGGATCCTGATCTTCTGGAATTTGGGGTTCTTCCCTCGGGATCTGGGAAAGAACGATCCCGATCCCCTGGGATCTCGGATTTGTACCCAGGAATTTCATCGGGATCTGGGAAAGGAGGATCCCGATCTTCGGGAATTTGGGATTCTTCCATCGGGATCTGGGAAACGAGGAGCCCAACCTTCTGGAATTTGGGATTCTTCCCTTGGGATCTGGGAAAGGAGGATCCCAATCTTCTGGAATTTGGGGTTCTTCCATTGGGATCTGGGAGAGGAGGATCCCAATTCCCTTGGACCTTGGATTTGTACCCGGGAATTCCATCGGGATCTGGGAAAGGAGGATCCCGATCTTCTGGGATCTCGGATTTGTACCCGGGAATTCCATCGGGATCAGGAAAGGAGGGTCCCGATCTTCCGGAATTTGGGGTTCTTCCCTTGGGATGTGGGAAAGGAGGATCCCGATCTTCTGGGATTTTGGCGTTGCCTCCAGGAATTCCATCAGGACCTGGGAAAAGAGGATCCCGACCTTCTGGAATTTGGGGTTCTTCCATCGGGATCTGGAAAGGAGGATCCCGATTTTCCGGAATTTGGGGTTCTTCCCTCAGGATCTGGGAAAGGAGAATCCCAATCTTCCGGAATTTGGGGTTCTTCCCTCGGGATCTGGGAAAGGAGGATCCCGATTTTCTGGAATTTGGGGTTCCTCCATTGGGATCTGGGAAAGGAGGATCCTGATCCCTGGGATCTTGGATTTGTACCTGGGAATTCCATCGGGATCTGGGAAAGGAGGGTCCCAACCTTTCGGAATTTGGGGTTCTTCCATCGGGATCTGGGAAAGGAGGATCCCAATCTTCTGGGATCTCAGCTTTGTACCCAGGAATTCCATCGGGATCGGGGAAAGGAGGATCCCGATCTTCTGGAATTTGGGGTCCTTCCCTCGGGATCTGGGAAAGGAGGGTCCCGATCCCCTCGGACCTCTGATTTGCCTCCAGGAATTCCCTCGGGATCTGGGAAAGGAGGATCCCCATCTTCTGGAATTTGGGGTTCTTCCCTCAGGATCTGGAAAGGAGGGTCCCGATCTTCAGGAAATTGGGGTTCTTCCCTCGGGATCTGGGAAAGAGATTCCCAGTCTTCTGGAATTTTGGGGTTCTTCCATTGGGATCTGGGAAAGGAGGATCCCGATCTTCTGGGACCTCAGCTTTGTATCCAGGAATTCCATCGGGATCTGGGAAAGGAGGAGCCGGATCTTCTGGAATTTGGGGTTCTTCCATTGGGATCTGGGAAAGGAGGATCCCGATCTTCTGGGATTTTGGCTTTGCCTCCAGGAATTCCCTTGGGATCTGGAAAAGGAGGATCCCAACCTTCTGGAATTTCGGGTTATTCCATTGGGATCTGGGAAAGGAGGGTCCCGATCTTCTGGAAGTTGGAATTCTTCCATTGGGATCTGGGAAAGGAGGATCCCAATCCCTCAGGAACACGGGGGGATTCTTCTCTCGGAATATGGGAAAATTCCTGTCCCCAATGTCACATTTCTGTCCCCAATGTCACATTTCTGTCCCCAATGTCACATTTCTGTCCCCAGTGTCACATTTCTGTCCCCAGTGTCACATTTCTGTCCCCCCCAATGTCACATTTCTGTCCCCAATGTCACATTTCTGTCCCCAGTGTCACATTTCTGTCCCCCCAGTGTCACATTTCTGTCCCCCCAGTGTCACATTTCTGTCCCCAGTGTCACATTTCTGTCCCCAATGTCACATTTCTGTCCCCCCAATGTCACATTTCTGTCCCCCCAATGTCACATTTCTGTCCCCCCAATGTCACATTTCTGTCCCCCCCAGTGTCACATTTCTGTCCCCCCAATGTCACATTTCTGTCCCCAGTGTCACATTTCTGTCCCCTTTTTATTATTATTATCATTATTGTTATTATTGTTTTATTTTATTTTTATTTTGTTTTATTTTATTTTTAAGAATTTTAAATTATTTTTATTTTTATTTTTATTAATAATTTTAATTATTATTATATAATATGAATAATAATAAAAATCACTTTCCCCAGATCATTTTCCCCCTCCCCATTCTGCCCAACACCCGCCAGGCATGGGAAGGGTTAATCCCATCCCGATCCCATCCGGATCAAACCCTTGGATTGGGAATTTCCAACCCCAGCATGGGAAGGGCTGGGAAAGGGAAGAAAAAGGGATGGGAAAAGGGGAAAAGGGCTGGAAAATGGGCAGGAAAGGGGATGGGAAAGGGATGGGAAAAGGAAGGAAAACAAATGGGAAAGGGATGGGAAAAGGGGCGGAAAAGGGGCAGAAAAGGGATGGAAATGGGAAGAAAAAAAGGGATGAAAAGGGAAGGAAAAGGAAAGAAAAAGGGGTGGAAATGGGAAGGAAAAGGGAAGGGAAAGGATGGGAAAGGGAAGGAAAATGAATCCAGGGAGGGATGGAAAAGAGACGGAAAAGGGATGGGAAAGAGATGGAAAAGGGGCGGGGAAGGGGCAGGAAAAGGGCTGGAAAAGGGCTGGAAAAGGGCTGGAAAAGGGATGGAAAAGGGATGGAAAAGGGATGGAAATGGGGCAGGAAAAGGCACGGAAAAGAGATGGGAAAAGGAAGGAAACAGGAAGAAAAAGGGATGGGAAAGGGCAGGTTTATCCCGGGCAGGTTTATCCCGGGCAGGTTTATCCGAACCAGGTTTATCCCAGGTTTATCCCAGCCGGGTTTATCCCGGGTTTATCCCGGGCAGGTTTATCCCAGGCAGGTTTATCCCGGGTTTATCCCGGGCAGGTTTATCCCGGGCAGGTTTATCCCGGGTTTATCCCGGCCAGGTTTACCCTGGGCAGGTTTATCCCGGGCGGGTTTATCCCGGGTTTGTCCCAGGTAGGTTTATCCCGGGTTTATCCCAGGCAGGTTTATCCCGGGCAGGTTTATCCTGGCCAGGTTTATCCGAACCAGGTTTATCCCGGTTTTATCCCAGCCGGGTTTATCCCGGGCGGGTTTATCCCGGGTTTCTCCCGGGTTTATCCCGGGATGGCTCCCGGCGATCCCGGCCCGCTCTGACAGCACCGCCTGCCGGGAGCGCGGGGACACGGGACAGGAATCACCGGGATGGGAATTCCCGGGACAGAATCCCGGGACAGAATCACTGGGACAGAAATCCCGGGACAGAATCCCGGGACAGAATCCCGGGACAGAATCACTGGGACACAATTCCCAGGACAGAATTCCCAGGACAAAATCCCGGGACAGAATTCCCGGGACAAAATCCCGGGACAGAATCACTGGGACAGAAATCCCGAGACACAATTCCCAGGAAAAAATCCCGGGACAGAATTCCCGGGACAAAATCCCTGGCACAAATTCCCCGGGACAGAATTCTGGACACAGAATCCCGGGACAGAAATCCCAAGGCAGAATCCCCAGGACAGAATTCCTGGGATAGGAATTCCCAGGACAGAATTCCAGGATAGAATCCCGGGACACAATTTCCAGGACAGAATTCCCAGCACAGAAATCCCGGGACAGGAATCCTGGGATGGAATTCCCAGGACAGAATTCCCAGGACAGAAATCCCAGGACAGAATTCCCAGGACAGAATTCCCGGGACATAAATCCCGGGACAGAATCCCCAGGACAGAATTCCCGAGACAGAATTCCGGGACAAAATTCCTGTGATAGGAATTCCCAGGACAGAATTCCAGGACAGAAATCCTGGGACAGGAATCCCGGGACAAAAATTCCAGGACAAAAATCCAGACACAGAAATCCTGGGACAGGAATCCTGGACAGAATTCCAAGCACAGACTTCCCAGAACAGAATTCCCAGAACAGAATTCCCAGGACAGAATTCCCAGAACAGAATTCCCGGCACAGAATTCCCAGCACAGAATTCCCAGGACAGAATTCCCAGGACAGGAATTCCCAGGACAGGAATTCCCGGGACAGAATTCCCCGGACCAGCAGCACCGGGGCTCTGGGGGCGTGGTTATGCAAATGAGGGGGCGTGGTCCCACAAATCCCCACTCCTCTGCTCTGTGGGCGTGGCCATCTCGGTCAGGGGCGGGGTTTCCAACAAAGGGGCGTGGCTACGGAGGCGTGGCCTCATTTGATTGACGGTGCGTGTCCTTGAGGTGGGCGTGGCTCCGTGTGGGCGTGGCTCCGTGTGGGCGTGTCCTGGGCGTGTCCCTCTCCCAGCGGGGCGTGGCCGCGCTCGTGACCGGCCCCATCCACACCCGGCGGCCGAGTGCGGCACCCAAAATCCCCCCAAAATCCCCCCAAAATCCACCCCAAAATCTCCCCAAAATCTCCCCAAAATCCCCCTAAAATCCCCCTAAAATCCACCCAAAATCCCCCCAGAATCCACCCAAAATCCCCCCAAAATCCCCCTAAAATCCACCCAAAATCCCCCCAAAATCCACCCAAAATCCCCCCCAAATCCCCCTAAAATCCTGAAAATCTCCCCAAAATCTGCCCAAAATCTCCCCAAAATTCCCTCAAAATCCCCCTAAAATCCCCCAAATCCTCCCAAAATCTCCTAAAAATCCCCCCCAAATCCCCAAAATCCCCCCAAACCCCCAAAATACACCCAAAATACCCCCAAAATACCCCCACAATCCACAAAATCCTCCTAAAAATCCCCCCAAATCCACTCAAAATCCCCCCAAAATCTTCCTAAATCCCCCAAAATCCCCCCAAAATCCACCCAAAATCCCCCTAAAATCCCCCCAAAATCTACCCTAAAATCCACCCTAAAATCCACCCAAAATCCACCCAAAATCTCCCCCAAATCCCCCTAAAATCCCCCTAAAATCTCCCCCCAATCCACCCAAAATCTCCCCTAAAATCTCCCCAAAATCCACCCCAAATCCCCAAAATCCCACCCAAAATCCCCCTAAAATCCCCCCAAAATCCCCCCCAAATCCACCCAAAATCCCTCCAAAATCTCCCCAAAATCATCCCCACAATCCCGCGGCGACGGGTTCCAGTCCGTTTTTCCCGTTTTTCCCTGGAATTATCCCAGAAACTCCAGAGGCGGAGCCGGGGGGGTTGAGCTCTACCTTTTATCCTTTTATTTCCATGTTGGCAGCAGGGAGGGTCAGGAGGCGCTGGCAGGAAACGGGAACGGGAACGGGAATGGGAACGATTCCCCCCGGGAAGGGGGATCCGGAGGGGCGGCGGCGGCGGCAGCGCCCGGCTACTCCCTGGGAACGGGGGAAAATCCGGGATCATCCCAAATCCGGGATCATCCCAAATCCGGGATCATCCCAGATCCGGGACCATCCCAAATCCGGGACCATCCCAAATCCCGGACCATCCCAAATCCGGGATCATCCCAAATCCAGGATCATCCCAAATCCGGGATCATCCCAAATCCGGGATCACCCCAAATCCGGGACCACCCCAAATCCGGGATCATCCCAAATCCGGAATCATCCCAAATCCGGATCATCCCAAATCCGGGATCATCCCAAATCCGGGGTCATCCCAAATCCGGGTTATCCCAAATCGGGGACCATCCCAAATCCGGGATCATCCCAAATCCGGGATCATCCCAAATCCAGGGTCATCCCAAATCCGGGATCGTCCCAAATCCGGGATCATCCCAAATCCGGGATAATCACAAATCCGGATTATCCCAAATCCGGCGTCATCCCAAATCCGGGATCATCCCAAATCCGGGATCATCCCAAATCCGGGACCATCCCAAATCCGGGATCATCCCAAATCCGGGATCAGCCCAAATCCGGATTATCCCAAATCTGGGATCGTCCCAAATCTGGGGTCATCCCAAATCCGGGGTCATCCCAAATCCGGATTATCCCAAATCTGGGATCATCCCAAATCCGGGGTCATCCCAAATCCAGGGTCATCCCACATCCGGGTTATCCCAAATCCGGGATCATCCCAAATCCGGGGTCACCCCAAATCTGGGATCATCCCAAATCCGGGGTCACCCCAAATCCGGGGTCATCCCAAATCCGGGTTATCCCAAATCTGGGATCATCCCAAATCCCAAATCTGGATTATCCCAAATCCGGGATCACCCCAAATCCGGTTCATCCCAAATCCGGATTATCCCAAATCCGGGACCATCCCGCTGCCCCCATTGGGATTTTTGGGAATCTCGGCACTCACACGGCGTTCTCCCGGAAGCGCCGCAGCGCCTGCTCGGCCACGAGCTCCATGAATTTGGGATCGTCCCACGGGATGTGTCCCGGCACCGTCAGCGCCAGCGGCTCCGAGCCGAAGAGCTGCACCGTCACCTCCGTGTCGGGCGCGGGATCCGCGGGGTCCGGAGCCCTGGACAGCACCTGGAAGTGTCCCCGGAGCTCAGCCCGGAGCGGCCGTGGCACAACCCCGGATGGGCCCCCGGCCTTGGATCCAGCCAGGAATTCCCGGCGGGATTCCCGGGGGAGCACAAAGGGCTCTTTGTGTCCCTGTCCCACTTTGGGGCGCACCGTGGTGACCTGCAGGAAGCCGCTGTTGTTGTCATTGTCCCCCAGGGAGCGGTTGGCCAGCCGGGCCACCCAGCCGAACTGGCGGCTCAGCTGGTCCAGCAGGCCCGAGGTGTTGAGCATCTCCTCCTGGAATTCCCGCAGCAGGGAATCGGAGCGGCGCGAGAAGCGCTCGGCCGCGCGCACCGCGTCCTCCAGCTGCGCCCGCAGCTCCTGCTGCGACGGCTCCTCCTGACCGCAGTCTGCGATGGGGGACGGGGTGGGCCGGGGTCAGCGTGGTCATGGGGGGTCATCCCCCCACCTCATCCATCCCGTTCCACCCCATGGATCCCGTCCCACCCCATCCCATGGATCCCATCCCATCCCATCCCATCCCATCCCATCCCATCCCATCCCATCCCATCCCATCCCATCCCATGGATCCCATCCCATCCCATCCCATGGATCCCATCCCATCCCATCCCATCCCATGGATCCCATCCCATCCCATCCCATCCCATCCCATCCCATCCCATCCCATCCCATCCCGTCCCGTCCCGTCCCGTCCCATCCCATCCCATCCCATCCCATCCCATGGATCCCATCCCATCCCATCCATCCCATCCCATCCCATCCCATCCCATCCCATGGATCCCATCCCATCCCATCCCATCCCATCCCATCCCATCCCATCCCATGGATCCCATCCCATCCCATCCATCCCATCCCATCCCATCCCATCCCATCCCATGGATCCCATCCCATCCATCCCATCCCATCCCATCCCATCCCATCCCATGGATCCCATCCCATCCCATCCCATCCCATCCCATCCCATCCCATCCCATCCCATCCCATTGATCCCATCCCATCCCATCCCATCCCATCCCATCCCATCCCACCCCATCCCGTCCCGTCCCATCCCATCCCATCCCATCCCACCCCATGGATCCCATCCCATCCCATCCCATCCCATCCCATCCCATCCATCCCATCTCCCCAGACCCCAAAATGTGCCCCTCGCCCCCCAAACCCCCCCAGACCCACCCCCTACCACAAACTCTGTCCCCCCATCCCCATCCCTGTCCCCCCATCTCCATCCCATCCCCGTCCCCATTCCCATTCCCATTCCCATTCCCATTCCCATTCCCATTCCCGTTCCCATTCCCATCCCCATTCCCATCCCCATTCCCATTCCCATTCCCATTCCCCATTCCCCATTCCCCATCCCCATTTCCCATCCCCATCCCCATTCCTGTTCCCGTCCCCATTCCCATCCCCGTTCCCATTCCCCATTTCCCATTCCCATTCCCGTTCCCATCCCCATCCCATTCCCGTTTCTGTCCCCATCCCTGATCCCATTCCCATTCCCGTCCCCGTCCCCGTCCCCATTTCCCATTCCCATTCCCATTCCCATTCCCATTCCTGTTCCCATCCCTGATCCCATTCCTGTTCCCCATTCCCATTCCCACTCCCATTCCCGTCCCCGTCCCCGTCCCCATTTCCCATTCCTGTTCCCATTCCCATTCCCATTCCCATTCCCGTTCCCGTCCCCATCCCCGTTCCCATTCCCCATTCCATTCCCTTCCCCATTTCCCATTCCCATCCCTGTTCCCATCCCCATCCCCATTCCTGTTACCCATCCCCAATCCCATTCCCATTCCCAATCCCATCCCATTCCCACTCCTGTCCCCATCCCTGTTCCCATTTCCCGTTCCCATTCCCATCCCCATCCCCATCCCCATCCCCGTCCCCATTCCCATTCCCCATTTCCCAATCCCCATCCCAATCCCAATCCCATCCCCATTCCCATTCCCATCCCCATTCCCATTCCCATCCCCATTCCTGTTCCCATTCCCTATTTCCCATTCCCATCCCCATCCCCATCCCCGTTCCCATTTCCCATTATTCCCATTATTCCCGTCATTCCCGTTACTCCCGTCATTCCCGTTATTCCCGTTATTCCCGCTGTTATTCCCGTTGTTATTCCCGTTGTCATTCCCGCTGTCATTCCCGGCTCACCCAGGGCCAGGATCTCCCGGCACTGCTCGCACTCATCCCGCACCCGCAGGCAGCCGGCCGAGTTCCGCCGGATCTCCCGGCAAACCATCCTGTCGTTGCTGAAATTCCGGGATTCTGCGGGAATTCCGGCCGGCCTCAGCCCCCCGACCCCCCCAGCCCCGGCAGCTCCCCCCAGGTGACAAAAAATCATTTTTTCCTTGGAATTTGGGCGATTTTCCCTTGGATTTGGGCCCCTCGCGGTGCCAGGGCTGCGCTGGCAGACGGTGACGGCACCGGCTGCGGCATTCCCAAAAAAAACATCGGCTGTAATCCCAGGAAAAAGCAAACGCCCAAAAAACAGCGGTACCCATCCCAAAAAAAACACAAACAGGGAAAAAAAACATCGGCAGCAATCCCAAAAAAATAAACGGCAAAAAAACATCGGCAGCAATCCCAAAAAAAACAAACACCAAAAAACATCAGCAGCAATCCCAAATAAACCAAACACCAAAAAACATCGGCAGCAATCCCAAATAAACCACCTGCAATATTCCCAAAAAAACCCACCTGCAATATTCCCGAAAAAAACCACCTGCAATATTCCCAAAAAAACCCACCTGCAATATTCCTGAAAAAAAACACCTGCAACATTCCCAAAAAAAACACCTGCAATATTCCTGAAAAAAACCACCTGCAATATTCCCAAAAAAACCAACCTGCAATGTTCCTTACAAAAAAAAAAACACCTGCAACATTCCCAGAAAATCCAAACAGCTGCAGAATTCCCAATAAAACCATTGACAGCATTCCCAGGAAAACCCAAAACCCTCTAATATTCCCAAAAAAAGCACCAGCAGCATTCCCAGAAAACCCAAACAGCTGCAGAATTCCCAACAAAAACAACAACAGCATTCCCAGGAAAACCCAAAAACCTCTAATATTCCCAAAAAAAGCACCAGCAGCATTCCCAGAAAACCCAAACAGCCACAGAATTCCCAACAAAACCATCAACAGCATTCCCAGGAAAACCCAAAAACCTCTAACATTCCCAAAAAAAGCACCAACAGCATTCCCAGAAAACCCAAACAGCCGCAGAATTCCCAAAGAAACGCCATTCCCATGACGGCAGCCGGGATCGAGGTGGGCCAACACCCCAAAATCCCAGCGGAACTCGCCATTCCCACCTTTCCACGGGAATTCCCTTTAGGACCGAGCTCGCCCTTGGAAATCCATACGATTTTCAAGAATCTCATCCCAAATCCCACGGAAATTTGGGATTCCCCCACCCCAGCCCCATTCCCGTTCTCCCACCTGTGCCGAGCTCGTCCCAGGGGCTCTCCCAGCTGCCCTGGGAATCCTCCAGGATCGGGAAGAGCGGCTGGAAGAGCTGCTGGAAGCCGCCGTGCGGCGCCTGGAAGAGCGGGAAGAAGGCGCCGGAGAAGCGCCGGAAGCGCCGCGGGAAGCGGGGCGGGAAGCGGGGCTGGAAGCGGGGCTGGAAGCGCGCCTGGAACCCGGAGCTGTCCGGGAAGAGCTCCTGGATTTCGTCCTCCAGGATCCCGAAGCGGCGCTCCAGGTCCTGCCGCCGCCGCTCCAGGAGCTCGTCGCGCTCCCGCAGCCGCTCCAGGCGCTCCCCGTCCAGCCACACCGACAGCGGCGACGAGCGGTTCAGGAACTCCTCCAGCTGGGAACGGGGAACGGGATCAGAACCCCGTTATTCCCAGGTATTTCCTCATTATTTCCCATTATTTCCCCGTTATTTCCCCATTATTTCCTCATTATTTCCCATTATTCCCCGGTATTTCCCCGTTATTTCCCCATTATTTCCCATTATTTCCTTGTTATTTCCCATTATTTCCCATTATTCCCCGGTATTCCCCGTTATTTCCCCATTATTTCCCCATTATTTCCCATTATTTCCCATTATTTCCTTGTTATTTCCCATTATTTCCCATTATTCCCCGGTATTCCCCGTTATTTCCCCATTATTTCCCATTATTTCCCATTATTTCCTTGTTATTTCCCATTATTTCCCATTATTCCCCGGTATTTCCCCATTATTTTCCCATTATTTCCCCATTATTCCCCATTATTTCCCCATTATTTCCCATTATTTCCCATTATTCCCCATTATTCCCCGTTATTTCCCCATTATTTCCCCATTATTTCCCATTATTCCCCGTTATTTCCCCATTATTTTCCCATTATTTCCCATTATTCCCCGTTATTTCCCCATTATTTTCCCATTATTTCCCATTATTTCCCATTATTTCCCGTTATTCCCCGTTATTTCCCCATTATTTCCCATTATTTCCCCACTATTTCCCCATTATTTCCTCATTATTTCCGTATTTTCCCCCATTATTTCCCCATTATTTCCCTGCTGTTTCCCAGATCTTTCCTCATTATTTCCATATTTTTCCCCATTATTTCCCCATTATTTCCCTGCTGTTTCCCCATTATTTCCCTGCTATTTCCCCATTATTTCCATTATTCCCTCATTATTTCCCCTCTATTTCCCTATTATTTCCCCGTTATTTCCCCATTATTTCCCCATTATTTCCCCATTATTTCCCCATTATTTCCCTGCTGTTTCCCCGCTATTTCCCCATTATTTCCCCATTATTTCCTTGTTATTTCCCCATTATTTCCCCATTATTCCCCGTTATTTCCCCATTATTTCCCCATTATTTTCCCATTATTTCCCTATTATTTCCTCACTATTTCCCCATTATTTCCCCATTATTACCCTATTATTTCCCCATTATTCCCTGTTATTTCCCCATTATTTTCCCATTATTTCCCCACTATTTCCCTGTTATTTCCCCATTATTTCCTCATTATTTCCGTATTTTCCCCCATTATTTCCTTGTTATTTCCCTGCTGTTTCCCAGCTCTTTCCTCATTATTTCCATATTTTTTCCCCATTATTTCCCCATTATTTCCCTGCTGTTTCCCCATTATTTTCCTGTTATTTCCCCATTATTTCCCCGCTATTTCCCCATTATTGCCCTATTATTTCCCCATTTCCCCATTAATGCCCCTTTATTTTCCCATTATTTTCCCGCTATTTCCTAATTATTTCCCCATTATTTCCCTGCTGTTTCCCCACTACTTCCCCAGTATTTACCATCTGTTTCCCCTCTGTTTCCTGTTTCCCCAGTATTTCCCTGTTATTTCCCCATTATTTCCTCATTATTTCCATATTTTCCCCCATTATTTCCCCATTCTCTCCCTGCTGTTTCCCCATTATTTCCCTATTATTTCCCTGCTATTTCCCCATTAATGCCCTGTTATTTCCCCATTATTTCCCCGTTATTTTCCCACTATTTCCCCATTATTTCCCCGTTATTTCCCCACTATTTCCCATCTGTTTCCCCACTGTTTCTTGTTTCCCCATTATTTTCCCATTATTTCAATATTATTTCCCCGTTATTTCCCCATTATTTCCCCTTTTATTTCCATTATTTCCCAATTATTTCCCAATTATTTCCCAATTATTTCCCCATTATTTCCCCATTATTTCCCCATTATTTCCCTGTTATTTCCCCATTATTTCCGTATTTTTCCCCATTATTTCCCTATTAGTTCTCTGCTGTTTCCCAGCTCTTTCCTCATTATTTCCCCATTATTTCACCATTATTTCCCCCTTATTTCCCCATTCTTTCCCTGCTGTTTCCCCATTCTTTCCCTGTTATTTCCCATTATTTCCCTGCTATTTCCCCAGTATTTCCCATCTGTTTCCCCACTGTTTCCTGTTTCCCCATTATTTCCCCATTATTTCCCCGCTATTCCCCCGTTATTTCCCCACTATTTCCCAATTATTTCCCCAGTATTTCCCTGTTATTTCCCCATTATTTCCTCATTATTTCCGTATTTTTCCCCATTATTTCCCCATTATTTCCCCATTATTTCCCAGCTCTTTCCTAATTATTTCCCCGTTATTTCCCCGCTATTCCCCCATTACTTCCCCATTATTTCCCCATTATTTCCCCGTTATTTCCCCATTATTTCCCCATTATTTCCCCGTTATTTCCCCATTATTTCCCCACTATTTCCCTGCTGTTTCCCCACTATTTCCCTGCTGTTTCCCCACTGTTTCTTGTTTCCCCATTATTTTCCCATTATTTCAATATTATTTCCCCGTTATTTCCCCATTATTTCCCCTCTATTTCCCCTTTTATATCCATTATTTCCCAATTATTTCCCCATTATTTCCCCATTATTTCCCTGTTATTTCCCCATTATTTCCGTATTTTTCCCCATTATTTCCCTATTAGTTCTCTGCTGTTTCCCATCTCTTTCCTCATTATTTCCCCATTATTTCCCCATTACTTCCCCGTTATTTCCCCTCTATTTCCCCATTGTTTCCGTATTTTTCCCCATTCTTTCCCTGTTATTCTCCCATTATTTCCCCATTATTTCCCCATTCTTTCCCTGCTATTTCCCCACTATTTCCCCGCTATTTCTCCATTATTTCCCCACTATTTCCTCATTATTTCCCTGTTGTTTCCCCATTATTTCCCGATTATTTCCCTGCTATTTCCCCATTGTTTACTGGTGTTTCCCCACTATTTCCTCGCTGTGTTTCTAGTATTTTCCCACTATTTCCCCACTACTTCCCCGCTATTTCCCCATTATTCCCCCGCTGTTTCCCCACTACTTCCCCAGTATTTCCCATCTGTTTCCTGCTGTTTCCTGTTTCCCCATTGTTTCCCCATTAATGCCCCATTATTTTCCCATTATTTTCCCGCTATTTCCCCATTAATGCCCCATTATTTCCGTATTTTTCTCCATTATTTCCCCATTATTTCCCCACTATTCCCCCGTTATTTCCCCACTATTTCCCCGTTATTTGCCTATTATTTCCCCACTATTTCCCCACTATTTCCCCGCTATTCCCCCATTATTTCCCCGTTATTTCCCCATTATTCCCCCATTATTTCTCCATTATTTCCCCACTATTCCCTCATTATTTCCATTTTTTTCCCCATTATTTCCTCGCTATTTCCCCATTATTTCCCCGCTATTTCCCCATTATTTCCCCATTATTTCCCCGCTATTTCCCCATTATTTCCCTGCTACTTCTCCATTATTTCCCTGTTATTTCTCCATTATTTCCCCATTATTTCTCTGTTATTTCCCCATTATTTCCCTGTTATTCCCCAATTATTTCCCTATTATTTCCCCGATAGTTCCCCATTAATTCCCCATTCTTTTCCCATTATTTCCCCACTATTTCCCAATTATTTCCCCATACTTTCCCCGTTATTTCCCCATACTTTCCCCACTATTTCCCCTTTATTTCCCAATTATTTCCCCGTTATTTCCCAATTATTTCCCTGTTATTTCCCCTCTATTTCCCCTTTTATTTCCATTATTTCCCTGTTATTTCCCCATTATTACCCCACTATTTCCCCATACTTTCCCTGCCGTTTCCCCGCTATTTCCCAATTATTTCCCCATACTTTCCCCGCTGTTTCCCCACCCTTTCCCCATTATTTCCCCATTATTCCCCCGTTATTCCCCATTATTTCCCCGTTATTTCCCCGCCATTTCCCCACCATTTCCCCATCATTTCCCCACCGTTTCCCCGTTGTTTCCCCATTATTTCCCGTACTTTTTCCCCTCTCACCTGGCGCCCGAGCGGCCCGGCGCCGCTGCGGCAGGTGCGGGCGTAGAGGCGCACGCAGCGCTGCCGCAGGCACGGCTTGCAGCGCTGCCACAGCTCCTGCACCGACGCGTTGCAGCGCTCGCCCTGCGCCGACAGCTCCTGCTCCTTCTGCAGCGCCAGCTGCAGCGCTTCCTGCCGGGAATGCCGCCCTGGAGCCGCCCGCCGAGCCCAAATCCCACACGGCATTCCCGGAGTTCCGGGACACACCGATTCCCACACGGCATTCCCGGAGTTCCGGGATATCCCAATTCCCACACGGCATTCCCAGAGCCCCAGGACATCCCGATTCCCACACGGCATTCCCGGAGTCCAAATCCCACACGGAATTCCCAGATTCCCAAAGCCCAAATCCCACACGGCATTCCCGAATCCCAATTCCCACACGGCGTTCCCAGATTCCCAGGACACCCCAATTCCCACACGGCATTCCCAGAGTCCCGGGATATCCCAATCCCCAGCACGGCATTCCCAGAGCCCAATTCCCACACGGAATTCCCAGATTCCCAAAGCCCAAATCCCACACGGCATTCCCGGAGCCCAAATCCCACACGGCATTCCCAGATTCCCAGGACACCCCAAATCCCACACAGCATTCCCGGAGCCCCGGGACACCCCAATTCCCACATGGCATTCCCAGATTCCCAGGACACCCCAAATCCCACACAGCATTCCCAGATTCCCAGGACACCCCAATTCCCACACGGCATTCCCGGAGTCCAAATCCCACACGGCATTCCCAGATTCCCAGGATACCCCAATTCCCACACGGCATTCCTGGAGCCCAAATCCCACACGGCATTCCCAGATTCCCGGGACACCCCAATTCCCACACGGCATTCCCAGAGCCCAATTCCCACAGCGATCCCCAGGATAACAATCCCTGCTCCCAGGACACTCTGATCCCTAGCACAGCATTCCCTGTTCCCGGAACACTCTGTCCCCTGGCACAGCATTCCCTAATCCCTGGCACAGCATTCCCTGTCCCTGGCACAGCGTTCCCTGTTCCCTGGCACAGCATTCCCTGTTCCGGAACACTCTGATCCCTGGCACAGCATTCCCTGTTCCCTGGCACAGCATTCCCTAACCCCTGGCACAGCATTCCCTGTTCCTGGCACAGCATTCCCTGTTCCCGGAACACCCAGTCCCTGGCACAGCATTCCCAGACTCTCGGGACATTCCAGGATCCAGGACAAACCATTTCCGGGCCACCATCCCCCATTCCTGGGATGGCATCCCCCATTCCAGCCCACCCCATTCCCATCCCATTCCCACCCTATTCATTCCCATTCCCAATTGATCCCAATCCCATCCTGATCCCATCCCGATCCCATTCCCATTCCCATTCCCATTCCCATTCCCATTCCTATTCCCATTCCCATCCCATCCCATCCCATCCCATCCCGACCCCATCCCATCCCATCCCATTCCCATTCCCATCCACATCCCATTCCATTCCTATTCCTGTTCCTGTTCCCAATCCCACTCCTGATCCCAATCCCGTTCCCAATCCCATTCGCATCCCAATCCTGATCCCATTCCTGATCCCAATCCCATTCCCAACCCCAATCCCCATCGCAATCCCATCCCAATTCCATTCCCATTCCAATCCCATCCCATTCCCCATCCCATTCCCCATCCCATTCCCAATCCCAATCCCAATCCCAATCCCAACCCCAATCCTATCCCAATTCCATTCCCATCCCATTCCCATTCCCATCCCCATCCCTTTCCCATTCCCATTCCCATCCCCATCCCATTCCCATTCCCTATCTCATTCCCATTCTCATTCCCATTCCCATCCCATTTCCCCCTATCCCATTCCCAGTCCCATTCCCAATCCATCCCAATCCCATCCTGACCCCATCCCATTCCTGTTTCCATCCCATTCCCATTCCCATCTACATCCCAATCCCATCCCATTCCTGATCCTGTTCCCAATCCCAGTCCTGATCCCATTCCCGTTCCCATTCCCATTCGCATTCCCATTCCCGTTCCCATTCCCATTCCCAATCCCAATCCCAATCCCAATCCCATTCCCGTTTCCATTTCCAATCCCAATCCCATTCCCAATCCCATCCTAATCCCATCCCTATCCCATTCCCAATCTCAATATCAACCCCAATCCCAACCCCATTCCCAATCACATCCTAATTCCATCACATTCCGGATCCCAATCCCAGTCCAATCCCAATCCCAATCCCATCCCAATCCCATTCCCAATCCCATTCCCAATCCCATTCTCAATCCCATTCCCAATCCCAATCCCATTCCCAATCCCAATCCCAATCCCAATCCCAATACCAATCCCGTTCCCAATCCCGTTCCCACCTCCTTGCCGCGCTGCGCCCGCTGCAGGGATCGCTGCAGCTCTCGGTGGTCGCGGTCGCTGCGCTGCATTCCCGATCCCATTCCCGATCCCGATCCCAACCCCAATCCCAATCCCAAATATCCCAATCCCAACCCCAATCCCAATCCCAATCCCAAATATCCCAATCCCAATCCCACCCCAATCCCAATCCCAATCCCACCTCCTTGCCGCGCTGCGCCCGCTGCAGGGATCGCTGCAGCTCCCGGTGATCGCGGTCGCTGTGCTGCATTCCCGATCCCAATCCCATCCCGATCCCAATCCCAATCCCAATCCAAATCCAAATCCCAATCCCAATCCCAATCCCAATCCCAATCCCAATCCCAATCCCAAATATCCCAATCCCAATCCCAATCCCGTTCCCACCTCCTTGCCGCGCTGCGCCCGCTGCAGGGATCGCTGCAGCTCCCGGTGGTCGCGGTCGCTGCGCTGCAGCAGCTCCTGCATCCTGTGCATGCCCTGCAGCGCCCGCTGCAGCTCCGCGTCCACCCAGCGGCTGCCCGCCGCCGACAGCGCTGCGGGGCGCGGGCGGGGGGGAATTCGGGGGGATTTGGGGGGAATTCGGGAAATTCAGGGGAATTGGCAGAAAAAGTGGGGGGAAAATTGCGGAAAAGATGTGGGGAAAATTGGGAGAGAAATGGGGAAAAAGTGGGGGGAAAGTGGGGGGGAAATTAGGGGAAAAGTTGGGAAAAAAGTTGGGGAAAAGGGGGGGAAAAAGTGGGGGAAGAATGGGGGAAGAGTGGGGGGAAAGTGGGGGAAAAATCGGGGAAAAATTGGGGGAAAGGTGGGGGAAAGGTTGGGAAAAGTGGGGGAAAAGTTGGGGAAAAGTGGGGGGAAATTTAGGGAAAAGTTGGGGAAAAGTGGGGGAAAAGTGGGGGGAAGTGGGGGAAATTGGGGGGAAAATTGCGGAAAAGATGTGGGGAAAATTGGGAGAGAATTGGGGAAAAAGTGGGGGGAAAGGGGGGGGTAATTAGGGGAAAAGTTGGGAAAAAAGTGGGGGAAAAGTGGAGGAAAAGTGGGGGAAGAATGGGGGAAGCGTGGGGGGAAAATTTGGAGCAAAATCGGGGGGAAAATTTGGGGAAAGGTGGGGGAAAAGTGGGGGGAAAGTGGGGGAAGAGTGGGGGGAAAATCGGGGGAAAATCGGGGGGAAAATCGGGGGAAAAAGTGGGGGGAAAAGTGGGGGGAAGTGGGGGGAAATTTGGGGAAAAGTTGGGGAAAAGTTGGGGAAAAGAGGGGGGAAAGTGGGGGGAAAGTGGGGAAAAAGCGGGGGAAAATTGGGAGAGAATTTGGGAAAAAGGGGGAAAAGTGGGGGAAAGTTGGGGAAAAGTGGGGGAAAAGTGGGGGGAAGTGGGGGGAAAATTGCGGAAAAGATGTGGGGAAAATTGGGAGAGAATTGGGGAAAAAGTGGGGGGAAAGTGGGGGGTAATTAGGGGAAAAGTTGGGAAAAAAGTGGGGGGAAAGCGGAGGAAAAGTGGGGGAAGAATGGGGGAAGAGTGGGGGAAAAATTGGGGGGCAAATGGGGGGAAAAATTGGGGGAAAGGTGGGGGAAGGGTTGGGAAAAGTGTGGGGAAAGTGGGGGAAAGGTTGGGAAAAGTGGGGGGAAAGTGGGGGGAAAGTTGGGGAAAAGTTGGGGAAAAGTGGAGGGAAAATTGGGGGGAAAATTGGGGGGAAAATCAGGGGGGAAAATGGGGGGAAAGTGGGGGGAAAATTGGGGGGAAAATTGGGGAAAAGTTGGGGAAAAGTGGGAAAAAAGTGGGGGAAAGTGGGGGAAAAGTCGGGGGAAAGTGGGGGAAAAATTGGGGGAAAAATTGGGGGAAAAATGGGGGGAAAGTGGAGGAAAATTGGGAGAAATGAGGGAAATTAAGGCAAAAAGCCCCCGTGACCCCAAACCCCCCCAAAATCAAATCCTGTGACATCCCCTGGGGGGGTGACCCCCCAAAATAAAAATGCATGAACCCCCCTGACCCCAAAACCCCCCAAAATGGGACCCCGTGACCCCAAACTCCCAAAATGAGCCCCCGTGACCCCAAAATGAGCCCCGTGACCCCAAACTCCCAAAATGAGACCCCGTGACCCCAACCCCCCAAAATGAGCCCCTGTGACCCCAAAATGAGGCCCCGTGACCCCAAAATTAAACCCCGTGACCCCAAAATGAGCCCCCGTGACCCCCCCAAATTGAACCCGTGACCCCCCCGTGACCCCAAACCCCCCCAAATCAGCCCCCCCTGCCCCTCCCGCCCCCCAGCCCCCCAAATTTCCCCTCCCCCCCTCACCTCGGAGCTCCCCGGGGGGCAGCAGCGCCCGAGACCCCCCCCAGGCCACGAGAGCCAGCAGCGACAGGGACAGGGACAGCGGGGACATCAGCGGGGACATGGCCTGGGGACACAGACAGGGACATTGGGGACATCAGGGACAGCGACAGCGAGAGTGGGGACATTGGGGACATCGGGGACAGAGACATGGCCTGGGGACACAGACAGGGACACTGGGGACAGTGACAGCAGCGACAGCGACAGTGACATTGGGGACATTGGGGACATCGGGGACATGGCCTGGGGACAGAGACAGGGACATCAGGGACAGCAACAGTGGGGACATCAGCGGGGACATTGGGGACATGGCCTGGGGACAGAGAGAGGGACAATGGGGACAGCGCCAGCAGCGGCAGCGACAGGGACAGTGACATTGGGGACATCATTGGGGACATCATTGGGGACATGGCCTGGGGACACAGACAGGGACATTGGGGACATCATCGGGGACATCAGTGACATGGCCTGGGGACAGAGAGAGGGACATTGGGGACATCAGGGACAGCGACAGCGACAGTGACAGGGACATCGGGGACATGGCCTGGGGACAGAGAGAGGGACATTGGGGACATTGGGGACAGTGCCAGCAGCGACAGCGACAGGGACAGTGACATTGGGGACATTGGGGACATGGCCTGGGGACACAGACAGAGACAGCAGGGACAGCGACAGTGGGGACATCGGGGACATGGACAGCAGCGACAGTGACATTGGGGACATTGGGGACAGCAACATGGCCTGGGGACAGAGACAGGGACATCAGGGACATCGGGGACATGGACATGGCCTGGGGACACAGACAGGGACATTGGGGACATCAGGGACAGTGGGGACATCAGCGGGGACATCGACATGGCCTGGGGACACAGACAGGGACATCAGGGACAGTGGGGACATTGGGGACATCGATATGGCCTGGGGACAGAGAGACAGGGACATCAGGGACAGCGCCAGCAGCGACAGCGACAGTGGGGACATTGGGGACATTGGGGACATGGCCTGGGGACAGAGAGACAAGGACATCAGCGACAGCGACAGCGACATTGGGGACATTGGGAACATCGACATGGCCTGGGGACAGAGAGAGGGACATCAGGGACAGTGGGGACAGGCCAGCAGCGACAGTGACAGTGACAGTGGGGACATTGGGGACATCAGGGACATGGCCTGGGGACAGAGAGAGAGACAGGGACATCAGCGACAGCGACAGCGACAGCGACAGTGGGGACATCATTGGGGACATCGACATGGCCTGGGGACACAGAGAGGGACGTTGGGGACATTGGGGACATGGCCTGGGGACACAGACAGGGACATTGGGGACATCATCGGGGACATCGATATGGCTTGGGGACACAGAGACAGGGACATCAGGGACAGTGGGGACATCAGCGGGACAGTGGGGACATTGACATGGCCTGGGGACACAGACAGGGACATTGGGGACAGCGACAGCAGTGACAGCGACAGCGACAGTGGGGACATCACTGGGGACATGGCCTGGGGACACAGAGAGGGACACTGGGGACATCAGGGACCGGGACAGGGACAGTGGGGACATCAGTGGGGACATGGCCTGGGGACAGGGACAGAGACATTGGGGACATCAGGGACAGGGGACATTGGGGACATCGACATGGCCTGGGGACACAGACAGGGACATCAGTGACAGTGACAGCGACAGTGAGGACATCGGGGACATGGCCTGGGGACAGAGAGAGGGACATTGGGGACATCAGGGACAGCGCCAGCAGTGACAGCGACAGTGACAGTGACATTGGGGACATCATTGGGGACGTGGCCTGGGGACAGAGACAGGGACATTGGGGACATCAGGGACAGCGCCAGCAGCGACAGCGACAGTGACAGTGACATTGGGGACATCAGTGACATGGCCTGGGGACAGAGACAGGGACATCAGGGACATCAGGCACATCAGGGACATCAGGGACATCAGGGACATCAGGGACATCAGCGACAGCGGGGACATCATTGGGGACATTAGGGACAGCGACATGGCCTGGGGACAGGGACAGATACAGGGACATCAGGGACAGCGACAGCGACAGCGGGGACATTGGGGACATCGGGGACAGAGACATGGCCTGGGGACAGAGACAGGGACATTGGGGACAGTGACAGCAACAGCAGGGACATCAGCGGGGACATTGGGGACATGGCCTGGGGACAGAGACAGGGACATCAGGGACAGCGCCAGCAGCGACAGCGACAGCGACGTCGGGGACATCAGCGGGGACATGGCCTGGGGACAGAGAGACAGGGACATCAGGGACATCAGGGACATCAGGGACAGCGACAGTGGGGATATCATTGGGGACATGGCCTGGGGACAGGGACAGAGACAGGGACATTGGGGACAGGGGACAGGGACATGGCCTGGGGACACAGACAGGGACATCAGGGACATCAGGGACATCAGGGACAGGGGACAGCGACAGCGACAGCGACAGTGGGGACATCAGCGGGGACATGGCCTGGGGACACAGACAGGGACATTGGGGACAGCGACAGCGACAGCGGGGACATGGCCTGGGGGCAGAGAGAGACATTGGGGACATCAGGGACAGCGGGGACAGAGACATGGCCTGGGGACACAGACAGGAACATTGGGGACATCAGCGACAGTGGGGACATCAGCGGGGACATTGGGAACATGGCCTGGGGACAGAGACAGGGACATCAGGGACAGCAACAGTGGGGACATCAGTGACATGGCCTGGGGACACAGACAGGGACATTGGGGACATCAGGGGGGACAGCGGGGACGTGGCCTGGGGACAGGGACAGGAGGGGACAGGAGGGACTTGGGGGGACAGGGGGGATTTGGGGGGATTTGGGGGGGGCATTGCAGGATTTGGGGGGGTTGGGGAGGATTTGGGGGATTTGGGGGGCTGGGAGGTTTTGGGGGGCACTGGGGGAGGGGCCGGCCGTGCCCCCCCCAAAAAAAGGAGCGGCCTCCCCTAAATCCCCCCAAAAAACCCCAAAAATTGGAGCGGCCCCCTCACAAAACACCCAAAAAAAGGAGCGCCCCCCCCTAAATCCCCCCAAATATACCCAAAAATTGGAGCGGCCCCGCCAAAAAACCCCAAAAAAGGAGCGCCCCCCCCCCATAAACCCCCCCCCAAAAAAAAAACCCAAAAAAGGAGCAGCCCCCCGCTAAACCCCGCCAAAAAAACCACCAAAAACCCCCCAAAACCCCCCCAAAAAAGGAGCGGCCCCCCCAAAAAAAAACAAAAAAGGAGAGCCCCCCCAAAAAAACCCCCAAAAAAACCCAAAAAAGGAGCGGCCCCCCTCAAACCCCCCCAAAAAAACAACCAACCCCCCCCCCAAAAAAACCCCAAAAACACCCAAAAAACGAGCGGCCCCCCCTAAATCCCCCCAAATATACCCAAAAATTGGAGCGGCCCCCCCAAAAAACCCCAAAAAAGTAGCGCCCCCCTCCCTATAAACCCCCCCCCAAAAAAAACCCAAAAAAAGGAGCGGCCCCCCTCAAACCCCCCCAAAAAAACCACCAACCCCCCCCCCAAAAAAAACAAAAAGGAGCGGCCCCCCCCAAAAAAACCCCAAAAAACCCCAAAATGGAGCGACCCCCCTCAGAAAAACCCCAAAAACCCCAAAAAACCCCAAAAAAGGAGCGGCCCCCCCCCCTCCCCCCCCCGCTCCGGGATTGTGAAATTCTGAAAAATCCGAAACCCAAACAACGGAAATGAACGGAAATGAACCCGAATAAATCAAACTAAAACCCAAATAAATCAAAATAAAACCCAAATAAATCAAAATAAAACCCAAATAAAGTCAAAACAACAGAAAGAAACTGAAATAAACCCAAATAAAACAAAATAAACTCAAATAAAACCCAAATAAACCCAAATAAAGCCAAATAAAACACAATAAACTCAAATAAAACACAATGAAACCCAAATAAACCCAAATAAAACACAACAAACCCAAATAAACCCAAAAAAACACAATAAAACCCAAATAAACCCAAATAAAACACAATAAAACCCAAATAAAACACAACAAAACCCAAATAAACCCAAATAAAACCCAAAACAACGGAAAGAAACTGAAATAAACCCAAATAAAACAAAATAAACTCCAATAAAACACAATGAAACCCAAATAAACCCAAATAAAACAAAATAAACCCCAAATAAACCCAAATGAAACACAACAAAACCCAAATAAAGCCAAATAAAACCTAAAACAACGGAAAGAAATGGAAAAGAACTGAAATAAACCCAAATAAAACAAAATAAACCAAAAATAAACCCAAATAAAACAAAATAAAACAAGAAAAACAAACAAAAAATGGAAATAAACCCAAAAACCCCAAATAAAACCAAAATGAGCCCAAATAAAACCCAAAAAAGGAAATAAAATTTAAAAAACCAGAAATAAACCAGAAATAAACCGAAATAAACCCAAATTAACCCCAAATAAAATCCAAATAAAATTAAATTAAACAGGAATAAACCCGAATAACCCATCCCAAATAATCCCAAATAATCCCAAACCCCAAATAATCCCAAATAACCCATCCCAAATCCCAAATAACCCATCCCAAATTCCAAATAACCCAAAATCCCAAATAACCCAAAATCCCAAATAATCCCAAATAACCCATCCCAAAATCCCAAATAACCCATCCCAAATTCCAAATAACCCAAAATCCCAAATAACCCAAAATCCCAAATAATCCCAAATAATCCCAAATCTCAAATAGTCCCAAATCCCAAATAGTCCCAAATAACCCATCCCAAAATCCCAAATAATCCCAAATCCCAAATCCCAAACAATCCCAAACCCCAAATAATCCCAAATAACCCATCCCAAAATCCCAAATAACCCATCCCAAATCCCAAATAACCCAAAATCCCAAATAATCACAAATAATCCCAAATCTCAAATAGTCCCAAAATCCCAAATCCCAAATAACCCATCCCAAAATCCCAAATAATCCCAAATCCCAAATCCCAAACAATCCCAAATCCCAAATAATCCCAAATCCCAAATAACCTCACATATCCCAAATCCCAAATAATTTCCCCCAAATCCTAAATAACCTCCCCAATCCTAAATCCCAAAAAAATCACAAAAAATCCCCAAAAATCCCCAAAATCCCGGCCCCGCTCCTGCCCCGCGCGGGGAATTGTGGGAAATTCCCGCTCCATCCCCTCCCCCACCCCAAAAAAAACCCCAAAAAACCAAAAAAAAACAAAAAAAAACCCCAAAATTGCCCGGGGACCCCAAAAATGGGGGAGAAAAGGGGAAAAAGGGGGAAATGGGGATTTGGGATTTGGGATTTGGGAATCTGGGGTTTTGGGAATTTGGGGGTTTGGGGGTTTGGGATTTGGTATTAGGGGGTTTGGGATTTGGGGATTTGGGGATTTGGGATTTGGGAATTTGGGATTTGGGGGTTCGGGGATTCGGGGATTTGGGAATTCGGGGATTTGGGGGTTTGGGGTTCGGGAATTCGGGGATTTGGGATTCGGGGTTCGGGGATTCGGGGGTTCGGGGATTTGATATTCAGGGACCGAGAATTCGGGATTCGGGAATTCGGGGTTCGGGGATTCGGGATTTGGCGGTTCGGGAATTCGGGGTTCGGGGATTCGGGGTTCGGGGATTTGGGATTACGGGGATTTCGGGATTTGGGATTTGGGGGTTTGGGGATTTGGGGGTTTGGGGATTTGGGGTTCGGGGATTCAGGAGTTCAGGGATTAAGGGACCGGGAATTCGGGGTCGGGAATTCAGGGATTTGGTATTCAGGGACCGGGAATTCGGGATTCGGGAATTCGGGGTTCGGGGATTTGGGGTTCGGGAATTCGGAAATTCGGGGATTCAGGGATTTGGTATTCAGGGACCGGGAATTCGGGATTCGGGGGTTTGGAGTTCGGGGATTTGGGGGGTCGGGAATTCGAGGGTTCGGGGATTCAGGGACCGGGATTTCGGGGGATTTGGGATTCGGGAATTCGGGGTTCGGGGATTTGGGGGTTCGGGGATTCGGGGATTTGGGAGTTCGGGAATTCGGGGACTTGGGGGTTTGGGGATTCGGGAATTCGGGATTCGGGGATTTGGAGTTCGGGGGTTTGGGGATTTGGGATTCAGGGACCGGGAATTCGAGATTCGGGGATTCGGGATTCGGGAATTCGGGGTTCGGGGATTCGGGGTTCGGGCATTCGGGGATTCGGGATTTGTGGGTTCGGGATTTGGGGTTCGGGGTTCCCTCCGTACCCTCGGTCCGGTTCCCGATCCCGATCCCGGTCCCGGTCCCGGAGCCGCTCCCGATCCCGGAGCTTTCTGGAACGGCCCCGGCTACGCCCCCTGAGCAGACCACGCCCCTTTCCCGGCAACGCCCCGCCCACAGACACGCCCATGCACTGGCCCCGCCCACAGCCCAAAGCACCGCCCATTTCCCGTCAAGCCCCGCCCACAGCCTCGGACCCGCCCATGGCCCCGCCCCTTTCTCGCCATGGCCCCGCCCCCTCCCCAGGCTCCGCCCACGGCCCCGTTCCCCGCTAATTAATTAAAGCACGAATTAATGACCTCATTGATTGCTCAATCCCGGAACTGCCCCGGGAACTCCCGACACGGGCACGGGGGGGTTCGCATATTAATTAAGTAATTAATTAATTCCCGGAACTGCCCCGGGGGGGTGGGGGCTCGCAAATAATAATTGCTGAATTAATTAATTAATTCCCCAGCCGGCCCTGGTGGGGGGGGAAGGGGGGGGCGTGGGGGGCGTTGGCAAATTAATGGATAAATTAATTAATTTTTTCCCGACTCGGCCTCGGGGGTGTTCGCACGTATTAATTAATTTATTAATTTATTTATTTATTAATTCTGGCCCCGGCCCCAGGGGAGGGGTTCACAAATATTAGTTACTTAATTGATTTATTTATTCCCGACTCGGCCCCGGGGGAGGGGGTGTTCGCTAATTAATTAATTAATTACTTAATTAATTGATGCCAGACCTGGCCCGGGAAACTGAGGCACGGCCCCGGAACCCCAAATTCCCGGAGGAAACTGAGGCACGGCCCCGGAACCCCAAATTCCCGGAGGAAACTGAGGCACGGCCCCGGAACCCCAAATTCCCGGAGGGAAACTGAGGCACGGCCCCGGAACCCCAAATTCCCGGAGGGAAACTGAGGCACAGCCCGGGAACCCCAAATTCCCGGGGGGAAACTGAGGCACGGCCCCGAACCCCAAATTCCCGGAGGGAAACCCCAAATTCCCGGGGGGAAACCCCAAATTCCCGGAGAACAATGGCGGGAACCGGGACAGCGCGCGGGGGGCGGGGCCGCACCGGGACCGCCCCCGACACGCGGGAAACGGGAACGGGACCGGGAACGGGACACGGAACGGGACACGGAACGGGACCGGGACACGGAACGGGACACGGAACGGGACACGGAACGGCACCGGGAAAGGGAACGGGAACGGAAAAGGGAACGGGAACGGGACCGGGACACGGAACGGGAAAGGGAACGGCACCGGTAACGGGACCGGGAACGGTACCGGGAAAGGGAACGGGACCGGGATCAGCACCGGGAACGGGATTGGGAACAGGAACGGGTCCGGGAAAGGGAACGGGACCGGGATCAGCACCGGGAGCGGGACCGGGATCAGGACCGGGACCGGGAACGAGATCAGCACCGGAAAGGGAACGAGACCGGGAAAGGGAACGGGACCGGGATCGGCACCGGGACCGCCCCCGGCTCCGGTAACGGTAACGGGACCGGGAACGGCACCAGGAACGAGATCAGCACCGGGGACGGGACCGGGTCCGGGAACGGGACCAGGAACGGGATCGGGAACGGGACCGGGACCGGGATCGGGACCGGGACCCCGGAGCGGGTACGGGACCCTCGGGGGGCTGCGGGACCCCGGGAATGCGGGGGGGACCCCGGTACCGGGCCGGGCCGGGCCGGTTGCCGCCGGGTCGCGCTCCGCGGGGGGTTTGTGGCGACACGTCCCGGGCCAGGCGGGCACATGTCGCGACATGTCGGGACACGTCCGGCCGGGTGTTCCCGGCTCTGCTCCCGCAGCTCCGGCGGCACCGGGACATCCCCTGGGACCGGGAATCACCGGAGCGGCACCGGGACAGTGACCGGGAATCACCGGGGCGGCATCGGGACAGTGACCGGGAATCACCGGGACAGAGACCGGGAATCACCGGGACAGAGACCGGGAATCACCGGGACATCCCCTGGGACCGGGAATCACCGGAGCGGCACCGGGACTGGGACCGGGAATCACCGGAGCGGCACCAGGACATCCCCTGGGACCGGGAATCACCGGGACAGGGACCGGGAATCACCGGGACATCCCCTGGGACCGGGACAGGGACCGGGAATCACCGGAGCGGCACCGGGACATCCTCTGGGACCGGGACAGGGACCGGGAATCACCGGGACATCCCCTGGGACCGGGACAGGGACCGGGAATCACCGGGACATCCTCTGGGACCGGGAATCACCGGGACATCCCCTGGGACCGGGACAGGGACCGGGAATCACCGGGACAGTGACCGGGAATCACCGGGGACATCCTCTGGGACCGGGACAGGGACCGGGAATCACCGGGACATCCTCTGGGACCGGGAATCACCGGAGCGGCACCGGGACCGGGACCGGGACAGGGACCGGGAATCACCGGGACATCCTCTGGGACCGGGACAGGGACCGGGAATCACCGGGACATCCTCTGGGACCGGGAATCACCGGGACATCCTCTGGGACCGGGAATCACCAGAGCGGCACCGGGACCGGGCCGTGACCCCGGTGCCCCCGGAAAGAGCCCGAACCTTCCTCCTCCTCCTCCTCCTCCTCCTCCTCGGCCCCAACTTCCTCTTCCTCCCCCGGGCACGGAACCGCGGGGCCGCCGCTCCCGGGACACCGCGGGGACATCCCGGGACTGCCGGAGCTCCCGGGACACTTTTGGGACTGAGAAAACTCCCGGGACAGCCCCGGGACACCCCTGAGACGCTCTTGGGACTGAGAAAATTCCCGGGACAGCCCCGGGACACACCGGGGACATCCCGGGACACTTTTGGGACTGAGAAAACTCCCGGGACACCTCCGGGACTGCCGGAATTCCCGGGACACTTTTGAGACTGAGAAAACTACCGGGACACTTTTGGGACTGAGAAAATTCCCGGGACACACCAGGGTCATCCCGGGACTGCCGGAATTCCCGGGACACTTTTGGGACTGCCGGAGCTCCCGGGCCACCCGTTCCCGTTTCCGGTGTGCTCCGTTCCCGGTGCGGCCGGCCCGGGGCCATGTCCTGCTTCCCGTTCCTGAGGAGGAGGAGGAGGCGCCCGGCGGATCCCCCCGGCCCCGGGGCCCGCGGAGCTTTCCCGGGACATTCACCGGGAACCATTCCCGGGGAGCCGCGGGCACCGGGAGTGGCCGGGAAGGAGCCTGGGACACCGGGAGAGGCCGGAAAGGAGCCGGGGAAGCGCCGGGACGGCAGAGCCCGGCAGGAGCAGCCGGAACCGGGGAACGGGCCCGGCGGGGTCCGAGGCCTCGGGAAGGGCTCCGGGGGCGAGGCGGGACAAGCCCGGAACGGGAATTCCCGGGACACGGACACCGGGAATGGGAATGTGCCGAGGGCTCGGCGCCGGGCCCCGCTGCCACCCCGGAGATCTGAGGATGGAGAGCCCAGCGGGAATTCCCGGGACACGGACACCGGGAACGGGAATGAGCCGAGGATGGATCGACCCCGGCTCCCGGTTCCACCCCAGCAAGGTGAGGATGAGGAGGGAGAACCCGGCAGCAATTCCCAGAACCGGCACACCGATATGGACACCGGGAATGGGAATGTGCCGAGGGCTCGGCGCCGGGCCCCGCTGCCACCCCGGAGATCTGAGGATGGAGAGCCCAGCGGGAATTCCCGGGACACGGACACCGGGAATGGGAACGGGAACGTGCCGAGGGCTCGGCGCCGGGCCCCGCTCCCGCCCCGGAGATCTGAGGATGGAGAGCCCAGCGGGAATTCCCAGAACCGGGACACGGATATGGACACCGGGAACGGGAACGTGCCGAGGGCTCGGCGCCGGGCCCCGCTCCCACCCCGGAGAGGTGAGGATGGAGAGCCCAGCAGGAATTCCCAGGACACAGACACCGGGAACGGGAACGTGCCGAGGATGGATCGGCCCCGGCTCCCGCCCCGGAGATCTGAGGATGGAGAGCCCAGCGGGAATTCCCGGGACACGGACACCGCCAGCCCGCAGCCCCAGTGGGGAGCGGCCGGGACGGGCACCGGCGGCCACGGAGCCGGCCCCGAGAGCGGCGTTCCCAGCGGGATTTATGGGAGTCTCCTGGGAATGCTGAGGGACAGCGGGAACACCGAGAGCACAGAGGAGAACTTGGAACAAGGCCCCAGAGCCAGCCCAGAGCACCAAATTCCCGGTGGGATTTACCGGAGCCTCCTGGGAATGCTGAAGGTCAGTGGGAACACTGAGAATGTGGAGGAGGACTCGGAGCAGGGCCCCAGAGCCAGCCCAGAGCGCCAAATTCCCAGTGGGATTTATGGGAGCCTCCTGAGAATGCTGAGGGACAGCGGGAACGCCGAGAATGTGGAGGAGGACTCAGATCAAGGCCCTGGAACCAACCCAGAGCGCCAAATTCCCGGTGGGATTAACGGGAGTCTCCTGGGAATGCTGAAGGTCAGTGGGAACACCGAGGGCGCGGAGGAGGACTCGGAGCAGGGCCCCAGAGCCAGCCCAGAGCACCAAATTCCCGGTTGGATTAATGGGAGTCTCCTGGGAATGCTGAAGGTCAGCGGGAACGTTGAGAATGTGGAGGAGGACTCGGATAGCGGCGTTCCTGGTGGGATTAACGGGAGCCACCTCGGAATTCTGAAGGTCAGTGGGAACACCGAGAATGTGGAGGAGAACTCGGAGCAGGGCCCCAGATCCAGCCCAGAGTGCCAAATTCCCGGTGGGATGTATGGGAGTCTCCTGAGAATGCTGAGGGACAGCGGGAACGCTGAGAATGTGGAGGAGGACTCGGAGCAGGGCCCCAGAGCCAGCCCAGAGTGCCAAATTCCCGGTGGGATTAACGGGAATTATGTGGGACTACTGAGGGTCAATGGGAACACCGAGAGCACGGAGGAGGACTCAGACAGCGGCGTTCCCGGTGGGATTAACAGGAGCCACCTCGGACTGCTGAAGGTCAGCGGGAACACCGAGAGCGTGGAGGAGGACTCGGAGCAGGGCCCCGGAGCCAGCCCAGAGCGCCAAATTCCCGGTGGGATTTATGGGAGTCTCCTGGGAATGCTGAAGGACAGTGGGAATGCTGAGAATGCAGAGGAGGACTCGGACAGTGGCGTTCCTGGTGGGATTAATGGGAGCCACCTGGGAATGCTGAGGGACAGCGGGAACACCGAGAGCGCGGAGGACGATTTGGGCTCGGGCTCAGATTTGAGCTCAGATTTGGGCTCAGACTCAGATTCGGGCTCAGATTTGGGCTCAGATTCAGACTCAGATTCGGGCTCAGATTCGGGCTCAGACTCAGATTTGGCCTCAGATTCGGGCTCAGACTCAGATTTGGCCTCAGATTTGGCCTCAGACTCAGATTCGGGCTCAGATTCAGGCTCAGACTCAGATTTGGGTTCGGGTTCGGGCTCGGGTTCGGGCTCAGCCCCGCAGCCGGAGCCGCCGGCGGTGCACGTGTGCTGGCTGCGCGTGGCCGGGCGCCTGGAGCGGCAGTTCCCGGCGGTTTGGGCGCGCTCCCGGCTGGACTGCGGCCGTCTGGCGCGGGAGGAGCGGCTGAGCGGGGCCCCAGTGCCCTTCCAGCCGCCGCGCCCGCTGTCCCCGCGCACGGAGCGGCGCGTGGCGGAGCTGCTGCCCGAGTACCTGCGCCGGGGGATCATCGTGGAGGGCGCCTCCAGCTCCAACAACCCCCTGATCCTCCTCAAACGCCGCGGCCGCGGCAGCTGCCTCAGCCTGGACTGCGCCGCCCTGGCCGCCGCCACGCCGGCGGCGCCGCGTGAGCGCCCGGACCGCGACGGAATCCTGACCTCCATCAACCCCCGCAGCCGCTTCTTCTCGGTGCTGGACCTGTGCAGCGCCTGCTTCGCCGTCCCGCTGGCGCCCGAGTGCCGCGGCCGCTTCGCCTTCACCTTCCGGGGCCGGCAGTTCCAGTTCGCGCGGCTGCCGCCGACCTTCCGCGACGCGCCGTCGATCCTGCAGCGCCGCGTGGCCGCCGCGCTGCGCCGCCTGGAGCCCGGCGCGGCCCTCGGCGTCTTCCACTACGCCGACGACATCCTGATCGCCGGCAAGCGGCGCCGGCAGGCCGAGCACCGCACCCGCCGCGTGCTGGCGCTGATCCAGAGCGCCGGCTTCAAAGTCAACCGCGCCAAGGCGCAGCTGGTGCGGCGCCGGGTGGATTTCCTGGGCCGCAGCCTCGGGCACGAGGGGCGCCGCCCGTCCGCAGAGACGCTGCGGCGGATCCGCCGCGCCTGCGAGGCCGCGGGGCCCTGGGAGCCCGCCCGGCTGCGCTCGGTGCTCGGCAAGTTCGGCGACGTGCGGGAGTTCATCCCCGACTACTGGGAGCTGGCGCTGCCGCTGCAGCAGCTGGCGGCGCCGCGGAAACGGGAACGGGACCGGGAATGGGACCGGGAATGGGAACGGGAATGGGAGCAGGTCCCGGAGTGGCTGCGGCGGCTGCGGGAGGCCCTGGAGGCCGCGCCCGCGCTGCAGTTCCCGGATAAATCCCGTCCCTTCGTCATCCGGCTGTCGCTGCACGCGCGGACGGCGGGAGCGGTGCTGCTGCAGGACAGAGCCGGTGCGCTGCTGCCGGTGCGGCACAGCTCCCGCTGGCTCGGCGGCCGCGGTTTGGCCTCGCCGGACGCCGCCTGCCTGGCGGCCATCCGCGATTTCCAGAAGCTGACGGGGACGGCTCCCGTGGTCATCCACGGCCCCGCCGGGCAGTTCCTGGTGCGGGGCCTGGATGTGCTGGACGGCGGCTCCCGGGCGCTGCTGGTGGCCACCGCGGGCCCGGAACCGCGGGAGCGCCCCACGGTGATGATCCCGGTGGCACCGGAGCTGTGCCGGCTGCCCGCCGGCGTTCCCCGAGCCAACGTCTGGTTCCTGGCGGTGGGGAAGGGAACGTGGCGCCGCACAACTGTTGGCTTCGCCGCCGGCAGCCGGGAGGAGCGCTGGCTGCTGGGCGCGGCGTGCGGCGAGGACGCGGCGGCGCTGGAGGCGCTGCGGGCGCTGCTGGAGCGGCACTGCGGCCGTTCCCCGCTGTTCCTCTACGCTGGTGTCCCCGGGCTGGCGGCGCGGCTGCGGTCGCAGGAACCCGGTGGCGTGGCGAGGGACGCGGTGCTGCGGTGGCTTCGCGCCTTCCCGGGGATGCTGCGCCTCCGCCAGGTGGGAACGCTCGGCGAGACGTCGGAGGAGGCGCGATGGATCCGCAGAGCCGCCGCCCGCGCCAACGCCGCGGCCCAAAAACACCGCGGGGTCTGGAAGCGCTGGGAGCCGGCGGAGCGAGAGCGGCAGGAGATCATGGCGCAGTGCCACTGATTTATTAAAAAATATGGATATTGATCTAGTATCGATATCCAACTGTGACAGACAGAAACTCTCTAACAGTTTAAAGTTAGAAAGTGTATGTTTATTGTGTGTGGGGTCACTCCCAAATCCACACCGCACCTTCCAGGTGATTACAGAGTCTTTTTATCCTTACAAGTATTGAATACACAAAATACAAATACATTTCATAATTTTGGTACATCCCATTCCCCGCTTTGTATGCTAATCACTCCAAAAGCCATTCAGCATGTGTGGTTTGTCCCTTGAAATGGGTCGGTGTCCCTTTCATGGGGAGGGGTCCCAAAATGAGGAAGTCAATGAAGTCTTCCTCGTTCTGACCTTTCTACCTTTTCAATGCAAATATGACAAATGAACTCTTGGTAGAACTCCCATTCCTTGTCTACAATTGGTTTCAGAACAGAGGAGGCCACAACTGTCTTATGTTCCTAAAAGCTATTTATCAGTTTCTATATTCTTCATTATAAACCCAGCTAACTAAACATTGTGCTGACAAGCAATCAATTATTAGTTAACTACTAACTCCTAACTTCATCAAGGCCTACTCATTTATTATTCTGCCACAGCTGGTCCCGCTGATCCGGTTGGGAATGACGGCACGGTGGCTCCGGGATGAGGAGCTGCGCCCGCTGCTCTGCGTGCCCACGCTGCCGCTGGAAGTGTGCTGGGAGCGCGGCGGGAGCGCGGATAACCGGGATAACCGGGATAACGGGGATAACTGGGAAAATTGGGATTACCGGGATAACGGGGATTACGTCACAGCGGCGTGTACGGAACGCGCCTGCGCAGAGCGGCGGAGGCGCGGTGGGGCGAAGGAGCTGCGCGCGTGAGGGCGGCCATGACGCTGTACGGAACTGCCATTACGCATGCGCAGAGCGGCCATGACGCTGTACGGAAAATACTACCATAATCTTTAAGGGCAGCCATGACGCTGTACGGAAATTCCAGTGCGCATGCGCTTAGCGGCCATGACGCCGCACGGGAAAATAAAACTGCGCATGCGCAAGGCGGCCATGACAGTGTACGGAAAATGGAACTGCGATGTAGGAAGGCGGCCATGATGCTGTACGGAATTTCCAGTGCGCATGCGCAAAGCGGCCATGACACCGCGCGGGAAAATAAAACTACGCATGCGCAAGGCGGCCATGACAGTGTACGGAAAATGGAACTGTGCTGTAGGAAGGCGGCCATGATGCTGTACGGATATTCCAGTGCGCATGCGCAAAGCGGCCTTGCTGCGTACTGCAAAGGGAACCGCGCATGCGCACTGCGTGGGGGGGAACGTTGCTATCTGTTTTTTTAATTTTTCTTTCTTTTTTTTCTCCCTTTGGCTTTTCCCCTCTTCCCTTCTCTTCCTCCCCTTTTCCCTTTCCTTTTCCTCTCCGCTTTTCCCCCTTTTTCTCTTCCCTTTACTCTTCCTCCTTTCCTCTCCCCCCTTCCCCTTTTCCCTTTCCTTTCTCTCACCTTTTCCCTTTTTTCACCCCTTCCCTTTCCTCTCCCCCCTCACTTTTTTCTCTTCCCCATTTTTCCCCTTTTTACCCACAAACGGGGGGAATTGAACGATTTGGGGCCGAATTGAGCCGAACGCTCCCAGCTGGGCCATGGCAGAGCAACTAAATGAATAAAATGGGATTTTATTGCGGTTTTTCATGGATAAAATGTCCAAGATCCGCTCAGGAGCCGCCTTTTTCCCGGTTTTTCCCCGTTTTTTTACCATTTTTTCTCCTTTTTCCCTGGCTGGCCATTAGGGGTTGCGCAGGGCGGGCCAGGGGAAGGGAGCCCCGCCCGCAGCAGCTCCCCGCCGCCCTAATTAATTAACAATGGAACCCTTAATTAGCGCCTCGTTCATCCCCATTAATTCCCGACCCCTCCCGGCTCCCTCCCGTCCCTCAGAGCCTCCCCCGCCCGCGACTACAACTCCCGTCAGCCCCCGCGCGCCGCAAAGCCCGGAAGCGCGGCTCTGCGCTCGCATGGCACGCTGGGAGTTGTAGTCTCATGGCGGGCCCGCGCGGCGAGCCGCGCTCTCTGATTGGCTGCAAAGCATCAAGGGCGGGTCCAACGAGGAGCCGCGCGCTGTTTGACCAATGGCAAGTGAGTATTGATGATTGACGTGGCGCTCGGCCAATGGGAGCGCAGGGCGGGCGGTTCGAAGGCGCGCGGCCGAAGGCGGGAAGCGGCCATGGCGGAGGCGGCGCTGAGGTGAGGGAGCGGCTGCGAGCGGGGAATGAGGGGAAAGGAGGGGAAATGAGGGGCTGCGAGGGGGCTCCGATGCGGCTCCGATGGAGCTCTGAGGGGGCTCTGATGGACCTCCAAGGGGGGTCTGGGGGAGCTCCGAGGGGACTCTCTGAGGGGGCTGCGAGGAGGCTCCAGTGGAGCTCCGAGGGGGCTCTGAGGAGAGCTCTGAGGGGCTCCAATGGAGCTCCGAGGGGGCTCTGAGGGGGCTGTGAGGGAGCTTTGGGGGATCTCTGAGGGGGCTGTGAAGGGCCTGTGAGGAGCTCCGAGGGGGCTTTGAGGGATTTCTGAGGGGGCTGTGAGGGAGCTCTGAGTGGTCTCTGATGGAGCTCCGAGGGGCTCTGAGGGGAGCTCTTGGGGGTTTCTCTGAGGGGCTCTGATGGAGCTCCGAGGGGGCTCTGATGGAGCTCCGAGGGGGCTCTAAGGGATCTCTGAGGGGGCTGTGAAGAGGCTCCGTAGGAGCTCTGATGGAGCTCTGATGGAGCTCCGGGGGGCTCTGAGGAGGAGACTCTGAGGGAGATCAGAGGGGCTCTGCTGGAGCTCTGGGGGAGCTGGGGACTCTGAGGAGACTCTGAGGGAACTTTCACGCAGCTCTGACGGAGCTCCGAGGGAGATCTGAGGAGGCTTCGAGAGAACTCTGAGGGGCTCTAAGGGATCTGTGAGGGAGCTTCGAGACAGACCTGAGAAAGCTCCGAGGGGACTCTGAGGAGTTCCAGGGAGCTCCGAGGGGCCTCTGGGATCTGTGATAGAGCTCCGAGGGAGCTCTGAGGGGGCTCTGGCGGAGCTCTGAGCGGGCTCTGATGGAGCTCTGAGGGGGCTCTGGGGGAGATCTGAGGGGCTCTGAGGAGGAAGGTCCGAAAGAGCTCTGAGGAGCCTCTGGGGGAACTCTGAGGGGGCTCTGGGGGAGCTCCAAGGGGGCTCTCTGAGGGGCTCCGCGGGAGCTCCTCGGACACTCTGAGGAGTTTCAAGGAGCTCTGAGGAAGCTCCGGGCGGGGATTTGGGGCTCCGAGGGGGCTCTGGTGGAGCTCTGAGGGGGTTGTGAAGGGCCTGTGAGGAGCTCCGAGGGGGCTTTGAGGGATTTCTGAGGGGGCTGTGAGGGAGCTCTGAGTGGTCTCTGATGGAGCTCCGAGGGGGCTCTCCGGAACTCCAAGTTGCTCCGAGGGGGCTCTGACGGAGCTCCGAGGAGCCTCTCAGGAGCTCCGAGGGGGCTGAGGAGCCTCTCAGGAGCTCCAAGGAGCTCTGATGGATCTCCAAGGGGGCTCTCAAGAACTACAAGGAGCTCCGAGGAGGCTCTGATGGAGCTCCAAGAGGCTCTGATGGAGCTCTGAGGGGGCTGAGGAGGCTCTGATGGAGCTCCAAGAGGCTCTGATGGAGCTCCGAGGCGCTTCTCAGGAGCTCCGAGGAGCTCCGGGTCAGGATTTGGGATTTTGGGGGATTTGGGGTTTTGGGGGGGGGATTTGGGACCCCCCCAGATTTCCTAACCCCAAAGATCTGGGGGTGCCCCAAAAAGCCCCAAAGGGATTTTGGGGTTTTTGGGATTTGAGGATTTGGGGATTTTTGGAATTTGGGATTTTGGGAGATTTTTGGGGGTTTGGGTTTTGGGGTTTTGGAATATGGGAATCTGGGATTTTGGTGTTTGGGGGGTTTGGGAATTTGGGAATTGGGAGTTTGGGGAATTGGGATGTTGGGAGTTTTGGGGTTTTGATATTTGGGATTTGGGATTTTGGTGTTTGGGGATTTGGGTTTTGGAGTTTTGGGGATTTTTGGAATTTGGGATTTTGGGAAATTTGGGAGATTTTGGGGTTTGGGGGTTTTGGGGGGTTTGGGATTTGAAGTTTTGGGGTTTGGGATTTTTGGGAATTTGGGGTTTGGCATTCTGGGAATTTGGGGGTTTGGGATTTTGGGAATTTGGGGGTTGGGATTTTTGGGAATTTGGGGGTTTTGGAATTTGGTGTTTTGGGGATTTGGGGTTTGGGAATTTGGGGATTTGGGTTTGGGATTTTTGGGGGTTTGGGGTTTGGGAGTTTGGTGTTTTGGGATTTTGGGAGTTTGGGGGGATTTGGGGGTTTGGGATTTTGGGGATTTGGGGTTCGGGTTCCCGGGATCCCGGCCCTGCTCAGCCTCTCCCGGATCCGCAGCAGCTCCGGAACCGCCTCGAAACGGAGCCGGGACCCGCCCGGGTGAGCCGGAAACCCCAAAAATCCCCCCAAAATCCCCCAAATCCCCTAAAAATCCCCAAACCCAGAAATCCCCAAAATCCCCTAAAAATCGCCCCTAAAGCCCCCCAAATCCCCAAAATCCCAAACCCCCAAAACCCCCCCAAAATCCCCTAAACCTCAAAAAAACCCCAAACCACAAAATCCACCAAAAATCCCCAAATCCCAAACCCCCAAATCCCCAAAAACGCCAAATATCCCCAAAAATCCCCTAAATTCCAAAATCCCAAACCCCAAAAATCCCCCAGATCCCAAACCCCAAAAATCCCCTAAAAATCCCCCCTGAACTCCCCCAAATCCCCAAAATCCCCCAAATCCCAAAATCCTCCAAAAATCCCCCCTAAATCTCCAAATCCCAAACCCCAAAATCCCCTAAATCCCCAAAACCCCAAAAATCCCCCAAAATCCCCTAAACCCAAAATCCCAAACCCCCAAAGTCTCCAAAATCTGAAATCCCCAAAATCCCAAACTCCAAATTCCAGAAAATCCCAAATCCCCGAATTCCCAAACCCCCAAATTCCAAAATCACAAACCCCAAAAATCTCCCAAAATCCCAAATCTCGGAATAAAAAAAACCCCCCGAATTCCCAAAATCCCAAATGCTAAACCCAAAAATCCCCCAAACCCCCAAATTATCCCCAAAAGCCCAACCACAAAAATCCCCAAAATTCCCAAAAATTCCCAAAAAAGCTCAAAATTCCCAAATCTGAACATTCCCAAGATCCCCCAAAATTCCCCTAAATCCCAAAAGATCCCAAAATCCCCAAATCCCAAAGATGCCAAGGCCCAGGTTTGGGAATTTTGGGATTTGGGAATTTTGGATTTTGGGAATTCCTGGATTCTGGAATTTCGGAATTCAGGAATTTCTGGGCTTGGGAATTCTGGGATTTGGGAATCATTGGATTCAGGAATTTTTGGAATCACAAATTTCTGGATTTGGGAATTTTGGGATTAAGGGATTTGGAAATTTCCTGAATTTGGGAATTCTGGGATTTGAGAATTTTGGGATTTGGGAATTTCTGGGTTTAGAATTCCTGGATTTGGGAAATCCTTGGATTCAGGAATTCCTTGGAATCACAAATCCCGGGACTTGGGAATTCCACGAATTTTGGGATTTGGGAATTCCTGAATTTGGGAATTCCTGGGATTCTGGGGAATTGGGGAATTTTGGGATTTGGGAATTCCCGCCCCTCCCCCCTCCCTCATTCCCGTTTTTTTTTCAGCTCCCGCTGGGAATTCCGGACCCCCCCGCCCAAACGGCTCCGAGCAGCTCCAGAAAATTCCCCAAAAAATTCCCCAAAAAATTCCCAAAATTCCCAGGAAATCGTGGAGAAAGCGGCGCCGGCCCGGAGGCTGCAGATCCCCGCTGGAAATCCGGGAATTCCGACAGGAAATTCAGGAATTCCGATGGTAAATTTGGGAATTCCAGCCAGAAATTCGGAAATTCCGGAAAGAAATTCAGGAATTCCAACGGGAAATCCGGGACTCCTGGCTGGAAATGCAGGAATGGCATCAGGAAATCCGGGAATTCTCTCGGGAAATCTGGGAATTCCGGCGCATTCCCAACTTTCCGTGGCTCAGTTTTACGGGAGCCGGAATTACCGGGACCCCCTGGAGCGGAAACGGCTCCGGGAGCTGCTGGGGCACGGAGAGATCCCGGAAAAAACCCGGAATTCCGGGAATTCCGACAGGAAATCCGGGAATTCCGGCGGGAAATCTGGGAATTCCAACAGGAAATCCGGGAATTCCAGCAGGAAATCTGGGAATTCCAACAGGAAGGGCAGCTCCAAAGGCAAAGGGAGCAGCGGGAATTCCCGGAATTCCAGGATGGGGAATTCCTTTAATTCCAGGATGAAGAATTCCCAAAATTCTGGGATTGGGAATTCCCAGAATTCCAGGCTGGGGAATTCCAGGATTGAGAATTCCCAGATTTCCAGTGTTGAGAACTCTCGGAATTCCGTGATTGGAGAGAATTCCTGGATTTCTGGGATTGAGAATTCCCAGATTTCCAGTGCTGGAATTGGGAATTCCCAGAATTCTGGGATCGAGAATTCCCAAAATTCCAGCCTGGGAAATTCAGGACTGGAGAATTCCCAGATTTTCAACGCTGAAAAATCCCGGAATTCCGGGCTGAAGAATTCCCACATTTCCACTTTTGGGGATTCCCAGAATTCCCAAATTTCTGGCACTGAGAATTCCGGGATTGAGAATTCCCGGATTTCCGGCACTGGGAATTTGGGGAAATCCCAGATTTCCGCTGCTGAGAATTCCCAGATTTCCGGAATTTCCAGCGCTGAGAATTCCCGGATTTCTGGCACCGGGAATGTTGGGAATTCCCAGATTTCCGGGAATTCCGGGAATTCCGAGCGCCGGGTGCTGCTGTCGGGGGCGCGGCCGCGGCCTCGGCTGCCCTCGGGCGCCGCCTTCTTCCGGAGCCGCAGAAATTCCCGGAAAAATCCCGGAAAATCCCGGGAAACGGCCCCGGGAGAGGCGGGCAAGGAAAACCGGGAAGGGGAAATTCCCGGGAAAACGGAACCGGAAAAGCGGAACGAGCCCCGGACACAGGTGAGGCACAGCCCGGAAAATTCCGGGAGTTTTTTGGGAATTTTAGGGATTTTTCTGGGAATTTTTGGGAATTCTGGGGGATTTCAGGGGATTCTGGGGATTTCTGGGAATTTTCTTGGGAATTTTGGGGGATTTCTGGGAATTTCCTTGGAATTGTGGAAAATTTCTTGGGATTTCTGGGAATTTCAGGGGATTTTTGGGAATTTCCTGGGGAATTTTTTTTTTTAAATATTTTGGGGGATTTCCGTGAAATTTTGGGGAATTTCAGGGAAATTCCCGGAAATTTCTGGGAATTTTTGGGGATTCTTGGAAATTTCCTTGGAGGTTGGGGGATTTGGGGGAATTCTGGAAATTTTCGGGGAGTTTGGGAGATTTCTGGGAATTTTGGGGAATTTTTTGGGGGGGATTTCAGGAGATTTTTGGAAATTTTGGGAGGTTTCCTCGAGGTTTTGGGGAATTTTCTCAGAATTTTGGGAATCTTCTGAGAATTCTGAGGAACTTCTGGGAATTCTTGGGAATTTCCTTGGGAATTTTGGGGATTTTCTGGCAATCTCCTGGGGGTTTTCTGGGAATTTGCTTGGGAATTTTGGGGGATTTCCTTGAGGGTTTTTGGGAATTTCTGGGGAATTTCTGAGAATTTTGGGGATTTTCTGGGAATTTTGGGGAATTTTCAGGGAATTTTTGGGACTTCTGGGAAGTTTCTGGGAATTTTGGGGAATTTCTTTGGGATTCTTTTGGGATTTTCTGGGATTTTGGGGATTTCGGGGAATTCCCAGAAATTTTGGGGAATTTCAGGAATTTCTTTGGGATTTCAGGGAATTTTGAGCAATTCCCAGGAATTTCAGGGAAAACTCCAGGAAATTCCTGGGGATTTCTGGGATTTTTGGGAATTTCTTGGGATTTCTGGGATTTTGGGGGAATCTCCTTGAGAGTTTTTGGGAATTCTGGATGGAACTTTGGGGGATTTTGGGGAATTTCCTTGGGGATTTTGGGGAATTTCCTTGGGAATTTTGGGGAATTTTCTGGGAATTCTGGAGAATTTTGGGGAATTCCTATGGGAATTTTTGGGAATTTCAGGAATTTTCCCTCTTCCCTCCCCAAATTCCATAAATCCCCTCCGGATCCCGGAATTCCAGGTGGGATCTGGGATTTTCCTGCATTTCCACATCCCAGAATTCCCAAAATTCCCAATTTTTTTCCCCAGGACTCCCCTGGAGCTGTCGCGGATGCCCAAAATTCCCAGAATTCCCGGAATTCCCCGGCCCCGCCGCAGGACTCAGGTGAGTCGGGAAACCTCAGGAATTCCGGGAATTTCCTGGAATTTTCCCAGATTTTCTTGGTTTTTCCCTGAATTTTCCCTGATTTCCTGGATTTTCCAGGATTTTTCCTGAATTTTCCTGATTTTTCCTGGCATTTCCCCGGGTTTTCCTCCATTTTCCCAGGATTTTCCTGGATTTTCTCAAGTTTTTTTTTTTTCCTGACTTTTTTCCCATTTCCCCACATTTTTCCCAGATTTCCTGGGTTTTCCCAATTTTTCCAGGTTTTTTCCCAGATTTTCCCAGGTTTGCCCCGGGATTTTCCCAGATTTTCCTGGGTTTTTCCTGGATTTTTCCTGATTTTTTCTCAATTTTCCCAGATTTTCCCTGGGATTTTCCCAGATTTTCCCTAGTTTTTCCTAGATTTTCCCCATTTTTCCCCCCCAATTTTCTCAGGTTTTTCCTGGATTTTTCCCATTTTTTTCCAATTTTCCTGCATTTTCCCTATTTTTTTTGGTTTTTCCTGGATTTTCCCAGGTTTTCCCTGAATTTTCCCAGATTTTCCAAGTTTTTTTGGGATTTTTTCTGACTTTGTCCCAGATTTTCCCTGGAAATTTTTGCAATTTTTTATTTTTCTTAATCTTCCCTGGATTTTCCCAATTTTCCCTGGATTTTCCCTATTTTTTCCCAATTTCTGCAGGATTTTTCCCAATTTTCCCAGGATTTCCCCATTTTTTTCCCAATTTCCCCAGGATTTTCCCCATTTTTCCCACTTTTCCATTTTTTCCAGGCTCTCGGTGTCCGGCCGGGCTGTTCCCGATTTTCCTGCCCAGCAAGAGAAGGTCAGACCCCGGTGCTGCTTTTCCCAAATTTTCCCAACTTTTCCCACTTCCTTCCCATTTTTCTCCACATTTCCCCAATTTTTCCCCATTTTCCTGATTTTCCCCCTTTATTCACATTTTTTCCCTATTTTCCCCTGATTTTCCCCCTTTTTTCCCAAGTTTTCCCCTCTTTTCCCATCTTTCCCAATTTTTCCCTGATTTTCCCCAAATTTTCCCCAATTTTTCCCATTTTCCCCCACATTTTCCTCTTTTTTTCCTATTTCCCCCCATTTTTCCCAATTTTCTCTGATTTTCCCCACTTATTCCCAATTCCCTTTGATTTTCCATGTTTTCCCCACATTTTCCCCCAGTTTTCTGCATTTCTCCCACTTTTCCCTATTTTTCCCCAATTTTCCCCAATTTTTCGCTAATTTCCCCCAATTTTCCCAATTTCTCCTCATTTCCCAATTTTTCCCCATTTTCCTGATTTTCCCCCTTTTTTCCAAACTTTTCCCCTCTTTTCCCATCTTTTCCAATTTTTCCCTGATTTCCCCCATTTTCCCTTGATTTTTCCCACCTTTTCCCCAATTTTCCAAGTGTTTTTCCTGTTTTTCCCCATTTGCCCTAATTTTTCCACAATTTTTCCACAATTTTCCCCAATTTTTTCCATTTCCCCCCCACATTTTCCCAATTTTTCCGTTTCTTCCCATTTTTCCCATTTCACCCAATTTTTCCCCAAATTTTCCCATTTTTTTCCAATTTTCACCGTTCTTTCCCAATTTTTCTTTATTTCCCCGTTTTCCCCAATTTTCCCTGATTTTCCCTCTGATTTTCACCATTTCCCACTTTTCCCCATTTCCCTTTCATTTTCCACATTTTCCCCATATTTTCCCCACCTTTCCCCAATTTTCCAATTTCCCCCAATTTTTCGCTAATTTCTCCCAATTTTCCCAATTTCCCCTCATTTCCCCCCTTTATTCCAATTATTTTTCCCAATTTTTCCCTGATTTTTCCCTGATTTCCTCATTTTCCCCACTCATTTTCCCCAATTTTTTCCATTTTTCTCTAAATTTTCTCAGGTTTTTTTTCCCATTTTCCCCTGATTTTTCCCTTTTTTTCCCCATTTTTTCCCATTTTCCCATTTCTCCCTGATTTTCCCCAATTTTTCCCCAATTTCCCCCCCACATTTTCTCAATTTTTCCGTTTCTTCCCATTTTCCCCATTTCACCCGATTTTCCCCATTTTTCCCCACATTTTCCCCTATTTTTTCCTAATTTTCACCATTGTTCCAAATTTTTCCTTATTTCCCCACATTTCCCCCAATTTTCCCTCTGATTTTCACCATTTCCCACTTTTTCCCCATTTTTTCCCCACATTTTCCCCAATTTTCCAATTTTCCCCAATTTTTCACTAATTTCCCCCAATTTTCCCATTTTCCCCTCATTTCCCCCCTTTATCCCAATTATTTTTCCCAATTTTTCCCTGATTTTTCCCTGATTTCCTCATTTTTCCCACTCATTTTCCCCGATTTTCTCAATTTTTCTCTCCATTTTCTCAGGACTTTTTTCCCATTTTCCCCTGATTTCCCCCATTTTTTCCCATTTTCCCATTTCTCCCTGATTTTTTCTCATTTTTCCCCATTTTTTCCCATTTTCCCCTGATTTTTCCCTTTTTTCCCCCAATTTTTTCCTATTTTCCCATTTCTCCCTGATTTTTTCTCATTTTTTCCCATTTTTTCCCCATTTTTCCCATTTTTTCCCATTTTTCCCATTTTCCCCTGATTTTCCCCCATTTTCCAGGCCCCTGGAGCCGCTGCCGCCGCCCTCGGACCCCTCTGGAAAATTCTCCAGGAAATCCCGGGAATGCGCCGGGGAGCAGCTGATCATCGTGAGCCCGGAATTCCAGAACTTCCCTGGGAAAATTTGGGAATCTGGGAACCTTCCCTGGGAATTTGGGAATTCCGGAATTTCCTGGGAATTCAGGAACTCCTTGGGAACATTCCTGGGAATTTCGGAATTCCGGAATTCCAGAACTTTCCTGGGAATTTGGGGAATCTGGGAATTCCCCGGGAGGGGAATTTGGGAATTCTGAATCTTTCCTGGGGAATTTGGGAATTCCGTAACCTTTCAGGGGAATTTGGGAATTTGGGAATTCTTGACCCTTCCGTAGGAGGGGAAATCTGGGAATTCCGGAACCTTCCCTGGGAATTTGGGAATTCCTGAAGCTTCCATGGGATGGGAATCTGGGAATTTCCCCTGGGAATTTGGGAATTCAGGACATCTGGGAATTCCAGAACTTTCTGTGGGAATTTCGGAATTCCGGGAATTCTGGAACCTTCCCTGGGATGGGGTTCCTCATTTTTCCCAATTATTTTCCCTGATTTTCCCCTGATTTACTCATTTTTCCCTGATTTCCTCATTTTTCCCATTTTTTCCCTGATTTCCCCAAATTTTTTCCCAATTTTTCCCCGATTTTTCCCATTTTCCCATTTTTCCCAGTATTGTTCCCATTTTTCCCTGATTTCCTCATTTTTCCCCAATTATTTTCTCTGATTTTTCCCAGTTTTTTCCCTGATTTTCCCAGGATTTTCTTCTGCTCCTTCCCCTTCCCGTTATTCCCGGGGTTCATTCCCGGCATTCCCGTTGTTCATTCCTGGAATTCTCATCTCACATTCCCGCTTAGCCCGGAATTCCTGGAATTCCCAGATTTTATTCCCGGTGTTCATTCCCACAATTCCCTGTGTTCATTCCCAGAATTCCCAGATTTTATTCCCATTTTTCCCAGGGCAATGTGGCTCCTGTGAGATGCCGCTTCCCGGAATTCCCAGATTTTATTCCCGGTTATCCTGGTTAAATTCCTGGTTACCTCAGAGTTCCTGGTTATCCCAGAATTCCTGGAATTCCCGGATTTTATTCCCATTTTTCCATAGGATGCGGGCCAGAAGCAAATCACCCCCATTCCCGGAATTCCCGCTGTTCATTCCCACAATTCCCAGATTTCATCACTGGAATTCTCACATTACCAGTTATCCCGGTTATGCCGGAATTCCCAGATTTTATTCCTGGTTATCCTGGTTAAATTCCCAGATTTTATTCCCGCTGTTCATTCCCGGAATTTCCAGATTTTATTTGTGGTTATCCCGGTTAAATTCCCTGTTAAATTCCCGCTTACCTGAGAGTTCCCGGTTCTCCCGGAATTGCCGGAATTCCCAGATTTTATTCCCGTTTTCCCCCAGGATTTAGGGCCCCCAGCAGTGTGGATCCTGCGGGATGCCGCTTCCCGGAATTCCCAGATTTTATTCCCGGTTATCCTGGTTAAATAGTTCCCGGTTATCCCGGAATTCCCAGATTTTATTTGCAGTTATCCGGGTTAAATTCCCAGATCCCATTCCCGCTGTTCATTCCCGGAATTCCCGGATTTCATTCCCGTTTTTCCGGCAGGACGCAGGGCAGCGGGGGCTGTTTGTTCCCGGAATTCCCGGATTTTATTCCCGTTTTTCCGGCAGGACGCGGGGCAGGGGGGGCTGTTCATTCCCGCTGTTCATTCCCGGATTTTATTCCCATTCCCGTTTTTCCGGCAGGACGCGGGGCAGCGGGGGCTGTTCATTCCCGGAATTCCCGGATTTTATTCCCATTTTCCCGGCAGGACGCGGGGCAGCGGGGGCTGTTCATTCCCGGAATTCCCAGATTTCATTCCCGTTTTTCCCGGCAGGACGCGGGGCAGCGGGGGCTGGGCCCGCGGCAGTGCGGATCCTGCGGGATGCTCTTCGCTCCCGGAATTCCCGAGGATCGGCTCCAGCACCTCCGGCACCACCGGCGCCTCCGGCAGGCGCTGACACACACCGTGAGGAATAACCGGGAATAACAACGGGAATGGCGCGGGAATTACAGCAGGGGAATTCTGGGAATAATGGGAATGGGGGAATGAGAGGGAATTCCGGGAATGGGAATGAGAGGGAATTATGGGAATGGGAATGGGAATGGGAGTGGGAATGGGAATGGGAGAGAATTCCGGGAATGGGAATCAGAGGGAATTCTGGGATGGGAATGGCAGGAATGACGCAGGAGTTCTGGGAATGGCGGGAATGGTGTGGGAATAACTTGGGAATGACACGGGAGTTCTGGGAATTACACAGAAATTCTGGGAATAACACAGGAATTCCGGGAGTTCTGAGAATTGCGGCAGAGGAATTCTGGGAATTACAGCAGGAATTCTGGGAATTATAGCAGGGGAATTCTGGGAATAACGGGAATAACATGGGAGTTCTGGGAATAACAAAGGAATTCTGGGAATTCTGGGAATTGCAGCAGGGGAATTCTGGGAATAACACGGGAGTTCTGGGAATTCCAGGGAGAAAATGGCACTGGGAATGTGGGAATGGGAATGAGAATGGGAGGGAATTCTGGGAATGGGAATGGCGGGAATGACGCGGGAGTTCTGGGAATAACACAGAAATTCTGGGAATAACATGGGAATTCTGGGAATAACACGGGAGTTCTGGGAATAACACGGGAATTGTGGGAGTTCTGGGAATTCTGCGGAGAAAATGGCACTGGGAATGTGGGAATGGGGAATGGGAATGGGAGGGAATTCTGGGAATGGGAATGGGGGAATGAGAGGGAATTTCGGGAATGGGAATCAGAGGGAATTCTGGGATGGGAATGGTGGGAATGACGCGTGAGTTCTGGGAATAACACAGAAATTCTGGGAATAACATGGGAATTCTGAGAGTTCTGGGAATTGCAGCAGGGGAATTCTGGGAATAACAGAAATTCTGGGAATAACATGGGAGTTCTGGGAATAACACAGCAGTTCTGGGAGTTCTGGAAATTGCAGCAGGGGAATTCAGGGAATAACGGGAATTCTGGGAATAACATGAGAGTTCTGGGAATTCCGGGGAGAAAATGGCACTGGGAATGTGGGAATGGGGAATGGGAGGGAATTCCGGGAATGGGAATGGGAACGAGAGGGAATTCTGGGAATGGGGGAATGAGAGAGAATTCCAGGAATGGCAATTGGGGAATGAGAGGGAATTCCAGGAATGGGAACGGGAGGGAATTCCGGGAATGGGAATGGGAACGGGAGGGAATTCCGGGAATTGTGGGGGAATGGGAATCAGAATGGCAGGGAATTCTGGGAATGGGAATGAGGAAATTCCAGGAATGGGAATGAGAGGGAATTCCAGGAACGGGAATGGGAACAGGAGGGAATTCCAGGAATGGGAATGGGGGAATGAGAGGGAATTTCGAGAATGGGAATCAGAGGGGATTATGGGATGGGAATGGTGGGAATGACGCGGGAGGTCTGGGAATAACACAGAAATTCTGGGGATAACATGGGAATTCTGGGAATAACACGGCAGTTCTGGGAGTTCTGGGAATTCTGTGGAGAAAATGGCACTGGGAATGTGGGAATGGGGAATGGGAGGGAATTCTGGGAATGGGAAATCCAGGAGTTCTGAGAATTCCAGCGGAATGGGAATGTGGGAACGGGAGGGAATTCCGGGAATGGGAATGGGGGAATGAGAGGGAATTTTGGGAATGGGAATCAGAGGGAATTCTGGGATGGGAATGGCGGGAATGACGCGGGAGTTCTGGGAATAACACAGAAATTCTGGGAATAACGTGGGAATTCTGGGAATAACACGGCAGTTCTGGGAGTTCTGGGAATTGCAGCAGGGGAATTCTGGGAATAACACGGGAATTCTGGGAGTTCTGGGAATTCCAGGGAGAAAATGGCACTGGGAATGTGGGAATGGGGAATGGGAATGGGAGAGAATTCTGGGAATGGGAAATCCAGGAATTCTGGGAATTCCAGGGGAATGGGAGAGAATTCTGGGAACGGGAATTCTGGGAACGGGAATTCTGGGCATAAGAATTGGGGGAAATTCTGAGAATTCCAGGGAAATGGGAATGTGGGAACGGGAGGGAATTCCAGGAACGGGAACGGGAACGGGAGGGAATTCCGGGAATGGGGGGAATGAGAGAGAATTCCAGGAATGGCAACTGGGGAATGAGAGGGAATTCCGGGAACAGGAACAGGAGGGAATTCCGGGAATTGTGGGGGAATGGGAATCAGAATGGCAGGGAATTCTGGGAATGGGAATGAGAGGAAATTCCAGGAATTATGGGGGAATGGGAATGGGAATGGGAATGGGAGGGAATTACAGGAATGGGAATGAGAACAGGAGGGAATAACGGGAATGGGAGGGAATTCTGGGAACAGGAATGAGAGGGAATTCCGGGAACGGGAATGGGAACGGGAGGGAATTCCGGGAATGGGAATGAGAAGGAATTCCAGGAATTCTGGGGGAATGGGAACGGGAACGGGAGGGAATTGCGGGAAGGGCGCTGATGGATCGCGGCTCCGGCAGGGCTGGAAGCAGGAGCGCGTGGTGTCGGAATTCTGGGATGGGAAAATCCTCCTGATCCTGCCCGACGATCCCAAATTCGCCCTCAGGAAGGTACCAAATTCCCAAATCCCAATGGGATCTGATCCCAAATCCCAAATTCCAGGAATTCCCACCCCATTTTCCAGGAATTCCCACCCATTTTCCCGGGAATTCCCACCATTTTCCCAGGAATTCCTGCCCCATTTCCCCACCCCATTTTCCCCTGGAATTCCCACCCCATTTTCCCAGGAATTCCCGCCCCATTCTGCGGGAATTCCCACCCTATTTCCCAGGAATTCCCACCCGTTTTCCCGGGAATTCCCCCCCATTTTCCCAGGAATTCCCACCCCATTTCCCAGGAATTCCCCCCATTTCCCGGGAATTCCCACCCCGTTTTTCAGGAATTCTCACCCAATTTTTCCGGGAATTCCCACCCCATTTTCCCAGGAATTCCCACCCATTTTCCCGGGAATTCCCATCCCATTTCCCAGGAATTCCCACCCCATTTCCCAGGAATTCCCACCCCATTTCCCGCCCCGTTTCCCCTGAATTCCCACCCCATTTTCCCAGGAATTCCCACCCAATTTTTCCGGGAATTCCCCCCACATTTCCCACCCCATTTTCCCAAGAATTCCCACCCCATTTTCCCTGGAATTCCCACCCCATTTCCCCCTGGAATTCCCACCCCATTTTTCAGGAATTCCCACTCCATTTCCTGGGAATTCCCACCCCATTTCCCACTCCATTTTCCCTGGAATTCCCACCCATTTTCCCGGGAATTCCCACCCCATTTTCCCAGGAATTCCCACCCATTTTCCCGGGAATTCCCCCCATTTTCCTGGGAATTCCCACCCCATTTTCCCAGGAATTCACACCCCCTTTCCCATGAATTCCCACCCCCATTTTCCGAGGAATTCCCTCCCTGTTTTCCCAGAATTTCCATCCTCTTTTTCCTGGTATTACAATCCCAGTTTTCCCTGGGAATTCCCACCCCATTTTTTCAGGAATTCCCACCCCATTTCCTTGGAATTCCACCCCCATTTTCCAGGAATTCCCACCCCTTTTCCCGGGAACTCCCACCCCATTTTCCCGGGAATTCCCGCCCCATTTCCCAGGGAATTCCCACCCCATTTTCCCAGGAATTCCCTCCCTGTTTTCCCAGAATTTCCATCCTCTTTTTCCTCGTATTCCAATCCCAGTTTTCCCTGGAATTCCCACCCCAGTTTTCTGGGAATCCCCATCCAATTTCCCTGGGAATTGCCACCCCATTTTCCCAGGAATTCCCACCCATTTTTTCCCGGGAATTCCCACCCCATTTTTCAGGAATTCCCACTCAATTTTCCCAGGAATTCCCACCATTTTCCCAGGAATTCCCCCCTTTTCCCAAGAATTCCCACCCCCTTTCCCAAGAATTCCCACCCCATTTCCCACCCCATTTCCCCAGGAATTCCCCCCCATTTTCCCGTGAATTCCCACCCCATTTTTCCCGGGAATTCCCCCATTTTTCCGGAATCCCCCCGTTCCCGCAGGCCGCGGAGGTGCTGTCGGTGGTGGATGCGGAGTTGGGGTTCCCGGAGCATTCCCGCATTCCCGGGCCGCATTCCCGGATTTCCGTCTACCTGTTCCTCAGCCCCGCGGGACGCGTGCTCGGCTGCCTGGCGGCACACCCCATCCGGCAGGTGAGATTGATCCGCCCATCGGTTATTGATTGGTTATTGATCGATTGATTGATTGATTGGGGATTGATCGTTCCATTGACTGATTGGGGATCGACTCATTGGGGATTGGCTGATGGATTATGGATTGATGGATTGATTGGGGATTGATCGTTCCATTGACTGATTGGGGATTGACTCACTGGGGATTGATTGATGGATTGGCGATTGATGGATTGGGGGCTGATTGATTGGGAATTGATTGATTGGAGATTGAGCAGGGGTTGATTGATTGATTGAGGATTGACTGATTGGGGATTGATCGGGGATCAATTCATTCCCAGTTCCCATTCCCAGTTCCCCATTCGCATTCCCACATTCCCAATTCCCAGTTCCCAATTCCCATTCCCAGTTTTCCATCCCCAACTCCCATCCCACTTCCCACTTCCCATTCCCAGTTCCCATTCCCACATTCCCAGTTCCCATTCCCACATTCCCAGTTCCCATTCCCATCCTCAGTCCTAATTCCCAATTCTAGTTCCCAGTCCCCATTCCCACTTTCCCATTCCTATCCCATTTCCCCATTCCCAGTTCCCAATTCCCAGTTCCCCATTCCCACTTTCCTTGTTCCCATCTCTATTCCCATTCCCAGTTTCAATCCCAATTCCCATTTCCCATCCCCATTCCCAATTCCCCATTCCCAGTTCACTTCCAAATTCCCAGTTCTCATTCTCATCCCATTTCCCAGTTCCCATTCCCAATTTTCCAGTTCCCGTTCCCATTCCAAATTCCTGTCCCTATTCCCAGTTCCCATTCCCAATTCCCATTCCCAATTCCCACTTTCCCATTCCCATTCCCAATTTCTACTCCCAGTTCCCCATTCCCAGATTTCCATCCCCAACTCCCATCCCAATTCCCACTCCCACTTTCCATCCCAATTGCCATTCCCAGTTCCCAATTCCCAGTTCCCACCCCCAATTCCCATTCCCAGTTCCCATTCCCAGTTCCCAGTTCCGCATTCCCATTCCCAATTTCCATTCCCAGTTCCCATTCCCAATTCCCATTCCCAATTCCCACTTTCCCATTCCCATTCCCAATTTCTACTCCCAGTTCCCCATTCCCAGATTTCCATCCCCAACTCCCATCCCAATTCCCATTCCCACTTTCCATCCCACTTTCCATCCCAATTCCCATTTCCCATTCCCAGTTCCCATTCCCAGTTCCCAATTCCCACTTTTTCATTCCCATTCCCAATTCCCAGTCCCCATTCCCAATTCCCATTCCCACCCCAATTCCCATTCCCACATTCCAGCTGTTCCCATTCCCACTCTCCGCCCTCGTTCCCTCAGGCCTACCGGCTGCTGCCGGAGCCGGACCCCCGGGACAATTCCCAGGATAATTCCCAGGATAATTCCCGGGATTCCCTGCGGGCGTGGCGCTGCTCGGTGCATCCGGAGCCGGCCGTGTGCGGGATCAGCCGGATCTGGGTGCTCCGCGCCCAGCGGCGCCGCGGCATCGCCCGACGGATGCTGGAGGCGCTCAGGTGGGAATTCCGGGAATAAAAATCGGGAATTGGGATTGGGAACAGGAACCGGCATCATCCAACGGATGCTGGAGGCGCTCAGGTGGGAATTCCGGGAATAAACCTCGGGAATAACATTGGGAATGGGAACGGGAACAGGAATCATCCAAGGGATGCTGGAGGCGCTCAGGTGGGAATTCCGGGAATAAACCCCCGGAATTGGGATTGGGAATAACGGGATTGGAATTGGGAATGGGAACCGGCATCGCCCGCCGGATGCTGGAGGGGCTCAGGTGGGAATTCCGGGATTAAACATCGGGAATTGGGATTGGGAACGGGAGCCGGCATCGGCCAATGGTGCTGGAGGGGCTCAGGTGGGAATTCCGGGAATGAACATCGGGAATTGGGGTTGGGAATGGGAACCGGCATTGGCTGCCGGATGCTGGAGGGGCTCAGGTGGGAATTCCGGCAATAAACCTCGGGAATTGGGATTGGGAATGGGAACAGGAATCATCCAATGGTGCTGGAGGGGCTCGGGTGGGAATTCTGGGAATAAACATCGGGAATAACATTGGGAATGGGAACCAGCATCGGCCAATGGTGCTGGAGGTGCTCGGGTGGGAATTCCGGGAATAAACATCGGGAATAACATTGGGAATGGGAACCGGCATCATCCAAGGGATGCTGGAGGGGCTCAGGTGGGAATTCTGGGAATAAAAACCGGGAATAACGGGATTGGGAATAACGGGATTGGGAACCGGCATCATCCAAGCGATGCTGGAGGCGCTCAGGTGGGAATTCCGGGAATAAACATCGGGAATAATGGGATTGGGAATGGGAACCGGCATCGGCCAATGGGTGCTGGAGGTGCTTGGGTGGGAATTCCGGGAATAAACCTCGGGAATAACGGGATTGGGAATGGGAACCGGCATCGGCCAATGGTGCTGGAGGGGCTCAGGTGGGAATTTTGGGAATAAACATCGGGAATAACGGGATTGGGATTGGGAACAGGAACTGGCATTGCCCAAGGGATGCTGGAGGCGCTCAGGTGGGAATTCCGGGAATAAACATCGGGAACTGGGATTGGGAACGGGAACCGGCATCATCCAATGGGTGCTGGAGGGGCTCAGGTGGGAATTCCGGGAATAAACCTCGGGAATTGGGATTGGGAATGGGAACCGGCATCGCCCAATGGTGCTGGAGGCGCTTGGGAGGGAATTCCGGGAATAAACCTCGGGAATAACATTGGGATTGGGAACCGGCATCGGCCAATGGTGCTGGAGGCGCTCAGGTGGGAATTCCGGGAATAAACATCGGGAATTGGGATTGGGAATGGGAACCGGCGTCATCCAATGGATGCTGGAGGTGCTTGGGAGGGAATTCCAGGAATAAACGTCGGGAATAAACCTCGGGAATTGGGATTGGGAACGGGAACCGGCATCGCGCAATGGATGCTGGAGAGGCTCAGGTGGGAATTCCGGGAATAAACCTCGGGAATAACGGGATTGGGATTGGGAACTGGCACTGCCAGTTTTTCCCCGTTGTTTTTCCTGCTGTTTTTCTCTTTTCCCCAATGTTTTTCCTGCTGTTTTCCCATTGGTTTTCCTGCTGTTTTTCCCACTGTTTTCCCCATTTTCCCCATCATTTCCCACTGTTTCTTCCACTGTTTTTCCCATTGTTTTCCCCATTTTTCCCATTGTTTTCCCCGCTGTTTTCCCTATTTTTCCCATTGTTTCCCACTGTTTTTCCCACTGTTTCTCCCACTGATTTTCCCACTGTTTTTCCCATTGCTTCCCACTGTTTTTCCCACTCTTTTCCCCACTTTTCCCCACTGTTTTTCCCGTTGTTTCCCATTGTTTCCCACTGTTTTTCCCATTGCTTTCCCTGCTGTTTTCCCACTGTTTTCCCATTCTTTTCCCCATTTTTCCTGCTGTTTTCCCTGGTATTTTCCCCGCTGTTTTCCCCATTTTTCCCATTGTTTCCCACTGGTTTTCCCACTGTTTTCCCGTTGTTTTCCCCATTTTTCCCATTGTTTCCCACTGATTTTCCCATTCTTTTCCCCATTTTTCCCGCTGTTTTCCCTGCTGTTTTCCCCATTTTTCCCATTGTTTCCCACTGTTTTTCCCATTGTTTTCCCCATTTTCCCCACTGTTTTCCCTGGTATTTTCCCTGCTGTTTTCCCCATTTTTCCCATTGTTTCCCACTGTTTTTCCTGCTGTTTCTTCCACTGATTTTCCCACTGTTTTTCCCATTGTTTCCCACCATTTTTCCCACTCTTTCCCCCATTTTTCCCCTCTGTTTTCCCCACTGTTTTCCCACTGTTTTTCCCATTGTTTCCCACTGTGTTTTCCCTATTTTTCCCATGTTTCCCACTGGTTTTCCCACTGATTTTCCTGCTATTTTCCCCATTGTTTCCCGCTGTTTTCCCTGGTATTTTCCCCACTGTTTTCCCCATTTTCCCATTGTTTCCCAGTGTTTCTCCCACTGATTTTCCCACTGTTATTCCCATTGCTTCCCATTGTTTCCCACTGTTTTTTCCCATTGTTTTCCCTATTTTTCCCATGTTTCCCACTCTTTTTCCCACTGTTTCTCCCACTGATTTTCCCACTGTTTTTCCCATTGTTTCCCACTGTTTTTCCCATCATTTCCCACTGTTTTCCCATTGTTTTCCCATTGTTTCCCACTGTTTTCCCTGGTATTTTCCCCGCTGTATTCCCCATTTTTCCCATTGTTTCCCACTGTTTCTTCCACTGTTTCTTCCACTGATTTTTCCACTGTTTTTCCCATTGTTTCGCACTGTTTTTCCCATTGTTTTCCCCATTTTTCCCATTGTTTTCCCTGCTGTTTTCCCCATTTTTCTCATTGTTTCCCGCTGTTTTCCCATGTATTTTCCCCGCTGTTTTTCCTGTTGTTTCCCACTGGTTTTCCCATTGTTTTTTCTGCTCTTTTCCCTGCTCTTTTCCCCATTTTTCCCATCGGTTCCCCACTGTTTTTCCCGCTGTTTTCCTGCTGTTTTCCCCATTTTTCCTGCTGTTTTCCCTGGTATTTTCCCCGCTGTTTTTCCCATTGTTTCCCACCGTTTTTCCCACTGTTTTCCCTGGTATTTTCCCCACTGTTTTCCCCATTGCTTCCCGTTGTTTTTTCTATTGTTTTCCCCATTTTTCCCATTGTTTCCCACTGTTTTTTCCCATTGTTTTTCCCATGTTTTCCACTGTTTCCCTGGTATTTTCCCTGCTCTTTTCCCCATTTTTCCCATCATTTCCCACTGTTTTTCCCATTGTTTTCCCCGCTGTTTTCTCTCCCTGCTGTTTTCCCCATTTTTCCCATTGTTTCCCACTGTTTTTTCCCGTTTTTTCGCACTGTTTTTCCCACTCTTTTCCGCATTTTTTCCCTCTGTTTTCCCCATTGTTTCTCATTGTTTTCCACTGTTTTTCCCATTGTTTCCCGCTGTTTTCCCGTGTATTTTCCCCGCTGTTTTTCCCATTGTTTCCCACCGTTTTTCCCACTGTTTTCCCTGGTATTTTCCCCGCTGTTTTCCTACTGGTTTTCCCATTGTTTCCCATTGTTTTCCCGCTGTTTTCCCTGCTATTTTCCCTGCTGTTTTCCCGCTGTTTTCCCCATTTTCCCCATTGTTCCCCACTCTTTTTCCCACTGTTTTTCCCATTGTTTCCCACTGTTTTTCCCATTGCTTTCCCCATTTTTCCCGCTGTTTTCCCTGGTATTTCCCCTGCTGTTTTCCCCATTGTTTCCCGCTGTTTTCCCCACTGTTTCACCCACTGATTTTCCCATTGTTTGCCACTGATTTTCCCACTGTTTTTTCCCCACTGTTTTCCCCATTTTCCCCATCATTTCCCACTGTTTTTCCCATTGTTTTCCCTGCTGTTTTCCCTGCTGTTTTCCCGCTGTTTTCCCCATTTTCCCCATTGTTTCCCACTGTTTTTCCCATTGTTTTCCCCATTTTCCTGCTGTTTTCTCTCCCTGCTGTTTTCCCCATTTTTCCCATGGTTTTCCACTGGTTTTTCCCCTTGTTTTCTACTGATTTTCCCATTTTTTCCCTGTTGTTTCCCCAATGTTTTTCCCACTGGTTTTCCTGCTATTTTCCCCATTGTTTCCCGCTGTTTTCCCTGCTATTTTCCCTGCTGTTTTCCCACTGTTTTTCCCATTCTTTTCCCTATTTTTCCCCGCTGTTTTCCCGCTGTTTTCCTGCTGTTTCCCCGCTGTTTTCCCCATTGTTCCCCACTATTTTTCCTCGCTGTTTTCCCGCTGTTTCCCCGTTGTTTCCCCGCTGTTTCCTGCTGTTTCCCATCCGTTTCCCCACGTTTCCCCGGTGCTGTTTTCCAGGCGCACGTTTGTGTTCGGGGCGGTGCTGAGCTGTGGGGATTTGGCCTTTTCCGACCCCACGGCCGACGGCCGCGCCTTCGCCGCGCGCTGCTGCGCCCGCCCCGACTTCCTCGTCTGCCGCCCCGCCGCCGCCACAGCGGGATCCACACCGGGATCTGCCACGGGATCCGCCACAGGATCTGTGCTGGGAACGTCGGGATCTGCTACGGGATCTGTGCTGGGATCATCGGGATCTGTGCTGGGAACATCGGGATCCGCTACAGGATCTGCAACGGGATCTGCTCCAGGATCTGCACTGGGAACACCAGGATCTACTCCGGGATCCACACCAGGATCTGCTCCGGGATCATTGGGATCCGCTCCGGGATCCACACCAGGATCTGCACTGGGATCATCGGGATCCACACTGGGATCCGCATCAGGATCTGCTCCGGGATCTGATCCGGGATCCACACCGGGATCTGCTCCAGGATCAGCTTCAGAAACACCAGGATCTGCTCCGGGATCCACACTGGGATCTGCTCCAGGATCCACCACGGGATCATCAGGATCTGCTCCAGGATCAGCTCCAGAAACACCAGGATCTGCTCCGGGATCTGCTCCGGGATCTGCACTGGGAACACCAGGATCTACTCCGGGATCCACACCAGGATCTGCTCTGGGATCATCGGGATCCGCTCCGGGATCTGCACCGGGATTTGCGCTGGGATCATCAGAATCCACACCGGGATCTGCTTCAGGATCCACTCCAGGATCCGCACCGGGATCTGCTCTGGGATCTGCACTGGGATCATCAGGATCCACTCCGGGATCCGCACCAGGACCTGCCATGGGATCATCAGGATCTGCTCTGGGATCTGCTCCGGGATCCACACCGGGATCATCGGGATCCACTCCTGGATCCACACCGGGATCCGCTCCGGGATCAGCTTCAGAAACACCAGGATCTGCTCCGGGATCCACACTGGGATCTGCTCCAGGATCCGCCACGGGATCATCGGGATCTGCTCCAGGATCAGCTCCAGAAACACCAGGATCTGCTCCAGCATCTGTGCTGGGATCCGCTCCGGGATCATCAAGATCTGCTCTGGGATCTGCTCTGGGATCCACATTGGGACCTGCTCTGGAATCAGCAGGATCCATTCCGGGATCCACCCCGGGATCTGCTCCGGGATCCGCACCAGGATCACCGGGACTGACCCCAGGATCCGCTCTGGGATGGGCACTGGGATCAGTGGGATCGGTGGGATCAGTGGGATCGGGATCACCGGGATCCGCTCTGGGATCCACACCAGGATCACCGGGATCAGTGGGATCAGTGGGATCGGGATCACTGGGATCTGCTCCGGGATCAGCTCTGGGATCACCGGGATTGGCCCCACCAGAATCAGCGCCCGGAGCAGCGGGATCAGCTGTGGGATCGGGATCAGCGTGAGCGGGATCGGGATCACCTCACCGGGATCCTTGGGATCTTCTGGATCATCGGGATCCTTGGGATCATCGGGATCGGGGTCCTTGGGCCCAGCCGGAATTCCCGAGGGGCCGGAAAAGGCGGGATGGATCCCGGAATCCTCCTCAGATCCCGAGGGAATCCTGCCCTGGATCCCTTCCCTCGGGAATTCCTCATTCCCACAGGAATCCTGCTCTGGATCCATTCCCTTGGGAATTCTGCCCTGGATCCCAACCAAATCCCTCATTCCCTCGGGAATTCTGCCCTGGATCCCAACCAGATCCCTCATTTCCTTGGGATTCCCTGGATCCCTTCCTGTCCCTCTGGAATTCCTCATTCCTGTTGGAATCCTTCCCCAAATCCCTCATTCCCTTGGGAATTCTGCCCTGGATCCCAACCCAACCCTTCATTCCCTTCGGAATCTTTCCTTTGGGAATTCCTCATTCCCTTCCTTTTTTTTGGGAATCTTTCCCTTCCCTCCCTTCCTGTCCCTCCGGAATCCCTCATTCCCTTGGGAATTCTCCTTCCCTTGGGAATTCTCCTTCCCTTGGGAATGTCCCTGGGAACCCCTCCCCCCTCCTTAGTTCCTGGAATTCCACTGGAAATCCTGGAATTTCGTTGCAAATCCTGGAATTCCACTGGAAATCCTGAAATTCTGCCAGGAAATCCTGGAATTCCTCCAAGAAATCCTGGAGTTCCGCCAGGAAATCCTGGAATTCCACTGGAAATCCTGGAATTCCGCTGGGATCCCCCGTAATTCCCGGCTTTTCCCGGTTGTTTTTTTTTTGGGATTTGGGTTCGTTGGGGTCAGGGCTGCGTTCCTGGGAATTCCCTTTTCCCGTTCCCTGGGAATTCCAGGCGGTTGTGGGAACATTCCAAGGTTTTACTGGGATATCCCAGAAATTCCTGACAATATTCCAGGGTTTTGTGACGCTGTTCTGAGGTTTTACGAAAAAATTCCAAGAATTTCTGAAGATATTCCATAAATTCCTGTCGATATTCCACATTTTTACCGTGATATTCCATAAATTTGTTGCTATTCCAAGGTTTTTCCAAGGATATTCCATAAATTTCTGTGGATATTCCAAGGTTTTATGGGAATATTTTGGGAATTTCTGGGATATTCCAAGGTTTTGTGAAGCTATTCCATAAATTTCTGTCGATATTCCAAGGTTTTATGAGGAAATTCCATAAATTTTGTCGCCATCCCGAAGGTTTTTGCGATGCTGTTCCGAGGTTTTATGGAAATATTCCCAGGTTTTGTGAAGATATTCCATAAATTTCTGACAATATTCCAAGGTTTTCCGTTATTTCTGGGTTTTGTGGGAACATCCCGGGGGTTTTCCAAGGTTTTATGGGAATATTTTGGGTTTTATGGGAATATTTTGGGGTTTTATGGGAATTTTTTGGGACATTCCAAGGTTTTAAGGGAATATTTTGGGGTTTTGGGATATTCCAAGCTTTTATGGGAATATTCCAAGGTTTTGAGAATATTCCAAGGTTTTATGGAAGTATTCCATTTTTTTGGGGAATATTCCAAGGTTTTATGGGAATATTTGGGGTTTTGGGGAATATTCCAAGGTTTTAAGGGAATAGTTTGGGGATTTTTGGATAATCCAAGGTTTTATGGGAATATTTTGGTTTTTTTCGGATAATCCAAGGTTTTATGGGAATATTTTGGTTTTTTTCGGATATTCCAAGGTTTTATGGGAATATTTTTGGTTTTTCTGGGATATTCCGGGGTTTTATGGGAATATTCCAAGGGTTTGAGATTATTCCAAGATTTTATGGGAATATTTTAGGGATTTTTGGGAAATTCCGGGGTTTTATGGGAATATTTTGGGGTTTTTGGGGACATTCCAAGGTTTTATGGGAATATTGCAAATTTTTTTTGAGATATTCCAAGGTTTTATGGGAATATTTTGGGGTTTTTTGGGAGATTCAAGGTTTTCTGGGAATATTCCAAGGTTTTGAGATTATTCCAAGATTTTATGGGAATATTTTAGGGATTTTTGGGAAATTCCAAGGTTTTGAGAATATTCCGAGATTTTATGGAAGTATTCCAATTTTTTGGGAATATTCTAAGTTTTTAAGGGAATATTTTGGTTTTTTTGGGAGATTCAAGGTTTTATGGGAATATTCCAAGGTTTTGAGAATATTCCAAGGTTTTATGAGAATATTTTGGTTTCTTTGGGATATTCCAAGGTTTTAAGGGAATATTTGGGGTTTCTTGGGATATTCCAAGCTTTTATGGGAATATTTTGGGTTTTTTGGGATATTCCAAGGTTTTGAGAACATTGCGAGGTTTTATGGAAGTATTCCAATTTTTTTGGGAATATTCCAAGGTTTTAAGGGAATATTTTGGGGTTTTTTGGGACATTCCAAGGTTTTAAGTGAATAGTTTGGGGTTTTTTGGGATATTCCAAGGTTTTATGGGAATATTTTGGGGTTTTGGGGGATATTCCAGGGTTTTAAGGAAGTATTCTGGTTTTTTTTGGAAACATTCCAAGGTTTTTTGGGACATATTCCAAGGTTTTGAGAATATTCCAAGGTTTTATGAGAATATTTTAGGTTTTTTTGGGGGATATTCCAAGTATTTATGGGAATATTTTGGGGTTTTTGGGGACATTCCAAGCTTTTATGGGAATTTTTTTGGTTTTTTGGGAGATTCAAGGTTTTATGGGAATATTCCAAGGTTTTGAGAATATTCCAAGGTTTTATGGGAATATTTCAGGGGGTTTTGGGATATTCCAAGGTTTTATGGGAATATTTCGGGGTTTTTTGGGATATTCCAAGGTTTTATGGGAATATTTTGGGTTTTTTGGGATATTCCAAGGTTTTATGGGAATATTTTGGTTTCTTTGGGAGATTCAAGGTTTTATGGGAGTATTTTGGGTTTTTTGGGACATTCCAAGCTTTTATGAGAATATTTTTGGTTTTTTGGGAGATTCAAGGTTTTATGGGAATGTTCCAAGGTTTTATGGGAATATTTTGGGGTTTTTTTGGGATATTCCAAGGTTTTATGGGAATATTCCGGGGTTTTTTTTGGGATTTTCCTCCCTCAGAGCAGCCAATCCCGTCCCAGCTCCCGCCCCTCTGGAAAAGCCAAATCCCAAGGAAAAATCCGAGCCCGGAGAGAGGAACAAATAAATCCATTTATTGGGAACGTTCCGGAGGAAAAACTCGGGAAAATCCAACGGGAAAACTCAGGAAATCCAGCCCAAAAAAATAGGGAAAACGCAGGAAAAAAATTTGGGAAATCCAAACCCAAATTTGAGAAATCCAAACCCTGAAAACTTGGGAAAATCCAACTCAAAAAAAGGGGAAAATCCAGGAAAAAACCTGGAAAAATCTAAAACCCAAATTTGAGAAATCCAACCCTAAAAACTTGGGAAAATTCAACTCAAAAAAAGGGAAAAATCCAGGAAAAAACCTGGAAAAATCCAAACCCCCAAATTTGAGGAATCCAACCCTGAAAAGTTGGGAAAAATCCAGGAAAAAAACCTGGAAAAATCTAAACCCCAAATTTTAGAAATCCAACCTTAAAAACTTGGGAAAAAAAAACAGGAAAAAACTTGGGGAAAATCCAAACTCCAGAGGAAAAAATCCAACTGCAGAAGGAAGGAAAATCCAGGTAAAAAAAGAGGGAAAATCTGACCTAAAAGAGGAAAAATCCAGCCCAAAAATTTGGGAAAATCCAGGAAAAAAATTGGGAGAATTCAGGGAAAAAAACTGGGAAAATCCAGGGAAAAAAATTTGGGAAAATCCATCACAAAAGGAAGGAAAATCCTGCAGAAAAACAAAAAGAGGGAAAATCTGACCTAAAAAAGGGAAAACCAACCCAAAAATTCAGGGAAAATCTGACCTAAAAGAGGGAAAATCCAGCCCAAAAAAATCCAGGAAAGAATTTGGGGAAATCCAAATCCCAGAGGAAAAATCCTGCCTGGAAAAGAGGGAAAATCCAACTAAAAAATGAGGGAAAATTCGACCTAAAAGTGGGAAATTCCAGCTCCAAAAAGAGGGAAAATCCGACCTTAAAAACTTGGGAAAATCCAGGAAAAAAACTTGGGAAAATTCAACTTCAAAGGGAGAATCCGTCCCAAAAACCAGGGAAAATCCAACCAAAAAAACGGGAAAATCCAAACCCGAAAAAGAGGGAAAATGAGGGAAATCCAATCCTAAAAACCTGGGAAAATTCAGCCTGGAAAAGAGGGAAAATCCAATGGGAAAACTCGGGAAATTCCAGCCCAAAAAAAACAGGGAAAATTCAGCCTGGAAAAGAGGGAAAATCTGACCTAAAAAAGGGAAAATCCAGGAAAAAACTTGGGAAAATCCGAACCCCAGCGGGAAAATTGAATCCTAAAACCTGGATGCCGGGCTCTGGAATTCCGGGAATTCCAGTTCCAGAATCCTGGGAATTGTGGCTCCGTAATCCTGGGAATTCCAGCTCCGTAATCCTGGGAATTCCCAGTCTCTCCAGGCTCTGGCATTCCAGGAATAGACTCTGGAATCTTGGGAATTCTGGGCTCTGGAATCTTGGGAATTCCAGATTCCGGAATCCCAGGAATTCTGGGCTCTGGAATCCTGGGGATTCCGGCTCCATAATTTGGGAATTGTGGGCTGTGGAACCCCGGGAATTCCAGCTCTGGAATCCCAGGAGTTCCAGGATCCATAATCCCAGGAATTCCAGGTCTGGAACTCTAGAAATTCCAGCTCCATAATCCTGGGAATTCTGGGCTCTGGAATCCTGGGGATTCTGGGCTCTGGAATCTCAGGAATTCTGGGCTCTGGAATACTGGGGATTCCAGCTCCATAATGCTGGGAATTCTGGCTCTGAAATCCCGGGAATTCTGGCTCTGGAATCATGGGAATTCCATCTACATTACCCCAGGCAGTCAGGGCTCTGGAATCCCAGGAATTCCACATTCCAGAATCCCAGGAATTCTGGGCTCTGTAATCCTGGGGATTCTGGCTCCATAATGCTGGGAATTCTGGGCTGTGGAATCCCAGGAATTCCGGCTCCGGAATCCCAGGAATTTTGGGCTCTGGAATCCTGGGAATTCCAGATTCTGGAATCCTGGGAATTCCAGATTCCGGAATCCCAGGAATTCTGGCTCCAGAATCCCGGGAACTCCATCCCCGTTACCCCGAGGCGGTCGGGGCCGTGTGACCCCGGGAATTCCGGCTCCGTAACCGCCGTGCCCGGCTCTCCGGGCTGGTTTTTCCCGGGAACGCTGTCACTGGGATGCTCCCGGCGGCTCTCTGGGCTGGTTTTTCCCGGGAATGCTGTCACCGGGACATTCCCGGCGGCTCTCCAGGGCGCGGACGATGGCGGCGGCGGGATCGGGATGCTCCCAGCTCTCCGGGCTGTTTTTCCCGGGAATGCTGTCACTGGGATGCTCCCAGCGGCTCTCCGGGCTTTTTTTCCCGGGAATGCCGTCACCGGGATTCTCTCCGGGCTGGTTTTTCCCGGGATCGGGATGTTCCCGGCGGCTCTCCGGGCTGGTTTTCCCGGGAATGCCGTCACTGGGATTCTCTCCGGGCTGGTTTTTCCCGGGAATGCCATCACTGGGATGCTCCCGTCTCTCTGGGCTGGTTTTTCCTGGGAATGCCGTCACCGGGATTCTCTCTGGGCTGGTTTTTCCCGGGAATGCCGTCACCGGGATTCTCTCCAGGCTGGTTTTTCCCGGGAATGGCGTCACCGGGATGTTCCTGGCAGCTCTCCGGGCTGTTTCTCCCGGGAATGCCGTCACTGGGATTCTCTCCGAGCTGGTTTTTCCCGGGATTGGGACGCTCCCGGCGGCTCTCCGGGCTGTTTTTCCCGGGAATGCTGTCACTGGGACGCTCTCTGGGCTGGTTTTTCCCGGGATCGGGACGCTCCCGGCGGCTCTCTGGGCTGGTTTTTCCCGGGATCGCTGTCACTGGGATTCTCTCCAGGCTGTTTTTTCCCGGGATCGGGACTCTCCCGTCTCTCCGTGCTGGTTTTTCCCGGGAATGCCGTCACCGGGACGTTCCCGGCGGCTCTCCAGGCTGGTTTTTCCCGGGATCGGGATGTTCCCGGTGGCTCTCCGGGCTGGTTTTCCTGGGAATGCCGTCACTGGGACTCTCCCGTCTCTCCGGGCTGGTTTTCCTGGGAATGCCGTCACCGGGACTCTCCCGTCTCTCCGGGCTGGTTTTTCCCGGGAATGCCGTCACTGGGATTCTCTCCGGGCTGGTTTTTCCCGGGAATGCCGTCACCGGGACACTCTCTGGGGTGGTTTTTCCCGGGATCGGGATGCTCCCGGCTCTCCAGGCTGGTTTTTCCCGGGAATGCCGTCACCGGGATTCTCTCCGGGCTGGTTTTTCCTGGGATCGGGACACTCCCGGCGGCTCTCCGGGCTGTTTTTCCCGGGAATGCCATCACTGGGATTCTCTCTGGGCTGGTTTTTCCCGGGAATGCCGTCACCGGGATTCTCTCCGGGCTGGTTTTTCCCGGGAATGCCGTCACTGGGATTCTCTCCGGGCTGGTTTTTCCCGGGATCGGGATGCTCCTGGCGGCTCTCCGGGCTGGTTTTTCCTGGGAATGCCGTCACCGGGACGCTCCCAGCGGCTCTCCAGGCTGGTTTTTCCCGGGATCGGGATGTTCCCGGCGGCTCTCCGGGCTGTTTTTCCCGGGAATGCCGTCCCCGGGATGCTCCCGGCGGCTCTCCAGGGCGCGGACGATGGCGGCGGCGGGATCGGGATGTTCCCGGCGGCTCTCCGGGCTGGTTTTTCCCGGGAATGCCGTCCCCGGGATGCTCTCCAGGGCGCGGACGATGGCTGCGGCGGGCGGGCGCTGCCGGGGCGCGGCGGCGGTGCAGGCGCAGAACAGCTCCAGAACCGGCGCCTGCGCCGGCACCAGAACTGCCCGCGGCAGCGCCGGCCGAGAGCCCAGCGCCGCCCGGAACGCCGCCTCGTCCCAGGAGTCGTCTGACGAGGACATGGAATCGGCCAGATGGGAATTCTCTATCTGGGAATCGTCCCCTTGGGAATCTTCCAACTGGGAATCTTCCAGCTGGGAATCTTCCAAATGGGAATCCTCCCCTTGGGAATCTTCCAAATGGGAATCATCCAACGTTGAATCATCCAAATGGGAATCTTCCAAATGGGAATCGACCAACTGGGAATCCTCCCCTTGGGAATCTTCTAGCCGGGAATCCTTCGACACGGAATCGGCCAACCGGGAATCTTCCAGCCGGAAATCCTCCTCCAGTCGGGAATCCCGACCCTCTGGAATGGCAGAGACAGCGGGAGTGGGCATGGGAGAGGATCCCAGGAATGCCGGCCCTGATCCCGGCCCGGCGCGCCCCGATGTTCCCTGGGATCCGCTGGGAATTCCAGACAGAAATGCCAAGATCCCAACATTCCAAGATCCCAAAATCCCAAGATCCCAAATCCCCAAAATCCCCAAATTCACTGTTCTCTAAGATCCCAAATTCCCAAGTTTCTAAGATCCCAATGTCCCAATATCCCAAGATCCCAAAATCCCCAAATCCTAAGATCCCGACCCTCTGGAATGGTGGGAGGGTGCGGACACTGGGAGAGGATCCATCCCGGGAATGCCGGCCCCGATCCTGGCCCGGTGCTTCCCGATGTTCCCTGGGATCTGCTGGGAATTCCAGCCCAGCCCCTCCCCACTCTCCCAGCCAGGAATTCCTTCCCAAGATCCCAAAATCCCAAATTCCCCAAATGCAAAGATTCCAAGATTCCAAAATCCCAAGATTCTAAAGTCCCAAGATCCCAAATCCCCAAAATCCCCAAACTCCAAGTTTTCTAAGATCCCAAATTCCCAAGCTTCCAAGAACCCAACATCCCAAGATCCCAAATCTGAAGATTCCAAGATCCCAAATTCCCAAATTCCCAAATCCCCAAATCCAGAGATTCCAAGATTCCAAAATCCCAAGATCCTAAAGTCACAATATCCCAAGATCCCAAATTCCCAAATTCAAAGATTCCAAGATCCCAATGTCCCAATATCCCAAGATCCCAAATCCCCAAATTCCAAGTTTTCTAAGATCCCAAATTCCCAAGTTTCTAAGATCCCAAAGTCCCAAATTTCCAAAATCCCAAATCCCCAAATCCAAAGATTCCAAGATTTCAAAATCCCAATGTCCCAATATCCCAAGATCCCAAATCCCCAAATCCCAAGTTCTCTAAGATCCCAAATTCCCAAGATCCCAAGCTTCCAAGATCCCAAGTTCCCAAAATCCCAAGATCCCAAAGTCCCCAATCTGAAGATTCCAAGATCCCAAAATCCCCAAATTCCCAAATTTCCAAGATCCCAACAGCCCAAGTTCCCGACCCTCTGGAATGGCGGCCGGGAAAGCCGGCCCTGATCCCGGCCCGGCGCTTCCCGATGTTCCCAGGGTGATCCCAACCTTTCCTGGGACATTCCCAGGGATTCTCTGGGAATTCCAGCCCAGCCGGGAATTCCCGAAATCCCAAAATCCCAAAATCCCGCCCCTGTGTCACTGGGAGCCGTCCCTGCCCTGCCATTCCCGGTCCTTTTCCCAAATCCCTCTGCAGCTCTCCTGGATTTGATCCAGCCCCATCCCGACTCCTCCTGGAGAAGGAATTTTGGGAATTCCTTGGGAATTGGGGACTCCAGGAAGGGTCTCCCTTCCCTTTTCCATCCCCAAATTCCATAAAAATCCCTCAGGATGGATCCTGAGTGTCCTCGATCCACAATCCCGGAATGGTTTGGATGGGATCCATGGACCTTCAATCCCATCCCAGGGACACTTCCCAGGATCCCGGGGTGATCCAAACCCACCCTTGGACATTCCCGGGGATTCTCTGGGAATTCCAGCCTGGCTGGGAAATCCAAATCCACAATTGGACATTCCCAGAGATTCTTTGGGAATTCCAGCCTGGCTGGGAAATCCAAACCCACCCTTGGACATTCCCAGAGATTTGGACATTCACAGAGATTCTTTGGGAATTCCAGCCCGGACGGCAAATCCAAACCCACCCTTGGACATTCCCCAGGGATTCTTTGGGAATTCCAGCCCATCTGGGAAATCCAAACCCACCCTTGGACATTCCCAGGGATTCTTTGGGAATTCCAAATCCGCACTTGGACATTCCCAGAGATTCTTTGGGAATTCCAGCCTGGCCGGGAAATCCAAACCCGCCCTTGGACATTCCCAGGGATTCTTTGGGAATTCCAGCCCGGTTGGGAATTCCTCCCACCCACCCAACCCCCATTTCCCACTCCCGTCCCTCCGTCCCTTTTCCCAAATCCCGGAGCGCCTTTCCCGGTGGATTTCCCGCCGGATCCCGTCCCGGGGGGGTTCCCGGCTGATTCCCGGTGGGAATTCCCGGTGGGAATTCCCGGGATTCCGGACCTGGGGGCGGGGGCAGGTGGGGCACGGCCAGCGCCAGCATCTCCCAGAGCGTCAGGCCGAGCGCGAAGACGTCGGAGCGGTCGGAGACGATCCCGCCCGGCTCCAGCGCCTCCGGAGGCAGCCACGGCTCCGAGCCCACGTAGCGCGCACACGGATCCGACACTGCGCCGGGAATACGGAATGGGAATGGGAACTGAGACTGTGCCGGGAATCGGGAATTGGGAATGGGAATGGGAATTGGAACCGACACTGTGCCGGGAATCGGGAAAATGGGAATGGGAAATGGGAATGGGATTGGGAATGGGAACGGGAATGGGGATGGGAATTGGGAATGGGAATGGGAATGGGTATGGGAATGGGTATGGGAATGGGGATGGGAATGGGGATGGGAATTGGGAATGGGAATGGGAATGGGAATGGGTATGGGAACAGGAATTGGGAATGGGAACGGGAACTGGGAAAGGGAAATGGGAATGGGAAATGGAACAGGGATGGGAAATGGGAATGGGTATTGGGAATGGGAACGGGAATGGGGATGGGAATGGGAATTGGGAATGGGAATTGGGAATGGGAAACGGGAACTGGGAATGGGAAATGGGATAGGAATGGGAATGGGAATTGGGAATGGGAATGGGGAATGGGAACGGGAATGGGAATAGGGGCCAAGAGTGCGCCGGGAATCGGGAATGGGAATGGGAACGGGGACGGGGATGGGAATGGGGATGGGGATGGGAATGGGAAACGAGAATGGGAATTGGGAACGGGAATGGGAACGGGAAATGGGTCTGAGACTGCACCGGGAAACAGGAATGGGAACAGGAATTGGGAACGGGAACCAGGAATGGGAATGGGAACCAGGAACTGGGAATGGAAACAGCAATGGGAACGGGAATCGTAAACGGGAATGGGAATGGGGTCTGAGACTGCGCTGGGAAACGGGAACAGGAATTGGGAACGGGGAGTGGGAATGTGAACGGGAATGGGAACCAAGACTGTGCCGGGAAACGGGAACGGGAATGGGAAATGGGAATTGGGAACAAGAACAGGAACGGGAATGGGAAATGGGAATTGGGAATGGGAGTGGGAACCGTGAATGGGAACAGGAAACGGGAACGGGAATAGGGGCCGAGACTGCACCGGGAAACGGGAATGGGAATGGGAAACGGGAACGGGAAAGGGGAATGGGAACCCCACATTCCCAGGAATCCCACCCCAACGGGCATGTAGATGGGATCCATGGGAATGGGATCCATGGGAATGGAATAGGATCCATGGGAATGGGACCCATGGGAATGGGAACCCCAGATTCCCAGGAATCCCACCCCGACAGGAATGGAGATGGGATTTATGGGAATGAGATCCATGGGATGGGAACCCCACATTCCCGTGAATCCCACCCCAACAGGAATGCAGGTGGGATTCATGGGAACAGGATCCATGGGAATGGGACAGGACCCATGGGAATGGAATAGGATCCATGGGAATGGGAATGGGATCCATGGGATGAGAACCCCACATTCCCAGGAATCCCATCCCAACGGGAATGGAGGTGGGATCCATGGGAACAGGATCCATGGGATGGGAATGGGATCCATGGGATGGGAACCCCACATTCCCGGGAATCCCACCCCAACAGGAATGGGAATAGGATCCATGGGAATGGGAACGGGATCCATGGGATGCCCCCCCCCCATCCATTCCCGGAATTCCCGTTGTTCCGGGCCGCACCGGTCAGGTTCTCGTCCAGGCGCAGGGAGACGCCGACGTCGCAGATCTTGACGGTCTCGAAGGCGCCGCGGACGACGACGTTGGGGGACTTGATGTCCCCGTGCAGCAGCCGCTGCTCCGTGTGCAGGTACTGCCCCGGAATGCGGGAATGGGAACGACGGGAATGCCGGGAACAAACACCGGGAGCAACGGGAATGACGGGAACCGGAGCCGGGAATGACGGAACGAGAGCCAGGAATGCGGGAACGCCAGGAGCCGGAGCCGGGAACGACGGGAACGAGAGCCGGGAGCACCGGGAATGAGAGATGGGAATACCAGGAATGAGATCTGGGAACATTGGGAATGAACACCGGGAATGAGAGCCGGGAGCGATGGGAATGAGAGCCAGGAACACTGGGAACGACAGGAGTCAGAGCCGGGAGCACCGGGAACGAGAGATGGGAATGCCGGGAATGAGATCTGGGAACACCGGGAATGAGAGCCTGGAATTCCAGGAACGAGAGATGGGAACGACGGAACGAGCACCGGGAACGACGGGAACGCCGGGAGTCAGAGCGGGGAGCAACGGGAACGAGAGCCGGGAACACCAGGAACAAGAGATGGGAATGCTGGGAATGAGATCTGGGAACGTTGGGAATGAGAGCCAGGAGCACCGGGAATGAGAGATGGGAATGCCGGGAATGAGAGCTGGGAACGTTGGGAATGAGAGCCAGGAATGCCGGGAATGAGAGCCTGGAATGCTGGGAACACTGGGAACGAGAGCCGGGAGCACCGGGAATGAGAGATGGGAATGCTGGGAATGAGAGCTGGGAACGTTGGGAATGAACACCAGGAATGCTGGGAACAAGAGATGGGAATGCCGGGAATGAGATCTGGGAACATTGGGAATGAGAGCCAGGAATGCCGGGAACGAGAGATGGGAACGACGGAACGAGCACCGGGAACGACAGGAACAGCGGAAGCCAGAGCCGGGAACGCTGGGAACGCCAGGAGCCGGAGCCAGGAGCACCGGGAATGAGATCTGGGAACGTTGGGAATGAACACCGGGAATGCCGGGAACGAGAGATGGGAATGACGGAACGAGCACCGGGAACGACGGGCACGGCGAGAGCAAGAGCCGGGAACGCTGGGAATGCCAGGAGCCACGGGAACGAGAGCCGGGAGCACCGGGAATGAGAGATGGGAATGCTGGGAATGAGATCTGGGAACGTTGGGAATGAGAGCCGGGAATGCCAGGAACGAGAGATGGGAATGACGGAACGAGCACCGGGAACGACGGGAACGGTGAGAGCCGGAGCCGGGAATGACGGGAATGAGAGCCGGGAGCACCAGGAATGAGAGATGGGAATGCTGGGAATGAGAGCCGGGAACACCGGGAACGACGGGAGTCAGAGCCGGGAGCACCGGGAATGAGAGATGGGAATGCCAGGAATGAGATCTGGGAACGTTGGGAATGAACACCAGGAATGCCGAGATCGAGAGATGGGAATGCTGGGAATGAGAGCCGGGAACACATGGAATGAACACCAGGAATGAGAGCCGGGAATGCCAGGAACGAACACCAGGAATGCTGGGAATGAGAGCTGGGAACTCCGGGAATTAACGCAGGGAAGGTTGGGAATGAACACCGGGAATCAGGGCCTGGAACACCAGAAACGAGAGACGGGAATGCCGGGAATGAGAGCCGGGAATGAACACCGGGAATGAGAGCCAGGAACACCGGGAACGAGAGATGGGAATGCTGGGAATGAGAGCCAGGAACACATGGAATGAACACCGGGAATGAGGGCCTGGAACACCGGGAACGAGAGACGGGAATGTTTTTCCCAGAATCCCGTGTTTTTCCCCTAAATCCCTTTTTTTTCCCCAGAATTGTGTTTTTCCCCAGAATTCCATGTTTTTAACCGGAATCTCATGTTTTTTCCCAGAATGCCATATTTTTCCCAGAATTCCATGTTTTTTCTCAGAATCCCGTGTTTTTTCCCAGAATTTCATGCTTTTTCCCAGAATCCCATGTTTTTTTCTGATAATCCCGTGTTTTTTCCAATAATTCTGTGTTTTTTCCAGAATTTAATGTTTTTTTCCCAGAATCCCATTTTTTTCCCCAAATCCCGTTTCTTTTTCCCCATAATCCCATGTTTTTCTCCATAATCCCGTGTTCTCCCCCATAATCCCGTGTTTTCCCCCCAGAATCCCGTGTTTTTCCCCAAAGTTCAGTGTTTTTTCCCATAATCCCGTGTTTTTTCCCCAATAATCCCATGTTCCCCCCCCATAATCCCATTTTTTTCCCCAGAATCCCGTGTTTTTTTCCCCAAAATCCCATGTTTCCCCCCGAAATCCCGTGTTTTCCCCATAATTCCATATTTTCCCCCCGGAATTCCATGTTTTCTGTACCTGCAGGCCCCGGGCCACGCAGAGCGCCACGCGCAGGATGGTTTTCCCCATAATCCCATATTTTCCCCCGGAATTCCATATTTCCCCCCGGAATTCCATGTTTTCCGTACCTGCAGGCCGCGGGCCACGCGGAGCGCCACGCGCAGGACAGTTTTTCCCCAGAATTCCATATTTTCCCCCATAATCCTGTGTTTTCCCCCAATAATCCTGTGTTTTCCCCCAGAATTACATGTTTTTCCCTGGAATCCCATGTTTTTTCCCAGAATCCCGTGTTTTCCCCAGAATCCGGTTTTTCTTCCCAAAATCCCACGTTTTCTTCCCCTTAATTTTGTTTTTTCCCAAAATCCCATGTTTTTTCCCTGGAATTCCGTGTTTTTCCCCATAATCCCATGGTTTTCCCCATAATCCCATGTTTTCCCCCGGAATTCCGTGTTTTTCCCCATAATCCCGTGTTTTCCCCCATAATCCCATATTTTCCCCTGGAATTCCGTGTTTCCGTACCTGCAGGCCGTGGGCCACGCAGAGCGCCACACGCAGGATGGTTTTTCCCCCGAATTCCATGTTTTTGCCCTGGAATCCTGTGGTTTTTTCCCCAGAATCCCGTGTTTTTCCCAGAATTCTGTGTTTTTTCCCCATAATCCCATGGTTTTTCTCCGGAATCCCGTGTTTTTCCCCAGAATTCCATGTTTTCCTCAGAATCCCGGGTTTTTTTCCCCACCATCCTGTATTTTCCCCAGAATCCCGTGTTTTCCCCAGAATCCGCTTTTTCTTCCCAGAATCCCATGTTTTTTTCCCCATAATTCCGTTTTTTCCCAAAATCCCATGTTTTTTCCCTGGAATCCTGTATTTTTTCCCCATAATCCCATGTTTTCCCCCAGAATTCCATGTTTTTCCCCGGAATTCCGTGTTTCCATACCTGCAGGCCGCGGGCCACGCAGAGCGCCACGCGCAGGATGGTTTTTCCCCGGAATTCCATATTTTTCCCCCAGAATTCCATATTTTCCCCCTGGAATTCCGCGTTTCCGTACCTGCAGACCCCGGGCCACGCAGAGCGCCACGCGCAAGATGGTTTTTCCCCCGGAATCCCGTTTTTTTTTTTCCCAGAATCCTGTTTTTTTTTTCGTGGAATCCCATGTTTATTTCCCAGAATCCCGTGTTTTCGCCAGAATCCAGTTTTTCTTCCCAGAATCTCATGCTTTTTTCCGCATAATTCCGTTTTTTTCCCAAAATCCCATGTTTTTTCCCTGGAATCCTGTATTTTTTCCCCATAATCCTGTGTTTTCCACCCAGAATTCCATGTTTTCCCCTGGAATTCCGCGTTTCCGTACCTGCAGGCCGCGGGCGACGCAGAGCGCCACGCGCAGGACGGTTTTTCCCCAGAATTCCATGTTTTTCCCCGGAATCCCATGTTTTTTCCCCGGAATCCCGTGTTTTCCCCCAGAATCCCATGTTTTTCCCAGAATTCAGTGTTTTTTTCCCCATAATCCCATGGTTTTTCTCCGGAATCCCGTGTTTTTCCCCAGAATTCCATGTTTTCCTCAGAATCCCGGGTTTTTTTCCCCACCATCCTGTATTTTCCCCAGAATCCCGTGTTTCCCCCAGAATCCGGTTTTTCTTCCCAGAATTCCATGGTTTTATCCCCATAATCCCGTGTTTTCCCCCAGAATTCCATGTTTTTGCCCAGAATCCCGTGTTTTTCCCCATAATCCCATATTTCCCCCCGGAATTCCTTGTTTCCGTACCTGCAGACCCCGGGCCACGCAGAGCGCCACGCGCAGGATGGTTTTTCCCATAATTCCATATTTTCCCCCGGAATTCCGTGTTTTCCGTACCTGCAGGCCCCGGGCCACGCAGAGCGCCACCCGCAGGACGGTCGGGGCCGGGAAGGCTCCGAGGCCGCGCTCCCGGCGCTCCTCGATCCGATCCTGCAGGGATCGCTCCCCCCCGAATTCCATGGCCAGGCACAGGCTCCCGTCCGGAGCCGCCGCCAGCGCCCGGTACCCTGCGCCGGGATAAACCGGAAAACCGGAATGGGAACACTGGGAGCACTGGGAGCACTGGGAGTGGGAGCCATGGGAATGGGAGCGCTGGGAGCCATGGGAATGGGATCCATGGGAATGGGATCCATAGGATCCTTGGGAATGGGAGACATGGGAATGGGAGCCTTGGGATCCTTGGGAATGGGATCCATGGGAATGGGAGCCTTGGGATCCTTGGGAATGGGAGATGTGGGATCCATGGGAATGGGAGCGCTGGGAGCCTTGGGAATGGGATCCTTGGGAATGGGAGCCCTGGGAGCCTTGGGAATGAGAATGCTGGGAGCCTTGGGAATAGGAGGCTTGGGAATGGGATCCATGGGATCCTTGGAAATGGGATCTGTGGGATCCATGGGAATGGGAGCCCTGGGAGCCTTGGGAATGAGATCTGTGGGATCCTTGGGAATAGGAGCCCTGGGAATGGGAGCTGTGAGAATGGGAGCCATGGGATCCATGGGAATGGGATCCATGGGATCCTTGGGAATGGGACCCATGGGAGACATGGGATCCTTGGGAATGGGAGCCCTGGGATCCTTGGGAATGGGAGCCGTGGGAATGGGATACATGGGAATGGGCGCGCTGGGAGCACTGGGAATCGGAGCCTTGGGAGCTGTGGGAATGGGATCCATGGGAATGGGATCCTTGGGAACGGGATCCATGGGAATGGGAGCCTTGGGAATGGGAGCTCTGGGATCCATGAGAATGGGATCTGTGGGATCCATGGGAATGGGAGCCCTGGGAGCCTTGGGAATGGGATCTGTGGGATTCTTGGGAATGGGAGACATGGGAGCCCTGGGAATGGGAGCGCTGGGAGCACTGGGAATGGGATCCTTGAGAATGGGAGCGCTGGGAGCCTTGGGAATGGGATCTGTGGAATCCTTGGGAATGGGAGCGCTGGGATCCTTGGGAATGGGATCCATGGGAATGGGAGCGCTGGGAGCACTGGGAATGGGATCCATGGGAATGGGAGCGCTGGGAGCACTGGGAATGGGATCCATGGGAATGGGAGCCTTGGGAATGGGATCCTTGGGAATGGGAGCCATGGGAGCTGTGGGAATGGGAGTGCTGGGATCCTTGGGAATGGGAGCCATGGGAGCTGTGGGAATGGGAGCCATGGAATCCTTGGGAATGGGAGTGCTGGGAGCCATGGGAATGGGAGCCATGGGATCCTTGGGATCCTTGGGAATGGGATCCATGGGAATGGGATCCCTGGGAGCCTTGGGAATGGGAGCCTTGGGAATGGGAGCCCTGGGAGCCTTGGGAATGGGATCCTTGGGATCCTTGGGAATGGGATCCGTGGGAATGGGATCCCTGGGAGCCTTGGGAATGGGAGCCTTGGGAATGGGAGCCCTGGGAATGGGAGCACTGGGAATGGGAGTGCTGGGAATGGGAGTGCTGGGAATGGGAGTGCAGGGAGCCGTGGGAATGGGATCTGTGGGAATGGGAGTGCTGGGAGCACTGGGAGCCTTGGGAATGGGATCCATGAGATCTTTGGGAATAGGAGCCCTGGGAATGGGAGCTGTGAGAATGGGATCCATGGGAATGGGATCCATGGGATCCTTGGGAATGGGACCCGTGGGAGACGTGGGATCCATGGGAATGGGAGCGCTGGGAGCCCTGGGAATGGGAGACCTGGGAATGGCATCCATGGGAGCCTTGGGAATGGGATCTGTGGGAATGGGAGCCGTGGAATGGGATCCATGGGAGCCTTGGGAGTGGGAGCACTGGGAGCCCTGAGAGCCATGGGAATGGGATCCCTTTCCCAACTGATCCAGCCCCATTCCCATGGATCCAAAGCCCCATTCCCACAGATCCAGCCCCATTCCCGTGGATCCAGCACCATTCCCACGGATCCATCCCCATTCCCACGGATCCATCCCCATTCCCACGGATCCAGCCCCATTCCCACGGATCCATCCCCATTCCCACGGATCCATCCCCATTCCCACGGATCCATCCCCATTCCCACGGATCCAGCCCCATTCCCATTGATCCAAAGCCCCATTCCCACGGATCCAGCCCCATTCCCACGGATCCAAAGCCCCATTCCCGTGGATCCAGCCCCATTCCCACGGATCCAACCCCATTCCCATGGATCCATTCCCAATGGATCCAGCCCCATTCCCACGGATCCATCCCCATTCCCAATGGATCCAAAGCCCCATTCCCACGGATCTGGCCCCATTCCCACGGCTCCGGCCCCATTCCCGCTGCATTCCCGCTGTTTCCGTACCCACGATGTTGGGGTGCCGGAGGCTCCGCAGGATCCGCGCCTCATCCCGGAGGCGCCGCTGGAAGAGGCTCCGTTGGCTCCGGGAGCAGCCGGAGTTGATTTTCTTCACGGCCCACGGAGAGCGGGAATGACCCCGCGGAGACCTGCCGGGAAGGGAAATCCGGGAATTCCCATGGATCCCATTCCCATGGATCCCATTCCCAGGGATCACATTCCCAAGTATCCCATGGATCCCATTCCCAAGGATCCCATTCCCAAGGATCCAATGGATCGCATTCCCAAGGATCCCATTCCCATTGATCCCGTTCCCATGGATCCCATTCCCATGGATCCCATTCCCAGGTATCCCGTTCCCATGGATCCCATGGATCCCATTCCCATGGATCCCATTCCCAAGGATCACATTCCCAAGGATCCCATTGATCCCATTCCCATGGATCCCATGGATCCTGTTCCCATGGATCCCGTTCCCATGGATCCCATTCCCAAGGATCCCATGGATCCCATTCCCAAGGATCCCATGGATCCCATTCCCATGGTCCCATTCCCAAGGCTCCCATTCCCATGGCTCCCAAGGATCCCATTCCCACGGATCCCATGGATCCCATTCCCATGGATCCCATAGATTGCATTCCCAAGGATCCCATTCCCAAGGATCCCACAGCTCCCATTCCAATGGATCCCATTCCCAGGGCTCCCAAGGATCCCATTCCCATGGCTCTCATGGATCCCATTCCCAGGGAATTCCCACTGGGAACAGCCCGGGGGGGTCCTGAGGGATCTGGGAAAACGGATCCGATCCCGCCGCGGGACGGGAACGCTCCGAGCTCCTCTGGGGCTTTTCAGGGAATTTTTATCCGGTCCCGTTTCCAGCTGGAGTTGGTGGAGGGAAGGAATGGAGCCCCAAATCCCTGGAATTCCCAGGAATGGAGCCCAAATCCCAGAATTCCAGCTGGAAAAGGGTGTCCCAAAATAATGGAGCTCCAAATCCCTGGAATTCCAGCTGGGAAAAAGTTATCCCAGAATAATGGAGCCCAAAATCCTGGAATTCCCAGGAATGGAGCTCAAATCCCAGAATTCCAGCCGGGACAGAGTTATCCCAAAATAATGGAGCCCAAAATCCCAGGAATTCCAGCCAGGAAAGCGTGTCCCAAAATTATGGAGCCCAAATCCCAGAATTCCCAGGAATGGAACCCAAAATCCTGGAATTCCCAGGAATGGAGACCAAATCCCAGAATTCTAGCTGGGAAAGGGTTATCCCAAAATAATGGAGTCTAAATCCCACGAATTCCAGCCAGGACAGGTTTATCCCAAAATAACGGATCCCAAATCCTGGAATTCCCAGGAATGGAGCCCAAATCCCAGAGTTCTACCTGGGAAAAAGTTATCCCAAAATAATGGAGCCCAAAATCCTGGAATTCCCAGGAATGGAGCTCAGATCCCTGGAATTCCACCCAGGAAAGGGTTATCCCAAAATAACGGAGCCCAAATCTCATAATTCCCAGGAATGGAGCCCAAAATCCCAGAATTCCCAGGAATGGAGCCCAAATCCCGGAATTCCAGCTGGGAAAGGGTTATCCCAAAAGAACCGATCCCAAATCCCGGAATTCCCCAGAATTATCCCCAAAGAACAGGGTCATTCCCGACCTTTCCATCAGGTAGACGCTGACTCCGGTGCCGAATCCCAACTTGCGCATGAAGGGAGAGGCCGGGATGGTGACGGAGGCGGGGCCGGGATCTGCGGGGAAATTCCCGGTGATCCCGCGGGAAATCCTGCCGGGAATTCCCACCGGGATGGGGAAATCCTGGAGCTGCTCCTCGGGAATCACCCAACAGCCGCCGGTTTCCGGGGGAAGTTCCGGTTGGATTTGGGGAACGATTCCCGCCCGGAATTCCCGGCCCCGGCAGCCCCATTCCCACCGGGATTGAAATCCCGGATCCTTGGCGGAATTCCCGGCCCAAAATATCCCAGGATTCCCACGGGCAGATTTTTTTGGGAAGATCCTTCCAGCCCCTCCCTGTGTTTTCCCAAATTCCAGCTCCGTTCCCGGGGCGGGAAAATAAATCCCAGAAATCCCATAAAGGCCTGGGGGGGGGGTTGTTCCCGAAAAAACGGAGATGCCGGAGATCCGACCCCAGTTCCTGAGGGGAATTCCAGCGGCACGAGGAGATGGGAACGGGAACGGGGATGGGAAATGGGAATTGGGAACGGGAATTGGGAATGGAGATGGGAACGGGAATGAGAAATGGGGATGGGAATGGGGATGGGAAATGGGAATGACTATGGGAAACAGGAATGGGAAATGGGAACAAGAATTGGGAATGGGGATGGGAAATGGGAATGGGAATTGGGAATGGGGATGGGGAATGGGAATGTGGATGGGAACTGGGAACGGGGATGGGGAATGGGAACGGGAATTGGGAATGGGAACGGGAATTGGGAATGGGGATGGGAAATGGGAACGGGAATGGGAAATGGGAACGGAAATTGGGAATTGGGAATGGGAAATAGGGATGGGGAACGGGAACAGGGATGGGAAACAAGGATTGGGAAATGGGATAGGAGAGGATGGGAATGGGAAATGGGAATGGGAAATGGGAACGGGAATAGGAAATGGGAACGGGAATTAGGAATGGGGTTGGGAAATGGGAAGGGGAAATGGGAACAGGGATGGAATGGGGATGGGAACTGGGACGGAAATGGGATTGGGGACGGGAATGGGAAATGGGATATTGGAACAAGAATGGGAAACGGGGATTGGGAAATGGGAATGGGAACTGGGAATGGGGAATAGGGATGGGAATGGGAAATGGGAATGGGACCAGGAATGGGGATGGGAAATGGGAATGGGGATGGGAAATGGGAACAGGAATTGGGAATGGGGATGGGAAATGGGGATGGGGAATGGGAACAGGGATGGGAATGGGGATGGGAATAGGGATGGAAAAGGGAAATGGGGATGGGGAATGGGAATAAGAAACAGGGATGGGGAACAGGGATGGAAAAGGGGAATAGGAACAGGAACTGAAAACTGGGAATAGGGACGGAATGGGACAGGGAGATGGGAAAGGGGAAGGGAAACCGATCCCAGCTGATCCCAGGGATTTCCCACCGGGATGTGCTCAGGGATAAAACCGGGAGCAGCAGCAGGAGGAGGAGGAGGAGGAGGAGGAGGAAGGGGGAGACACGGGCAGAGTTTTCCCGGGAATCTGCGGGATTGTCCCAGGGAAGGTCGGCCAGGGCTTGGAGCAGCCTCTGGAATTCATCCCAGGGATCCTTCCCAGGCCCTTCCTGTCCGTGATCCTGGATTTGGGATGGGGGCGTCCCCTGGAACAGCCTCTGGGGTCCTGGCGATCCGCTTGGGATCATCCCAATCCATTTGGGATCATCCCGGTGCCTTTGGGACCATCCCCATCCCTTTGGGATCATCCCGGTCCTTTTGGGATCATCCCGGTCCTTTTGGGATCATCCCCATCCCTTTGGGATCATCCTGGTCCTTTTGGGATCATCCCAATCCATTTGGGATCATCCCCATCCCTTTGGGATCATCCCGGTCCTTTTGGGATCATCCCCATCCCTTTGGGATCATCCCCATCCCTTTGGGATCATCCCGGTCCCTTTGGGAACATCCCCATCCCTTTGGGATCATCCTGATCCCATTGGGATCATCCCCATCCCTCTGGGGTCATCCCCATCCTTTTGGGATCATCCCCATCCTTTTGGGATCGTCCTGGTCCTTTTGGGATCATCCCGGTCCTTTTGGGGTCATCCCCACCCCTTTGGGATCATCCCCATCCCCTTGGGATCATCCCGGTCCTTTGGGATCATCCCCATCCCTTTGGAATCATCCCCATCCCTTTGGGAACATCCCCATCCCTTTGGGATCATCCTGATCCCATTGGGATCATCCCCATCCCTCTGGGGTCATCCCCATCCTTTTGGGATCATCCCGGTCCTTTTGGGATCATCCCGGTCCCATTGGGAACATTTTGGGATCAAACATCCCGATCCCGTTGGGCCCATCCTGATCCCGTTGGGAACATCCCGGTCCCATTGAGAACATCCCGATCCCATCGGGAACATTTTGGGATCAAACACTGTGATCCCGTTGGGATCACTTTGGGATCAAACATCCCGATCCCATTGGGAACATCCTGATCCCTGGGGAATTCCCGATCCCATTGGGAACATTTTGGGATCAAACATCCCAATCCCATTGGGATTATCCCAATCCCTCTGGGGAATTCCCGATCCCATTGGGAACATTTTGGGCTCAAATATCCCAATCCCATTGGGACCATCCTGATCCCATTGGGATCATTTTGGGATCAAATATCCCGATCCCATTGGGCCCATCCCGATCCCGGGGGAATTCCCGATCCCGAGGGAATTCCGGCGTTCTCACCGTCTCTGTCCCGGCGGGACGAGGGCGCCGGGGACTGGAAGGTGTCCATGGAGCCGATCCCGATCCCGATGATCCCGATCCCAATGATCCCGATCCCGATGATCCCGATCCCGATCCCGATGATCCCGATCCCAATGATCCCGATCCCGATGATCCCGATCCCGATCCCGATTATCCCAATCCCAATCCCGGTCCCGATGATCCCGATCCTGCGGGGCACCAGGGAAACTGGAGGGACCCCCATGGCACCGGGGGGAGGATTTGGGAACTGGGGGAAATTTTGGGAATTGGGGGAAATTTTGGGAATTGGAGGGGGGGAATCTGGATTTGGGAATTAGGGGAAGTTTTGGGAAGTGGGAAATCCTGGATTTGGGAATTGGGGGAAATTTTGGAAACTGGGGAGGGGCCTGGATTTGGGAACTGGGGCAAATTTTGGGAATTGGGGGAAATTTTGGGAATTGGGGGAGCCTGGATTTAGGAACTGGGAAATGCTGGATTTGGGAATTGGGGGAAATTTTGGGAAGTGGGGGGAGTTGGATTTGGGAATTGGAGGAGGTACCAGATTTGGGAATTGGGGGGTCCCGGATTTGGGAATTGGGGAAATCCAGGATTTGGGAACTGGGAGAAATTTTGGGAACTGGAAGGGGGGGGGTGGCAGGATTTGGGAACTGGGAAATCCCAGATTTGGGAATTCTGGGGGCCAAGATTTGGGAATTGGAGGGCCTGGATTTGGGAATTGGGAAATCCCAGATTTGGAAACTGGGGAGACCCAGATTCCGTAATTAGGGGGTCCCAGATTTGGGAATTTGGGGGTCCCAGATTTGGGAATTGGGGAAATCCTGGGGTTTGGGAATGGGAGGATCCCGGGATTTGGGATCCCGGGGTTTGGGATCCCGGGATTTTGGGGTTCCCAGGATGCGCCCCCGGCCCCACCTCGCTCCGCGGCTCGCTGGTCCCGGGAATTCCGGGATCCTCTTCCAGATGCGAATCCCGGGGAATTCCGGGATCCCGCTGCCGATCCCGAGGAATTCGGGGCTCCTTTTCCAGGAAATTCGGGGCTTCTTTTCCAGGGAATTCGGGGCTCCTTTTCCAGGGAATTCCGGGCTCCTTTTCCCAGGGAATTCGGCGCTCCTTTTCCCGCTCCCAGGGAATCCCGGGCTCCTTTTCCCGGTGGGAATTCCCGGGAATTTGGGGCTCCTTTTCCCGCCTTTTCCGGCCGTTTTCGGGCGCCGCGTTCGAATCCCGCGCGCGCGCGCGCCGACCCCGCCCCTTTCCGGGGGCGTGGCCAATCACCAGATATGGTAATGAGGGCGGGGTTGTGGGCGTGGCCAAAGGCGCTGCGGGGTGACGTAATCGCCCCGGTCGGCGCGGGGGCGTGGCCAGAGCGGGAGTGGGCGTGGCCTGTGGGGGTTTGGGGGGGATTTTGGGGGATTTTGGGCGGATTTGGGGGATTTGGGGGGATTTTGGGGGATTTGGGGGAATTTTGGGCGGATTTGGGGGATTTGGGGGGATTTTTGGCGGATTTTGGGGGATTTTGGGCGGATTTGGGGCGGATTTTGGGGGAGTTTGGGGGATTTTGGGGGGATTTTGGGGGATTTTGGGGGGATTTTGGGGATTTGGGGTGCTCCGGGAGGCCCCAAGAAGTTGTCGGGGCGCTGTGGGGTCACTGGAACCCCGTAAAGGCCAGAAACTGCTGAAAACCCCCAAAATCCAAAAAAACCCCACAAATCCCATAAAACCCCAAAAAACATAAATCCCCAAAACCCCATAAATCCCCAAAAATCCCGTAAATCCCATAAACTCCATAAACCCCAAAAAAAACCATAAATCCCATAACCTCCATAACAACCCCATAAATCCCATAAAAACCCATAAACCCCTTAAAAACCTCATAAACCCCATTAATCCCATTAAAACCCCATAAAACCCTTAAAAACCCATAAACCCCATAAATCCCAAAAACCCTATAAAAACCTCATAAATCCCATTAAAACCCATTAAACCCCGTAAACCCCATAAACCCCAAAAACCCCATAAATCCCATAAACCTTTTAAAAACCTATAAATGACATAAATCCCATAAATTCCATAAACACCATAAACTCTTTGGGGTGGATTTGGGGTTTCCATTTTGGGGTGGATTTGAGGTTGATTTAGGGAGGATTTGGGGTTTCCTTTGGGGTCAGTCCGGTTTTGGGGGTCAGTGCCTTTGGGGTGGATTTGGGGTGGATTTGGGGTGGATTTGGAGTTTATTTGGGGTTTCCAGTTTGGGGTGGATTTGGGATGGATTTGGGGTGGATTTGGGGTGGATTTGGAGTTTATTTGGGGTTTCCAGTTTGGGGTGGATTTGGGATGGATTTGGGGTGGATTTGGGGTGGATTTGGAGTTTATTTGGGGTTTCCAGTTTGGGGTGGATTTGGGATGGATTTGGGGTTGATTTGGGGTGGATTTGGGCTGAGTTTGGGGTTTTATTTGGTGTTTCTCTTTCAGGGTCAGTTCCATTTCTTCGGGGTCCGTCCAGTTTTTGGGCTCAGTCCCAGTTTCGGGGTCAGTCCAGTTTTTTTGGGGTCACTCCGGCGTTTTTGGGGTCACTCCGGTTTTTGGGGTCAGTCCGGTTTTTTGGGTCAGTCCCATTTTTGGGGTCAGTCCGGTTTTTGGGGTCAGTCCCGTTTTCTAGGGGTCAGTCTGGTTTTTGGGGTCTGTCCCATTTTTTGCAGTCAGTCTGGTTTCTTCAGGGTCACTCCAGTGTTTTTGGGGTCAGTCCCATTTTTTTGGGGTCAGTCCTATTTTTTCGGGGTCAGTCCCATATTTTTTCGGGGTCAGTCCGGTTTTTGGGGTCAGTCTGGTTTCTTGGGGTCACTCCAGCATTTTTGGGGTCAGTTCGGTTTTTGGGGTCAGTCCTGTTTTTTTGGGTCAGTCCCAGTTTTGGGGTCAGTCCCGGTTTTTGGGGCCAGTCCCATTTTTTTGGGGTCACTCCGCTTTTCAGGGTCAGTCCGGTTTTTGGGGTCAGTCCGGTGTTTTTGGGGCTACTCCGGTTTTTGGGGTCAGTCCCGTTTTTCAGGGGTCAGTCCGGTTTTCGGGGTCAGTCCGGTTTTTGGGGTCTGTCCCATTTTTTGTGGTCAGTCTGGTTTCTTCGGGGTCACTCCGGCATTTTTGGGGTCAGTCCCATTTTTTTGGAGTCAGTCCCATTTATTCAGGATCAGTCCGGTTTTCTCGGGGTCAGTCCGGTTATTTGGGGTCAGTCTGGTTTCTTGGGGTCAGTCCCGTTTTTTTGGGGTCACTCCGGTTTTTGGGGTCAGTCTGGCTTTTGGGGTCATTCCCAGTTTCGGGGTCGGTCCCATTTTGTCGGGTTCAGTCCTGGTTTTTGGGGTCAGTCTGGTTTTCGGGGTCACTTCAGTTTTCGGGGTCAGTCCGGCATTTTTGGGGTCAGTCCCATTTTCTTGGGGTCAGCCCGGTTTTTTTGGGGTCACTGTGGTTTTTGGGGTCAGTCCGATTTTTTTGGGGTCACTCCAGCGTTTTTGGGTTCAGTCCCATTTTTTGCAGTCAGTCTGGTTTCTTTGGGGCCACTCTGGTTTTTCGGGTCACTCCGGTGTTTTTGGGGTCACTCCGGTTTTTGAGGTCACTGCGGTTTTCAGGGTCACTCCAGTTTTCAGGGTCACTCCAGTTTTCGGGGTCACTCTGGTTTTCGGGGTCACTGTGTTTTTCGGGGTCACTCCGGTGTTTTTGGGGTCAGTCCCAGTTTTGGGGTCAGTCCAGTTTTCGGGGTCAGTCCGGTTTTTGGGGTCACTCCAGCGTTTTTGGGGTCAGTTCCGGTTTTTGGGGTCACTGCGGTTTTTGGGGTCACTCCGGTTTCGGGGTCCCTGTGGTTTTTGGGGTCAGTCCCATTTTCTCGGGGTCAGCCCGGTTTTGTTGGGGTCACTGCGGTTTTTGGGGTCAGTCCAGTTTTCAGGGTCACTCCCAGTTTTTGGGGTCACTCCATTTTTTTGGGTCACTCCGGTGTTTTTGGGGTCCCTGTGGTTTTTGGGGTCAGTCCCATTTTTGGCAGCGCACGGCGGCGTCCTCGGCGTGGCCGCAGTTGGTTCGGCCCCAGCCCGAGAAGGGGCAGAGCGGCAGCGACTCCTCAGTGCCGGCGCAGGAGACGTCGTCCATCCAGATGGGCCCCGAGCCTGCCGGGAACCGCCGGAGTCGGGATCCCAAATCCAACACCGCGGGGTTCGGAATCCAAACCCGACACCGCCGGGTTCGGGATACAACGGGATCCAATGGGATCCAAAACCGACACTGCGGGGTTCGGGATCCAACGGGATCCAAACCCGACACCCAATCCCAATCCCAATCCCAATCCCATCCCAATCCCTTTCCCCATCGCAATCCCACTGCCTTTCCCCATTCCAAAACTAATCCCATTCCAATACCATCCCAATCCCAATCGCTTTTGTGACACCATTCCTATCCCAATCTCTTTCCCAACCCAAACCCAATCCCAACACCATCCCAATCCCTTTCCCCATCCCAATCCCAATCCCAATCCCAATCCCAATCCCAATCCCGATCCACATCCAACACCAATACCATCCCAATCCCAACCCAATCCCAATCCCTTTCCTGACCCCATTCCAATCCCAATCCCTTTTCCCCATCCCAATCCCAACCCCAGTCCCAAACCCAATCCAACCCCTATCCCAACCTCAACCCAAATCCCAAACCCAACCCCAATCCCATCCCAAACCCAACCCCAATCCCAATCCCTTTCCCCATCCCAACCCCCATCCCAACCCCAATCCCAATCACAATCCCAATCCCATCGCAATCCCATCCCGACCCCAATCCCAATCCCATCCCAAACCCAATCCCATCCCGACCCCAATCCCATCCCAACCCAATCACAATCCCAATCCCTTTCCTGACCCCAATCCCAGTCCCAAACCCAATCCCATCACCATCCCAACCCAATCCCAATCCCTTTCCCCAATCCCAACCCCAACCCGAATCCCATCCCAATCCCATCCCAACCCCAATCCCAATCCCATCCGAAACCCAATCCCATCCCAATCCCAACCCAATCATAATCCCTTTTCTGACCCCGTCCCAAACCCAATCCCTTTCCCCATCCCAACCCCAACCCCAGTCCCAAACCCAATCCCATCCCAATCCCAACCCAATCCCAATCCCTTTCCTGACCCCATTCCAATCCCAATCCCTTTCCCTATCCCAAACCCAATCCCATCCCAATCCCAACCCAATCCCAGTCCCCTTCCTGACCCCAATCCCAATCCCTTTTCTGACCCCATCCCAATCCCAATCCCTTTCCCCATCTCAATCCCTTTCCCCATCCCAATCCCAATCCCATCCCAACACCAATCCCATCCCAATCCCTTTCCCGACCCCATCCCAACCCCAATCCCAATCCCAACCCCATTCCCAACCCCAATCCCATCCCAATCCCAACCCAATCCCAATCCCTTTCCTGATCCCATTCCAACCCCAATCCCTTTCCCAACCCCAGTCCCAACCCCAATCCCAATCTCATCCCAACCCCAATCCCAATCCCAACCCCATTCCCAACCCCAACCCCAACCCCAATCCCAATCCAACCAATCCCAACTCCTATCCCAACCCCAACCCCAATCCCATTATCATCCCAATCCCAATCCCAACCCCAACCCCAACCCAACCCCAATCCCATCACCATCCCAACCCTATCCCAATCCCTTTCCCCAATCCCAACCCCAACCCCAGTCCCAAACCCAATCCAACCCCTATCCCAACCCCAACCCGAATCCCAATCCCAACCCCAACCCAATCCCAATCACAATCCCAATCCCATCCCAATTCCAACCCAATCCCAATCCCTTTCCTGACCCCTTTCCAATCTCAATCTCTTTCCCAAGCCCAACCCGAATCCCAATCCCAATCCCATCCCAATCCCTTTCCCCATCCCAAACTCAATCCCAATCCCATCCCAATCCCATCCAGACCCCAATCCCAATCCCAATCCCAATCCCAATCCAACCAATCCCAACCCCTATCCCAATCCCAATCACAATCCCAATCCCAACCCCAATCCCAACCCCATCCGAAACCCAATCCCAATCCCATCCCAAACCCAACCCCAATCCCAATCCCTTTCCCAATCCCAATCCCAATCCCAACTCCAACCCCAACTCCAACCCCAATCTCAACCCCAATCCCATTATCATCCCAATCCCAATCCCAATCCTTTTCCCCATCCCAACCCCAACCCCAATCCCAACCCTAACCCCAACCCCAATCCCATCCCACCCCAAATCCCAGTCCAAATCCCAATCCCAAACACAATCCCAATCTCATCCCAATCCCAATTCCAATTCCAATCCCAATCCCAATGTCAATACCATCCTGTTCCCAATCCCAATCTCCATCCCAATCCCAATCTGAATCCCATCCCAATCCCATCCTAATCCAGATACCGGTCCTGATCCCAATCCTGGAACTAACCCAATCCCAACCCCAATCCCAACCCCAATCCCAAACCCATCCCAAACCCAATGTCATCCCAATCCCAATCTATTTCGTGACACCATCCCAATCCCAATCCCTTTCCCAACCCAATCCCAATCCCGACCCCAACCCCAATCCCAACCCCTATCCCAACCCCACCCGCTCCCACCCCATTCCCGTTCCCGTTCCCTTGGCGCCGTCCCGCACCCTGCCCGAAGCGCGCCATGCGGAAGACGTCGGCGGCGCCGGGGAAGCCGAGGGCGCGGCACGCCACGTCGCCGTCGCGCCCGTCCCAGCCGTCGTCGCACACCGAGCCCCAGCGCCGCGCGTGGAAGATCTCCAGGCGCCCCTCGTGCGGCCCCGAGCCGTTCACCAGCCGCAGAGCGCCCTCCGATGGTACCGACGCCGCGCCTGAAGGACACAGGGAGAACATCCGTGGGGAGAACATCCGGGGGGAGAACGTCCGTGGGGAGAAAATCCATGGGGAGAACGTCCATAAGGAGAAAATCCATAATGGGAACATCCATGGGGAGAAAATCCATAAGAACATCCATGGAGATATCAGCCATGGGGAGAAAATCCATGGGGAGAACATCCATGGAGATATCAGCCATGGGGAGAAAATCCATGGAGATGTCAGCCATGGAGAGAATATGATGGGGAGAACATCATGGGAACAGCAGCCGTGGGGAGAACATCCGTGGGGAGAAAACCCGTGGGGAGAAAACCCGTGGGGAGAAAATCCATGGGGAGAACATCCATGGGGAGAACATCCATGGGGACAGCGGCCGTGGGGACAGTGGCCATGGGGAGAAAATCTGTGGGGAGAACATCCATGGAGATATCAGCCATGGGGAGAACACCCATGGGGAGAACATCCATGGGGATATCAGCCATGGGGAGAAAATCCGTGGGGAGAAAATCCGCAGGGAGAACATCCATAAGAACATCCATGGGGAGAACATCCATGGAGATATCAGACATGGGGAGAACATCCATGGGGAGAACATCCGTGGGGAGAACATCAATGGAGATATCAGACATGGGGAGAACATCCATGGGGAGAACATCCGTGGGGAGAACATCAATGGAGATATCAGACATGGGGAGAACATCCATGGGGAGAACGTCCGGGGGGAGAAAATCCATAATGAGAACATCCATGGGGAGAAAATCCATAAGAACATCCATGGAGATATCAGCCATGGGAAGAACATCCATGGGGAGAACATCATGGGGACAGCGGCCATGGGGAGAACATCCATAAGAACATCCATGGGGAGAACATCCATGGGGATGTCAGACATGGGGAGAACACCCGTGGGGAGAACATGATGGGGACAGTGGCCGTGGGGACAGCGGCTGTGGGGAGAAAATCCATGGGGACAGTGGCCATGGGGAGAAAATCCGTGGGGAGAAAACCCGTGGGCAGAAAATCCATGGAGATATCAGCCATGGGGAGAACATCCGTGGGGAGAACATCCATGGAGATGTCATCCATGGGGAGAACACCCATGGGGAGAACATCATGGGGACAGCGGCCGTGGGGAGAAAATCCATGGGGACAGTGGCCATGGGGAGAAAATCCGTGGGGAGAACATCCATAAGAACATCCATGGGAAGAACATCATGGGGACAGCGGCCGTGGGGAGGAAATCCGTGGGGAGAACATCCATGGGGAGAAAATCCATGGAGATATCAGCCATGGGGAGAACATCATGGGGAGAACATCATGGGAACAGTGGCCGTGGGGACAGTGGCCATGGGGAGAAAATCCGTGGGGAGAAAATCCGTGGGGAGAACATCCATGGGGAGAACATCCATGGAGATATCAGCCATGGGGAGAACACCCATGGAGATATCAGCCATGGGGAGAACATCCATGGGGAGAACCTCATGGGTACAGCGGCCGTGGGGAGAAAATCCGTGGGGAGAAAATCCATGGGGAGAACACCCATGGGGAGAACATCATGGGGAGAACATCATGGGGAGAACATCATGGGGACAGCAACCGTGGGGACAGTGGCCATGGGGAGAACATCCATGGGGAGAACATCCATGGGGAGATCAGCCATGGGGAGAAAATCCATGGAGATATCAGCCATGGAGAGAATATGATGGGGAGAACATCCATGGGGAGAACACCCGTGGGGAGAACATCATGGGGACAGCGGCCATGGGGAGAACATCATGGGGAGAACATCCATGGGGAGAAAATCCATGGGGAGAAAATCCATGGAGATGTCATCCATGGGGATATCAGCCATGAGGAGAACACCCATGGGGAGAACACCCGTGGGGAGAACATCCATGGGGATATCAGCCATGGGGAGAACACCCATGGGGAGAACATCCATGGGGAGAACATCCATGGAGATATCAGCCATGGGGAGAACACCCATGGGGAGAACACCCGTGGGGAGAAAATCCATGGGGAGAACATTCATGGGGAGAACGTCCATGGGGAGAAAATCCGTGGGGAGAACATGGGAACAGCGGCCGTGGGGAGAAAATCCATGGGGAGAACATCCATAAGAACATCCATGGGGAGAACACCCGTGGGGAGAAAATCCATGGGGAGAAAATCCATGGAGATATCAGCCATGGGGACAACATCCATGGGGAGACCATCATGGGGAGAACATTCATGGGGAGAACATCCATGGGGAGAAAATCCGTGGAGATATCAGCCATGGGGAGAACATCCATGGGGACACTGGGGTGGGGAATGTCCCCAAGGAGCAACATACCTGGAATTCCATGGGGAATGTCCCCAAGGAAGGACATCCCTGGAATTCCATGGGAAATGTCCCCAAACTGGAATTTCCCAGGAATTCCCTGTGGAATGTCCCCAATGAGGGACATCCCTGGAATTTCCCAGGAATTCCCTGCGGAATGTCCCCAAGCTGGAATTTTCCAGGAATTCCCTTGGAATGTCCCCAAGCAGCGACATCCCCGGGATGCGGAAGGCCCCATGGACACCTCCAACATTCCCAACCTTTTCCCTCCGCCATTCCCGATCCGTTCCCATTCCCGTTCCCGTTCTCCCTCCCGCCTTCCCCGGCTCCGGGCAGGAGAACCCCGGGATGGTTTTCCCGCTCCAAATTCCCAAAAAATTCCCACCGGGATTCGGGAACTCACCGGTGCCGCCAGCGGCTCCTGGGTCCCCCTTGTCCCCCTTGGGGCCGCGCTCGCCTGCCGGGAGAGGAGACGGAATTGTCGGGAATTCCCATCCCAAAAAACGGGAGATCCCAAAAACCCTCCAGGAAGACGGAGGGAGGACGGAGGAATTCCGGGTGCTCCCGGAATTCCTGAGTGGAGATCCCATCGAGGGCAGCGAAAAACCGGGATTTTGGGGTGGAATTCCCGATTTTGGGGCGGAATTCCCGATTTGGGGTCAGGGATGGGCATTCCCAAATTCCTGAGGAAGGATTCGATATCCCAAAAATGATTCGCTATCCTGGGAATGATTCGATATCCCGGGAATGATTCGATATCCCAGGAATGACTCAAAATCCCGGGAATGACTCGATATCCCGGGAATGATTCGATATCCTGGGAATGACTCGATATCCCGGGAATGATTCGATATCCCGGGAACGACTTGATATCCCAGGAATGATTTGATATCCTGGGAATGATTCGATATCCCGGGAATGACTCGAAATCCTGGGAATGACTCGAAATCCCAGGAATAACTTAAAATCCCAGGAATGTTCGATATCCTGGGAATGACTCGATATCCCGGGAATGACTTGATATCCCAGGAATGATTCGGTATCGCGGGAATGACTCGAAATCCTGGGAATGACTCAATATCCTGGGAATGATTTGATATCCCGGGAATGATTCATTATCCCGGGAAAAACTTGATATCCCAGGAATCATTCGGTATCGCGGGAATGACTCGATATCCTGGGAATGCCTCGATATCCTGGGAATGCCTCGATATCCTGGGAATGCCTCGATATCCTGGGAATGCCTCGATATCCTGGGAATGACTCAATATCCTGGGAATAATTTAATATCCCAGGAATGATTCGACATCCCAGGAATGGTTCAATATCTCGGGAATGACTCTAAATCCCGGGAATGCCGCTGCCTCCTCCTCCCTCATTCCCGCTTTTTCCAGGCGGGACTGGAGACTTGGATATCCTGATCCCAAGCCTGGCCCCATCCCAAGGAAAACCTCCGGAATGTTCCATCCTCCAGGAACAACAAACACCCCAAAATCCCTGTCAGGTTTCCACGTTCCCAAATCCCTGAGAGTTTTCCGAGTTCCCAAATCCCTGCCGGGTTTCCATGTTCCCAAATCCCTGCCGGGTTTCCATGTTCCCAAATCCCTGCCGGGATTCCGAGTTCCCAAATCCCTGCCGGGATTCCGAGTTCCCAAATCCCTGTTGGGTTTCCATGTTCCCAAATCCCTGCCGGGTTTCCACGTTCCCAAATCCTTTTTGGGTTTCCACGTTCCCAAATCCCTGAAAGGTTTCCAGGTTCCCAAATCCCTGCCGGGTTTCCATGTTCCCAAATCCCTGCTGGGTTTCCATGTTCCCAAATCCCTGCCGGGTTTCCAGGTTCCCAAATCCCTGCCGGGTTTCCATGTTCCCAAATCCCTGCCGGGTTTCCATGTTCCCAAATCCCTGCCGGGTTTCCATGTTCCCAAATCCCTGCCGGGTTTCCATGTTCCCAAATCCCTGCCGGGTTTCCATGTTCCCAAATCCCTGCCGGGTTTCCATGTTCCCAAATCCCTGCCGGGTTTCCGTGTTCCCAAATCCCTGCCGGGTTTCCATGTTCCCAAATCCCTTCCAGGTTTCCGAGTTCCCAAATCCCACCGGGATCCGTGCCCGTACCTTTGGCTCCGCGTGTCCCCGCGGGCCCACGAGGGCCGAGCTCTCCGGGGTCCCCCTTCAATCCGCGTGGGCCGGGCGGTCCCCGTTCCCCGGGAATTCCTGGAATGAGAACCGGGATACACAATGAGACAATTCCGGCAGAATTCCGTGATCCTGATGGGTCCAGGAGAACCGGGAGACCCCCGAGATTCCCACCCGTCCTTCTCCCGTGCTCCCCTGGGATCCAGGATGGAATTTTCCAGGTGTTATGGAATTCCTGGGAATCCTTAGGTTGGGATGGAGGTGAACTGGCATCCAAAGCAGGAGATCCAGAAGGAAAAGCGGGATCCATCCCAAGGAATCGGGATGTGCCCCAGGTCTCCAGGAGCACCAGGTCTCCAGGATCCATGGTGTCCAAGGGGTTGGATGTGTATTGGAGAAGGGTGTGGATGGAACCCCCCCCGAGCGTTCCCCACCTCTGGAGGTGGGAACTGGGGCTGGAGTTCGGGAATTCCTTCACAGGGGACACATCCGAACCATGGAGGTCACCACCACCCACCTGGACCTGGACCTGGATCCAGATCTGGATCTGCTCCTGGACCTGGACCTGGCTCTGTTCCTGGACCTAGACCTGGATCTGGACCTGGATCTGGATCTGCTCCTTGACCTGGATCTGGATCTGCTCCTGGACCTGGCTCTGCTCCTGGACCCGGATCTGGATCTGGACCTGGACCCGGACCTGGATCTGGACCTGGACCTGGATCTGGACCTGCTCCTGGACCCAGATCTATATCTGCTCCTGGGCCTGGACCAGGATCTGGATCTGCTCCTGGATCTGGATCTGGACCTGCTCCTGGACCTGGACCTGGATCTGCTCCTGGACCTGGATCTGGACCTGCTCCTGGACCTGGATCTGGACCTGCTCCTGGACCTGGATCTGGACCTGCTCCTGGACCTGGATCTGCTCCTGGACCTAGACCTGGATCTGGACCTGGACCCGGACCTGGATCTGGACCTGGACCCGGACCTGGATCTGCTCCTGGGCCTGGATCTGCTCCTGCACCTAGATCTAAATCTGCTCCTGGACCTAGACCTGGATTTAGATCTGCTCCTGGATCTGGACCTGAACTCCAGGACCTAGCTCCTGGACCTAGACCTGGATCTGAACCTGAACCTGGACCTGGATCTGGACCTGGATCTGGACCTGGACCTGGACCTGGACCTGCTCCTGGACCTGGACCTGGACCTGCTCCGGGTCCCGGCTGATGTCCTGGATCCAGTTGTGGATCTGATCCTGGGCCTGGTCCTGGACCTGAAACTGGACTTGGACCTGGACCTGGATCTGCATCCAGCCCTGGACCCCAGGCGGGACCTGGACCTGGATCCAGATGTGGCTCCAGGGTGGAGACGGGATCTGCTGGTGCCTGGGGATGATCCCGATCCAGCAGGGACTGATCCCGATCCAGCAGGATTTGGGGATGATCCCGATCCAGCAGGGCCTGGGGATGATCCCGATCCAGCAGGGCCTGGGGATGATCCCGATCCAGCAGGGACAGATCCTGATCCAGCAGGGACTGATCCCGATCCAGCAGGGACTGATCCCGATCCAGCAGGACCTGGGGATGATCCCGATCCAGCAGGATTCATCCTGAGCCTTGGGATGATCCCGATCCAGCAGGGACTGATCCCGATCCAGCAGGACCTGGGGATGATCCCGATCCAGCAGGGCCTGGGGATGATCCCGATCCAGCAGGGACTGATCCCGATCCAGCAGGGCCTGGGGATGATCCTGATCCAGCAGGGCCTGGGAATGATCCCGATCCAGCAGGACCTGGGGATGATCCCGATCCAGCAGGATCTGGGAATGATCCCGATCCAGCAGGATCTGGGGATGATCCCGATCCAGCAGGGACTGATCCCGATCCAGCAGGGACTGATCCCGATCCAGCAGGATTCATCCTGAGCCTGGGGATGATCCCGATCCAGCAGGACCTGGGGATGATCCCGAGCCTGGGGATGATCCCGATCCAGCAGGTCTGATCCCGATCCAGCAGGGACTGATCCTGATCCAGCAGGGACTGGGGATGATCCTGATCCAGCAGGGACTGGGGATGATCCCGATCCAGCAGGGCCTGGGGATGATCCCGATCCAGCAGGGACTGATCCCGATCCAGCAGGATCTGGGGATGATCCCGATCCAACAGGGCCTGGGGATGATCCCGATCCAGCAGGGACTGATCCCGAGTCTGGGGATGATCCTGATCCAGCAGGATTCATCCCGAGCTTGGGGATGATCCCAATCCAGCAGGGACTGATCCCGATCCAGCAGGACCTGGGGATGATCCCGATCCAGCAGGGCCTGATCCCGATCCTGCAGGGACTGATCCCGAGCCTGGGGATGATCCCGATCCAGCAAGGACTGGGGATGATCCCAATCCAGCAGGGACTGATCCCGATCCAGCAGGACCTGGGAATGATCCCGATCCAGCAGGACCTGGGAATGATCCCGATCCAGCAGGACCTGGGGATGATCCCGATCCAGCAGGGCCTGGGGATGATCCCGATCCAGCAGGATCTGGGGATGATCCCAATCCAGCAGGGCCTGGGGATGATCCCGATCCAGCAGGGACTGATCCCGATCCAGCAGGGACTGATCCCGATCCAGCAGGGACTGATCCCGATCCAGCAGGGACTGATCCTGATCCAGCAGGGACTGATCCCGATCCAGCAGGGACTGATCCCGATCCAGCAGGGACTGATCCCGATCCAGCAGGGACTGATCCCGATCATGGGGATGATCCCAATCCAACAGGGACTGATCCCGAGCCTGAGCCGGACTCGGATCCGATTTTCTTAGACACGATTTTCCTCCGGTTTATGAGGAAAAAAATCCTCCAGGAGGAATTCCAGCCCCAGCTCCAGCGGGGACTATCCCCAGCTCCAACCTTTCCCTGCTGTGTCCATCCCCAGGAGGGATCAGGACCTGGATTTCGGCAGGAGGGTGAAATTTTCATGGAAAAGTGGATTTTCCAGGGATACACCCAAACCTGACCTTCTCAGATCCAAAGGGTCGTGCCTGCATCCCGAAAAACTCCTAAAAATCGTGGCTCTTCCCACAACTCTTCCTGAAGGTGAACCCTGCCAGGATTGTTTTGTTTTTGTGCTTGAATAGAAAAAAAAATGGGGAAAAAAAAGGGAAAACCAAGGAAAACATCCAATGTAATTCCGAGGGTTGTTACACCCAAGAAAAACAGCCACGAGTCCGTCAGCGCCAGAAATTCCAGCTGGAGGGAGAAGGAACACGGCGGAGATCGGATTTCCAGGCTGGCTCTGCCTCGTGGGCTGGGATTGGGAAGGAGCGGTCCCAAAATCCCAGAGTTTGAACCCAAAGCAGCCCCAGCAAGGTCGCGGTGCCTCAGAATCCTTGGAGCAGATTCCAGGGATGGGGCTGGAGCTGGGGCTGGACATAGACCTGGACTTGGACATGGATCTGGGGCTGGATCCAGGATCTGGGTCTGGGTCTGGGTCTGGGTCTGGGTCTGGATCTGGACCTTGACCTGGATCTGGGTCTGGATCCAGGATCTGAGTCTGGGTCTGGATCTGGGGCTGGATCTGCATCAGGATCTGGGTCTGGATCTGGATCTGCATGTGGGTCTGGGTCTGGGTCTGGGTCTGGGTCTGGATCCAGGATCTGGGTCTGGGTCTGGGTCTGGGTCTGGGTCTGGGTCTGGGTCTGGGTCTGGGTCTGGGTCTGGATCCAGGATCTGGGTCTGGGTCTGTGTCTGGGTCTGGGTCTGGATCCAGGATCTGGGTCTGGGTCTGGGTCTGGGTCTAAATCTGGGTCTGGGTCTGGGTCTGGGTCTGGGTCTGGGTCTGGATCTGGGTCTGGGTCTGGGTCTGGGTCTGGATCCAGGATCTGGGTCTGGGTCTGTGTCTGGGTCTGGGTCTGGATCCAGGATCTGGGTCTGGGTCTGGGTCTGGGTCTGGGTCTGGATCTGGGTCTGGGTCTGGATCTGGGTCTGGGTCTGGGTCCGGGTCCGGATCCGGGTCCGGGTCTGGGTCTGGGTCTGGGTCTGGGTCCGGGTCCGGGTCTCGATCCAGGGTCTGGGTCTGGGTCTGGGTCTGGGTCTGGGTCTGGGTCCGGGTCTGGATCCAGGGTCTGGGTCTGGGTCCGGGTCTGGGTCTGGGTCTGGGTCTAAATCTGGGTCAGGGTCTGGGTCTGGGTCTGGATCTGGGTCTGGGTCTGGGTCTGGATCTGGGTCTGGGTCTGGGTCTGGATCCAGGTCTGGGTCTGGGTCTGGGTCTGGGTCAGGATGTGGGTCTGGTCTGGGTCTGGTCCTGGTCCTGGTCCTGGTCCTGGTCCTGGAACCTTGACCCGGATCTGGATCAGGATCTGGGTCTGGGTCTGGCTCTGGTCCTGGTCCTGGTCCTGGACCTTGACCTGGATCTGGATCTGGACCTTCACCCGGATCTGGATCTGGTCTGGTTCTGGGTCTGGGTCTGGGTCTGGGTCTGGGTCTGGGTCTGGGTCTGGGTCTGGATCAGGATCTGGGTGTGGATCCGGATCTGGTCCTGCTCCTGGTCCTGGACCTTGACCTGGATCTGGGTCTGGGTCTGGGTCTGGATCAGGATCTGGATTTGCGTCTGGATCCGGATCCGGATCTGGGCCTGGGTCTGGACCTTGTCCTGGATTTGGATCTGGTCCTGGTCCTGGTCCTGGTCCTGGTCCTGGTCCTGGTCCTGGTCCTGGTCCTGGTCCTGGTCCTGGACCTTGACCTGGATCTGGGTCTGGGTCTGGATCCGGATCTGGACCTGGGTCCGGGTCTGTTTCTGGATCCCAGATCTGGATCTGGATCTGGATCTGGGCCTGGGTCTGGACCTTGACCTTGACCTTGACCTGGATCTGGATCTGGATCTGGCCCTTGACCCGGAGCAGCTCCTGGACCTGGCTGTGAATCCAAAGCTGGATCTGGTGCTGGCGCTGGCCCTGGATCTCCATCCCGCGGGATCCCAGTGGATCCCTGCTCCCGGCGGGATGGATCCCGTCACCCCCGTGGGACAAAGCTGTCCCGGGGGGATCCTGCCCCACCCCGTGCCATTCCCAACCCTCGGAAGCAGAGCAGCATTCCCAGATTTCCTTCAAACCAGGAACAGCTGGAGCCAACCCTCCTCAGGGTGGGAATGTCCTCTGGTGGCTTCCAACAGAATTCCTCCCCAAAATTAAAAATTAATGGAATTAAGAAGGGGGGAGGTGGGAAAAGCGGCATCGCTGACGTTGGAAAAAGAAAATTCTGGAAAAATCTCGGAGCCAAGGCCTCTCTGCCGGGTTCCCGGGATCTGCTGGAGGGATCCAGCAGCAATTCCAGCCCTTGGAAGGCTCCAGGGATTCCAGTTTGGGAATGGGGTGGCCAATTCCTGCTCCAGCTATGCCGGGAATCCCTGGAAATCTGGGAATAACAGCATGGATTTCCTGGAGCCGGGTGGGCGATGGCGTTTTTCCCCTCCAGGATTTGGGAGAGCGGATCCATCCTGGCGTCCCTCAGGAGTTGGGACATCCCAAGGGACGGGTCGGGAATTGGGTTTGGATCGGCCGGGTTGTTTCGGGATGGGATTTTGGGGGGTTTTGTGGACGCCGGGAATGTTTTCCTTACCTCGGAGGCCGGGAAGGCCGGGAAGGCCGGGCTGTCCCTCCATCCCGTCCGTGCCTCGGTCTCCTTTGGGTCCCGGCGGCCCTGGAAAACAACGGGAATCACATCCCGGAGTCGGGAACGCGCAGCAGGAGCGGGAGATCCAGGGATCGCCGAGACACGCGGGAACGAAGCGGGGATCCCGGTTTTCCGTGATTTTAAATTCCCAGGATTTGTGGATCTTAAATTGCAAACTGGATTCCACCAACCGCCAGGAAAATTCACCTCGAGCGCGACTCCGGGAATTTTCCTTCAGGCCAAAAGCCGGGACATTCCCAAGGAAATCATTTCAGGAAATCAGGGAACATTTTGGGAATGTTCATACAATCCTGGAATTTTGGGGCTTGGAAAGGATTTTGAGGATCATCCAAGGGCAGGGACACTTTCCATTTGTCCAGCTGGGATGGGAATTCCGGAGATGATCCTTGAGGAAAGGATTGACATCAGGATTTTGGTCAAATCCCAGGAATGCACAGAAAAATCCCAATCCCAGGTTTGATCCCTCATCCTGCAAAGGGTCAAATCCCAAAAGCTGAAAATAATCGGGAGCCAAAAGAACGGGAAGAAGGAATTGGAAGGGAAAAATAACGGGGTGAAAAAAATATTCCCGGGATAAAACAAGGCAGGAGAGGCCGGGAAGGGTCATTCCCGCCCATCCCGGGGGAAGGACTGGGAACTGTTTTCCCAGAAATCCTAAAAGCCGGGAATTTGGGGAGCTGAGATCCAGGCAGGGCTCGGGGCGCTGGGAAAGGGTCAGGAAGAGCAGGGATGGGTTTTAATGGATCAGGAATTGGGATCTGGGAATGTTCTGTAGGAATCTGTGGGATCCAGAGTGGGATCTGGAGTGGGATCTGGAGTGGGATCTGGAATGGGATCTGGAGTGGGATCTGGAGTGGGATCAGCAGTGGGATCCTGACCCACATCAAGGCTGGGAAATATCCCGGGCTGGAGACGGTTTGGGATAGGGAATGGATCCCAAAATCCAAGGATGGACCCCAGATCCTGGGAATGGATCCCAGATTCCAGGAATGGACTCTAAATCCTGGGAATGGACTCCGGATCCTGGGAATGGACCCCAGATCCTGGGAGTGGATCCCAGATCCTGGGAATGGGCCCCAGATCTGGGGAATGGATCCCAGACCCTTGGGATGGATCCCAGACCTTGGGATGGATCCCAGATCCTGGGAATGGATCCCAGAGCCTTGGAGTGGATCCCAGCGCTTGGGATGGATCCCAGACCCTTGGGATGGATCCCAGATCCTGGGAATGGATCCCAGAGCCTTGGAGTGGATCCCAGCGCTTGGGATGGATCCCAGAGCCTGGGATGGATCCCAGACCTTGGGATGGATCTCAGGCCTTGGGATGGATCCCAGACCCCTTGGGATGGACCCCAGACATTGGGATGGATCACAGAGGCTGGGATGGATCCCAGATCCTGGGAATGGATCCCAGAGCCTTGGGATGGATCCCAGACCCCTTGGGATGGACCCCAGACCCCTTGAGATGGATCCCAGACCTTGGGATGGATCCCAGAGCCTTGGGATGGATCCCAGACCTTGGGATGGATCCCAGACCCTTGGGATGGATCTCAGACCCCTTGGGATGGATCTCAGACCTTGGGATGGATCCCAGACCCCTTGGGATGGATCCCAGACCTTGGGATGGATCTCAGACCCTTGGGATGGATCCCAGATCCTGGGAATGGATCCCAGAGCCTTGGGATGGATCCCAGAGACTTGAGATGGATCCCAGACCTTGGGATGGATCCCAGACCTTGGGATGGACACTGGGAGCAGCTGGGCTGGAGGAAAACTGGGAATGGCAGCTGGGAGACGCTCCTGAGCATTCCCAGCCCTTCCCACCCCACAGCTCCTGGGGGTCGCACCCGGGAAATCCCATTCCTGCGGCATCCCGGCTCCCCACCCTCCGATCCCGGCGGGATGAGGGATGGGAACATCCCGTCACCTCTGGGACCTGCTGGGATCCAGCACATCCCACCCAGGGATCCACCAAGCAGATCCCGGGAATTCTCCCGAGACCCGAAACTCCTCGGCGTTGTCCTCGGCTGCCACCGCCCCAATTCCCAAATCCGGGATCCGGAGGCCGGGATAGCCGAGGATTTGGGGAGAAGGAAAAGGGAGGCAGGGAACGGCTCGGCCAAATCCAGCCGGGAACACGGCGACGGACTCACCCAAGGACATCTGGAGCTGGGATGAATCCAGCTGGGCGCGAGGCCCCGGGAATTATCCATGGGGTGGGAGGAGAGGGAAGTTTGGGATGCCAGGAATGTGTCAGGGCTGATCAATCCGGCGCCGGCCCTCGGGAAGGGGTTTGGTTTTTTGGGATAACGCCATTCCAGGGCTCCGTGGCGGATCCCACCCTTGGTGATGTCATTCCCACGGGTGGGTGGGGAGGGAAAAGCGGGATCCGAGGGGTGGGGAAATAGGGAAATGTTGAAGAAGTGGGGGTAGGGGGATCCCAGCGTCCCAAAAACAGGGATTGGGAGCCAACATCTCCCCGGGATGAGGGACAGCACCCCGGGAGCTGCTGGTATTCCAAGGGAAAGGATGGATCTCCTGGAATCCATCCCCTCTGGCTCAGCAGATGGAAAAGAGGAACAAGCTCCTTGGCACCAGCCCTGGCCTTGGAATTCCAGCTGGAATTCCAGCTGGAAGCGCCAGGAATGAACAGGCGGAAAACGGGACAGGAGCTGCTCCCAACCTCCCAAGCTCCCACCGGGATCTCCCGGGTTTCTCCATGGGGTTCCCACAGCGTTCCCAGAGCAGCTGGGGCTGTCCCTGGATCCCTGGAAGTGCCTGAGGCCAGGCTGGACAGGGCTTGGAGCAGCCTGAGACTGTTGGAGTTGGAGGAGGATGGGATTTAAGGGCCATTCCCACCCCAATTATTCCGGGATTTGGGAAGGGCTGAGGGTGGGAACGGCGGAGAAGATGGGATGGGGGATGTCGGTTTTTCCTGGAGTCTTGGAGGGAACCTTGGGAGCTTCCAAACCATGGATGGGGAAGGTTTGGAGAGTCCAAGGGGATGGAGACACCTGAGCGGGGACGGACGGGAGCGGATCTGGAACATTCCCGACCGGAGAGACCGGGAGCGTGTCCAGGGAAGGGAACAGAGCCCCGGGAGAAGCTGAGGGAGCTGGGAAGGGGCTCAGCCTGGAGAAAAGGAGGCTCAGGGGGGACCTTTTCCCTCTCCACAACTCCATGAAAAATTGGATCCAGGTGGGATTCGGGATCTGCTCCCGGGAACCAAGAAACAGGATGAGGAACCGGCCTCGGGCTGCGCCAGGGAAGGTTTAGTTGGATATTGGGGACAATTCCTTCCTGGAAAGGGCCGGGAAGGACTGGAACAGACCCCGGGAGGTTTGGAGTCCCCATCCCTGGTGGGCTTCAAATCCACATGGATTTGGGAGGACACGGACCAGCGATGGCAACCGGTGGGAATCCACGATCCAGGAGAGCTTCTCCAACCTCAACATCTCCACAACCCTCCAACCCCTGATGGACTGACCTGTCCCACCATGGACACGTCCCATGGGAACACCCATCCCACCGTTCCCGATCCCACCGCTCCGCCGTCGCTCACCGCGGATGACGGAGACGTTCCGGAGCGCCGCGGAATGCTCCCAGTCCTTCAGGCGCAGCTCCTCGGTGACGTTGTTGAGCAGGGCCACCTCCATCCTCAGCTGCTGCTCCAGGGCCACCTGCTCCGCCCGCAGCCGCCGCCCGTCCGCGCTGGCGTTTCCCAGGAGCTCCCGCAGGTCCCAGAGATGGGAATTCTGCAGGCGGACGTCGTAGGAGAAGCTGCGGTTCATGGAATCCACAACCACGGCCAACGCCGCCACCTGCTCGCCCAGGACCTCCAACCGCCCGCCGAGGTGGCCCAGGAGGTGCTGGTGGTGCTCCAGGAGCAGCCGGCTGCTGTTGGTGTCCACGGAAAGCCGTGACAGCTCCAGCTGGGCTGCCTCGCTCTGCCGGGCCACCGAGTCGCGCAGCCGGGCCACCGAGCGCTCCGCCTGGCCGGCCTGGCCCTGGAGACTCCAGAGGAACCCCTCCAGCCGGCGGAGAGAGCCGCCCAGCAGGAGCAGCGTGTCCGAGTGGTTCTGCAGCAGGTCCTGCAGCCTCCAGATGTGCTCCAGGAGGTCCCCGCTGGGCAGCGCGTGCAGCAGATGCAGCTGCAGGTCCCGGAAGGTCTCGTTGAGGCGTTGGACGTTCCCCAGCAGAACCTGCAGGTCCTGGTGGGTCGCTTGGGGCCGGGACGCTGTGGTGGAGGAGAGCGGTGGGAGGTCAGGAGGAACCCTTGGAGGACGTTTTCCCGGGTGGAATTCCCGGCTCCGAAGGTTCCTCCCGTCAGCCCCTCCCGGGATCCAAAGCCGGAGGAGGAGGAGGTTGGGAGCGGGAGAAGGGCTGGAGGGTCCTGGAATGGTTTGGGTGGGATGGGACAGCAAAGCTCATCCCGCCCCACCCACACGGGGACACGTCCCACCATCCCAGGGTGATCCAAGCCCATCCCACCTTTCCTGGGACATTCCCAGGGATTCTCTGGGAATTCCAGCCCAGCCGGGAATTCCTGCCCAAGATCCCAAAATCCCAAGCTCCCCTTTCCCGCTGGGAATTCCATTCCCTGGCTCCTGCCCCTCCAGCCCTTCCCCAAATTCCAGCTCTCCTGGAGCCCCTTTGGGATCGGGAAGCGGCTCCAAGGATTCCCTGGATCCTTCCCTGATCCAGCTGCACATTCCCGGCTCTCCCAGCCTGGCATTGGATCCATCCCCATTCCAATTCATCCTGGAGAAGGAATTTCGGGATCCAGGGGCTTCACTGGGAATTCGGGACTCCAGGAAGGGCCTCCCTTCCCTTTTCCATCCCCAAATTCCATAAAAATCCCCCTGAATGGATTCCGAATGTCCATGATCCCATAATCCCGGAATGGTTTGGGTGGGAAGGGACCTCAAATCCCATCCCGGGGACAGTTCCCACCATCCCAGGTTGCTCCAAGCCCATCCAAATTTTCCTTGGACCCTGCCAGGGATTCTCTGGGAATTCCAGCCCAGCCGGGAATTCCTTCCCCAGATCCCAAAATCCCAAGCTCCCCTTTCCCATCCCATCCCATCCCATCCCATCCCATCCCATCCCATCCCATCCCATCCCATCCCATCCCATCCCATCCCATCCCATCCCATCCCATCCCATCCCATCCCAGTTTGGCCCCGGCATTCCCGGGAAGGATTTGAGGGATTGAGGGGGGGCTCAGGTGGAACAGATCCCAGGGAAAGGATGGAAAACTACCGGGAGAAACATTCCCTGGGGAAAAATCTCCGGGATTTTTGGGATTTTGTTTTTACACGTGAATCGCCAGAGGGAACAGCCCCGAGTTTTTCCAGGGAAAGTTGAGGCTGGAATGAGGAACAATTCCCTCATGGAAAAGGTCACGCAGGGGTGGAGTCCCCATTCCCGTTGGGATTTAAATCCGTGTGGGTGTGGCACCTGGGGACACGGATCGGGGGGAACGGTTGGGGGGTCCAAGGAGTTTTCCAACCTCAACAATTCCACAATTCCATGAAAAAGATGGAGATGGGAGTCCCAGCCGCAGCCTCGGAGGGTTTTTAGTGGATTGGGGGGACCTGGGGTAGGGATTTAGGGAATGTGAATTCCCAGGGGCTCCGGGGAGGAAAACATCCCATTCCCACTGCTCCGGGGCTTTTCCTTGGATTTGTGGCGCTGACCCTTTTCCCAACCTCTTTTCCAAGGAAAGTCGCGTGCCCCAGCCGGATCCCAAACAATTCCCGGCCTAAAACGCCACCCCAAAACATTCCAGGACCAGTTGGATAGTGGGAAACATCCCTATGGAATTTGAGACCCTTCCCACCGGAACCATTCCATGATTCCCTGAATCTTTCCAAGCCCCTTCCCCTCGGGCGGGAGAGAAATTCCCGGCTCCGTGTCTGCCTCCGGGAGCCCGGGAAGGGATTTTCCATGGGAAATCCGATCCCTCCGGAACATTCCCAGTTTTCCCAGGACGAGCTGGGGCTGCCTCCCTGTGGTTCCCCTTTATCCCACCCCATCCCTGTGGTTTTCCAGGTGGGAAAAAACCGCTCCGCACATTCCCAGCTCCAAATTCCAGCACTCGGCCGCTTCCAAATCCAGAGGATCGGCAGAAAATCCCGAATTTCCAGAAAGCCACGGCGACCATTTCCCTGTTTCTCCTCTTCCCTCTGCTCCCCTTTTCCAAGATTCCGGGAGTGAAGTGCTTCTCCTGGGGTTTTCCTGGAATTCCGCCAGTCCCATTCCCGCTGCTCCGGGGCGTTTCCTTGGATTTGTGGCGCTGACCCTTTTCCCAACCTCTTTTCCAAGGAAAGTCGCGTGCCCCAGCTGGATCCCAAACAATTCCCGACCAAAAACGCCACCCCAAAACATTCCAGGGTCAGTTGGATAGTGGGAAGCATCCCTATGGAATTTGGGACCATTCCCACCGGAATCATTCCGTGATTCCCTGAATCTTTCCAAGCCCCTTCCCATCGGGCGGGAGAGAAATTCCCGGCTCCGTGTCTGCCTCTGGAAGGGATTTTCCATGGGAAATCCGATCCCTCCGGAACATTCCCGGTTTTCCCAGGACGAGCTGGAGCTGCCTCCCTGTGGTTCCCCTTTATCCCACCCCATCCCTGTGGTTTTCCAGCCGGGAAAAACCCTCCACACATTCCCAGCTCCAAATTCCAACACTCGGCCGCTTCCAAATCCAGAGGCTCGGCAGAAATCCCGAATTTCCAGAAAGCCACAGCGAACAATTCCCTGTTTCCCCTCTTCCCTCTGCTCCCCTTTTCCAAGATTCCGGGAGTGAGGTGCTTCTCCTGGGGTTTTCCTGGAATTCCGCCAGTCCCGTTCCCGCTGCTCCGGGACGTTTCCTTGGATTTGCGGCGCTGACCCTTTTCCCAACCTCTTTTCCAAGGAAAGTCGCGTGCCCCAGCTGGATCCCAAACAATTCCCGGCCAAAAACGCCACCCCAAAACATTCCAGGACCAGTTGGATAGTGGGAAACATCCCTATGGAATTTGAGACCCTTCCCACCGGAACCATTCCGTGATTCCCTGTATTTTTCCAAGCCCCTTCCCGTCGGGCGGGAGAGAAATTCCCGGCTCCGTGTCTGCCTCCGGAAGGGATTTTCCATGGGAAATCCGATCCCTCCGGAACATTCCCGGTTTTCCCAGGACGAGCTGGGGCTGCCTCCCTGTGGTTCCCCTTTATCCCACCCCATCCCTGTGGTTTTCCAGCCGGGAAAAACCCTCCACACATTCCCAGCTCCAAATTCCAACACTCGGCCGCTTCCAAATCCAGAGGCTCGGCAGAAATCCCGAATTTCCAGAAAGCCGCGGCGACCATTTCCCTGTTTCCCCTCTTCCCTCTTCTCCCCTTTTCCAAGATTCCGGGAGTGAGGTGCTTCTCCTGGGGTTTTCCTGGAATTCCGCCAGTCCCATTCCCGCTCTGGGAGGTGGGAATTGGGAAATTCCCGGTGCCGGAGGTTGTTGTTGTTGTTATTCCCGGATCCGGGATCCACCGGCCAACAACAACATCCAAACAACGCCGGAGAGGCCCCAGAATTCCAGGAAAATCTTTCCCAGCCCTTGGAGAGCAGCCGGGGGGATTTGGGGATGGAATTCCTTCCATGGATAACGGGATAAACTCCGGGAAGGAGGAGCAGATCCATGGAAAAGGCATTTCCAACCCATCAAGGAGATCCCAGGGATGGGGGTTAAAGCAGGAATTTTTGGGATTATTTAAAATTCTTCGGGGTTTTTTATGGATTTTGGGATTTTTCTGGTTTTTTGGGTTTTTTTTTAATTCTTCACCTTTTTAACAGGTTTTTGGGATTTATTTGGGGGATTTTTTTTTTTCAATTTTTGGGGTTTTTTAATGAGTTTTGGGGGGGGGAATTTCTTTTGGAATATTTTGAGGTTTTTGAGATTTTTGGGGGATTTTTTTTTAATTCTTTGGGGTTTTTTTATGAGTTTTGTGGGGGGATTTCTTTTGGGATATTTTAGGGTTTTTGAGATTTTTGGAGGATTTTTTTTTAATTCTTTGGGGTTTTTTAATGAGTTTTTTGGGGGGATTTCTTTTGGGATATTTTATGGTTTTTGAGATTTTTGAGGGATTTTTTTTTTTTAATTCTTTGGGGTTTTTTAATGAGCTTTGTGGGGGGATTTCTTTTGGGATATTTTACGGTTTTTGAGATTTTTGGGGGATTTTTTTTTTAATTCTTTGGGGTTTTTTATGAGTTTTGTGGGGGGATTTCTTTTAGGATATTTTGGGGGTTTTGAGATTTTTAGGGCTTTTTTTTTTTTTTAATTTTTGGGGTTTATTTATGAGTTTTGTGGTGGGATTTCTTTTGGGATATTTTACAGTTTTTGAGATTTTTGGGGATTTTTTTTTTTTTTAATTCTTTGGGGTTTTTTAATGAGTTTTTTGGGGGAATTTCTTTTGGGATATTTTGGGGTTTTTGAGATTTTTTGGGAATTTTTTTTAATTCTTTGGGGTTTTTTATGAGTTTTGTGGGGGGATTTCTTTTGGGATATTTTACGATTTTTGAGATTTTTGGGGGATTTTTTTTTTAATTTCTTTGGGGTTTTTAATGAGTTTTTTTGGGGGATTTCTTTTGGGATATTTTGAGGTTTTTGAGATTTTGGGGGTTTGTTTTTTTTTTAATTCTTTGGGGTTTTTTTATGAGTTTTGGGAGGGGATTTCTTTTGGGATATTTTGGGGTTTTTGACATTTTTGAGGGGATTTTTTTTTTAATTCTTTGGGGTTTTTTAATGAGTTTTTGGGAGGATTTCTTTTGGGATATTTTGAGGTTTTTTGAGATTTTTGGGGGATTTTTTTTTTATTTCTTTGTGGTTTTTTATGAGTTTGGGGTGGTTTTTTTGGGGTTTTTTTGGGGGGTTTTATTTTCCGTTGGATCCCAAGTTCCCCTCCCCTGGATGAACCTGGAAAACCCTCCCGGGCCGGAATTCCAAGACCATGGAATCTCCTGGTCCTGGGAGCATCCCGGGAAGAGCCGGGCCAGCCTCACCTGCCAGGATGAAGATTCCCACCAGGATGAGGAGCACCAGGAGGTAAAGTCCCACCACGGAATATCTCAGCGCCGCCATGGAGCAAATCCGGCCGCAGAATCCCGAGGGTCTCATCCTCCGGCCGGGATCTGCGGGATGGATCGGGATACGGCTTCACCGAGGCCCCGGAATGCCGCGGGAAGGGTTTGGGATCATCCCCGGGGAGGGAGGAACAACGGGATCCATCCTTGGATTGAGATTGGGTGGGATTGGAGCAAGCTGGGATAGTGGGAGGCGTTGGGAATTCTGGGATCGAGGACACTCAGGATCCATCCCGAGGGATTTTTGTGGAATTCGGGGATGGAAAAGGGAAGGGAGACCCTTCCTGGAGTCCCAAATTCCCAGTGAAACCCCTGGATCCCAAAATTCCTTCTCCAGGAGGAATCGGGATGGGGATGGATCCAATGCCAGGCTGGGAGAGCCGGGAATGTTCCCCTGGATCAGGGAAGGATCCGGGGAATCCTTGGAGCCTTTTCCAGAGGGAAAGGAGAGCTGGAATTTGGGGAAGGGCTGGAGGGGCAGGAGCCAGGGAATGGAATTCCCAGTGGGAAAGGGGAGTTGGGATTTTGGGATCTGGGGCAGGAATTCCCGGCTGGGCTGGAATTCCCAGAGAATCCCTGGATCCCTGGGAATGTCCAAGGGTGGGTTTGGATCACCCCGGGATCGTGGGAAGTGTCCCTGGGATGGGATTGGAGCTCCATGGATCCCATCCCAAACCATTCCGGGATTCTGGGATTGAGGACACTCAGGATCCATCCCGAGGGTTTTTTGTGGAATTCGGAGATGGAAAAGGGAAGGGAGACCCTTCCTGGAGTCCTGAATTCCCAGTGAAACCTCTGCATCCCGAAATTCTTACTCCAGGTGGAATCAGGATGAGCTGGGAATGTTCCCCTGGATCAGGGAAGGATCCAGGGAATCCTTGGAGCCGCTTCCCAATCCCCAAGGGGCTCCAGGAAAGCTGGAATTTGGGGAAGGGCATTCCTGCTGGGATTTGGGATCCCATCCCAAGGCAATTCCAGCTCCAGCCTGGCCCGTTCCTGCTGGGATTTGGGATCCCATTCCCGCTGGGATTTGGGATCCCATTCCCATTGGGATTTGGGATCCCATCCAAGGCAATTCCCAGCTCCAGCCTGGAGAATTCCTGCTGGGATTTGGGATCCCATCCCTACTGAGATTCGGGATCTCATCCCAAGGCAATGGATCCAATCCCTGCTGGAAGTTGGGATCTCATCCCAAGGCAATTCCCAGCTCCAGCCTGGCCCATTCCCACTGGGATTTGGGGTCCCATTCCCATTGGGATTTGGGATCTCATCCCTGCTGGGATTTGGGATCCCATTCCTACTGAGATTTGGGATCTCATCCCTGCTGGAATTTGGGATCCCATTCCCGCTGGGATCTGGGATCCCATCCAAGGCAATTCCGAGCTCCAGCCTGGAGAATTCCTACTGAGATTTGGGATCTCATCCCAAGGCAATGGATCCAATCCCTGCTGGGATTTGGGATCCCATCCCATGGCAATTCCCAGTTCCATCCTCGCCCATTCCCACTGGGATTTGGGGTCCCATTCCCATTGTAATTTGGGATCCCATCCAAGGCAATTCCAGCTCCAGCCTGGCCCATCCCTGCTGGGATTTGGGATCCCATCCCTACTGAGATTCGGGATTTCATCCCAAGGCAATGGATCCAATCCCTGCTAGGATTTGGGATCTCATCCCTGCTGGAATTTGGGATCCCATTCCAAGGCAATTCCCAGCCTGGCCCACCCCTGCTGGAATTTGGGATCCCATTTCCGCTGGGATTTGGGATCTCATCACTGCTGGAATTTGGGATCCCATTCCCGCTGGGATTTGGGATCCCATGCAAGGCAATTCCGAGCTCCAGCCTGGAGAATTCCTACTGAGATTTGGGATCTCATCCCAAGGCAATGGATCCAATCACTGCTGGAATTTGGGATCCCATTCCCGCTGGAATTTGGGATCCCATTCCCACTGGAATTTGGGACAATGCCCAGGTGGGACCTCGCCCCATCCCAGTGGGATCTCGCTGCTCCCTGGAATTCCGGCGATGGAACCCACGGATGGGGACACCCCGGAATTCCAGGGATCCTTCCCCTTGTCCTTCCCGAGCTCCGGGGCCGGCTGGAAAAGCCTCCAGCCGGGAAAGGGTCAGGACGGGCGGATCCCAAAACTCAGCCCGGCTTTGGAATCTCGGCACGGAGCTCCGGGATGGATCCAGGGGCCGATCCCAGGGAACGGGCTCAGGTGGGATCCGGGATTCTCCAGCTGGATCTCATCCCCCGCTCCCCGCCCGGAATTCCCGGAGCCGCGGGGTGAGGAGGGCGCCGATGTTTTCCTGACTTTTCCCACTTCCAGCGGCTCCTGGGACATCCCGGGAGGAGCTGGCGGCGCGCCCCGATCCGCCCACTCCCATTCCCGGCCCTTGGAAGCGCGTGGGAAGGGCCGGGATCCAAGGAAAAGCCAACATTTCCTGCCCCTGCCCAGGCTCCAGGGAGCGGGAGGAGGAAAACAACCGGGATTCCGGGATTTGGGGTCCTCAAAACCCTGGAAAAGGTCCGGGAATGCTGATCCTGGCCCGGCAGAAGGTTTGGATCGCGCTCCTGATGGAACCTCGCCCTTCCCGGTGGGAATTTTCCAGGAATTCGGGCGGGTCCCACCCTCAGGGATGGCTTCGCTCCTGCCCCATCCCAGAAATCCCGCTCCCTGGGATGAGCCCCGAGAATTCCAAGCGGAATTCCATGAAAATCCCGGAGCACGTCCAGCCTTTCCCAGGGCCAGGGGTTTGTTGGGAATTCTGGGATCAGTCCCGGGAGAGGCTGCGGCTCTTCCTTCCCGGCTTTTCCAGCTGAAGGGATGGGAACAGCAGGATCGGGAATCTGGGACATCAACCTTTGGAATTAGGAGCAACACTCAGGGATTTCCTGGATGGGGATCCAAAACTCCCCTTGGAATCAGCTCCGTCAGCTCCTTGCAGCATTCCCAGGAGGAATTTCCCCGGAGCTGGATGTTCCCAGCTCAGCCAGCTCTTCCCCACCCTCCCAGCCGGGAATTCCTGCCCAAGATCCCAAAATCCCAAGCTCCCCTTTCCCACTGGGAATTCCATTCCCTGGCTCCTGCCCCTCCAGCCCTTCCCCAAATTCCAGCTCTCCTGGAGCCCCTTTGGGATCGGGAAGCGGCTCCAAGGATTCCCTGGATCCTTCCCTGATCCAGCTGCACATTCCCGGCTCTCCCAGCCTGGGATTGGATCCATCCCCATCCTGATTCCTCCTGGAGAAGGAATTTTGGGATCCAAGGGCCTCACTGGGAATTTGGGACTCCAGGAAGGGTCTCCCTTCCCTTTTCCATCCCCAAATTCCATAAAAATCCCTCGGGATGGATCCTGAGGCAGATCCACAGGTGGATCTGGAGGCAGATCTGGGGTTGGATCCAGGAGTGGATCCAGAGGCAGATCCCGAGTGGATCCCAAGGCAGACCCCGAGTGGATCCCGAGGCAGATCCTGAGTGGATCCCAAGGCAGATCCCGAGTGGATCCCGAGGTGGATCAAGAGGCAGATCCAGAGTGGATCCCAAGGCAGACCCCGAGTGGATCCCGAGGTGGATCCCGAGTGGATCCCAAGGCAGATCCCAAGCGGATCCCGAGGCGGATCCGCCCTCACCGTCCTCGCAGAGGTTCATCTTGGAGAGGCTCCGTCCCTCGAAGGGCTCATCCAGGACGGATCCGTTCTCCCGCTCCGAGAAGGTGCGGAGATCCACGGCCTTGCTCTCCATCCTGCTGGAGAAAAACGGGAATGTCCCACGGGGCTGGGCCTTGGGACATCCCAGTCCCGGTCCCGGTCCCTGTTCCAGTCCCAGTCCCAGTCCCAATCCCAATCCCAATCCCAATATCAATCCCAGTCCCAGTCCCAATCCCAGTCCCTGTCCCTGTCCCTGTCCCTGTCCCAGTCCCATTCCCATTCCCATTCCCATTCCCATTCCTAATCCCCATCCCAGTCCCCATCCCAGTCCCAGTCCCAGTCCCAATCCCAATCCCAGTCCCATTCCCAATCCCTGTCCCAGTCCCAGTCCCAAACTCAGTCCCAGTCCCATTCCCATTCCCAGTCCCATTCCCAATCCCAATCCCATTCCCAGTCCCAATCCCAATCACAATCCCCATCCCAGTCCCAGTCCCAGTCCTAGTCCCCATCCCAGTCCCCATCCCAGTCTCCATCCCAGTCCCAGGCCAAATGCCAATCCCAGTCCCAATCCCAGTCCCAATCCCAGTCCCAATCCCAGTCCGATGCCAGTCCCAGTCCCAGTCCAATGCCAGACCAAATCACCATCCCAATCCCAATCCAAATCTCAATCCCAATCCCAAACACATTCCCAATCCTAATCCCAATCCAAGTCCCAAACCCAGTCCCAGTCCCAGTCCCAGTCCCATTCCCAATCCCGTTCCCAATCCCAGTCCCACTCCCAGTCCCATTCTCATTCCCAATCCCCATCCCAGTCCCAGTCTCAATCCCAGTCCCATTCCCAGTCCCCATCCCAGTCCCAATTCCCATCCCAATCCCAAACCCAGTCCAAGTCCCAATCCCAATCCCAATCCCAGTCCCAATCCCAGTCCCATTCCCATTCCCATTTCTATTCCCATTCCCATTCCCTATCCCAGTCCCAGTCCCAATCCCAATCCCCATCCCAGTCCCATTCCCATTCCCAGTCCCAATCCCAATCCCAATCCCAATCCCAATCCCAATCCCAGTCCCAATCCCAATCCCAGTCCCAATTCCAATTCCCATTCCCATTCCCATTCCCAATCCCAGTCCCAGTCCCAGTCCCAATCTGGCTCTGGCATCGGGATGGGGCCGGGAGAACCGGGACACAGGAATTCGGTACAGGAGCATCCCGGGAAAACCGGGACACAGGAATTCGGTACAGGAGCATCCCGGGAGAACCGGGACACAGGAATTCGGTACAGGAGCATCCCGGGAGAACCGGGACACAGGAATTCGGTACAGGAGCATCCCGGGAGAACCGGGACTCAGGAATTCGGGGCTGGAGCATCCCGGGAGAACCGGGACACAGGAATTCGGTACAGGAGCATCCCGGGAGAACCGGGACAGAGGAATTCGGTACAGGAGCATCCCGGGAGAACCGGGACAGAGGAATTCGGGGCTGGAGCATCCCGGGAGAACCGGAACAGAGAAATTCAGTACGGGAGCATCCCGGGAGAACCGGGACGCAGGAATTCGGGGCTGGAGCATCCCGGGAGAACCGGGACGCAGGAATTCCCCCGGGATACCGGGACCATCCCCCTCTCCGCCGCCCCCGACTCTCGGGGCTCCCCCTCCCCGCTCCCCTCCCGGTTCTCCCCCCACTCCCCCGTTCCCCGCTCACCCGCGGGATTTCCCCGAGCTTCCCGTGGCCTCTTCCCGGTGTTTCCTCAGTCCCCGGGCTGCGCCCCGCCGGTGCCGGCCGGTCCCGGAGCCCCGGGACTGCGAGGGGCCCGCCCGGGGCGCGGCGGGGCCCGGCAGCCGCCCATGGGTGCGGGGTCCCGGGGCCGTGAGCGGGGCCCGCCCGGGCCGGAGCCTTTTGGAGGCGGGACCGGAGCGGGGCCGGGATCCCCGCGCCCCTCCCGCCCACCGGGGCCGCCCCCGCCGCTCCAGCCCGCCCCGGGAACGGGGGAGGGAACGGGGATGGATGGAGAGTTCTCCGGGAAAACGGGGCTGGGAAAGGCCCGGGGGAACCGGGACAGGGGAAACGGGACAGGAGCAACCGGGACAGGGGAACCGGGACAGGAGAATCTCCGGTGGTACCAGGACAGGGGGAACCGGGACAGGGGAACCGGGACAGGAGAATCTCCGGTGGGACCGGGACAGGCGGAACTGGGAATGGAGCGTCGTCCGGGAACAACGGGGCTGGGAAAGTCCCGGTGGGACCGGGACAGGCGGAGCTGAGACAGGGGAACCGGGACATGAGAATCTCCGGTGGTACCGGGACAGGGGGAACCGGGACAGGGGGAACCGGGAATGGAGCGTCCTCCGGGAAAAACGGGGCTGGGAAAGGCCCGGGGGAACCGGGACAGGCGGAACCGGGACAGGGGAACCGGGACAGGGGAACCGGGACAGGAGAATCTCCGGTGGGACCGGAACAGGCGGAACTGGGAATGGAGCGTCCTCCGGGAAAACGGGGCTGGAAAAGTCCCGGTGGGACCGGGACAGGGGAACCGGGACAGGAGAACCGGGACATGAGAATCTCCGGTGGTACCGGGACAGGGGAACCGGGAATGGAGCGTCCTCCGGGAAAAACGGGACTGGGAAATTCCTGGTGGGACCGGGACAGGAGCAACCGGGACAGGAGCAACCGGGACAGGGGAACCGGGACAGGCGGAACCGGGAATGGAGCGTCCTCCGGGAAAACGGGGCTGGAAAAGTCCCGGTGGGACCGGGACAGGGGAAACGGGACAGGAGAACCGGGAATGGAGCGACCTCCGGGAAAAATGGGGCTGGGAAAGGCCCGGGGGAACCGGGACTGGGGGAACCGGGACAGGGGAACCGGGACAGGGGAACTGGGAAAGGGGAACCGGGAACAGAGCGTCCTCCGGGAAAAATGGGGCTGGGAAAGTCCTGGTGGGACCGGGACAGGGGAACCGGGACAGGCGGAACCGGGACAGGCGGAACCGGGACAGGGGGAACCGGGAATGGAGCGTCCTCCGGGGAAAACAGGGCTGGAAATATTCCCGGGAAAAGGAGAGAGGGAATCGGGGCTGGAATATTCCCGGGAAATGGAAAGAGAGGAGGAATCGGGGCTGGAATATTCCCGGGAAATGGAGAGAGAGGAGGAATCGGAGCTGGAATATTCCCGGGAAATGGGGAGAGAGGGAATCGGGGCTGGAATATTCCCGGGAAATGGAAAGAGAGGAGGAATCGGGGCTGGAATATTCCCGGGAAATGGAAAGAGAGGAAATCAGGGGTTGGAATATTCCCGGGAAATGGAAAGAGAGGGGGAATCGGGGCTGGAATATTCCCGGGAAATGGAGAGAGGGAATCGGGGCTGGAATATTCCCGGGAAATGGAGAGAGGAAATCGGGGCTGGAATATTCCCGGGAAATGGAAAGAGGGAATCGGGGCTGGAATATTCCCGGGAAATGGAGAGAGGGAATCGGGGCTGGAATATTCCCGGGAAATGGAGAGAGGAAATCGGGGCTGGAATATTCCAGGGAATATCCACAGGGAAACTGAGGCACGGAGCGCCGGGGGGAATGTTTGGGATGATCCCAAAGCCTTTGGCCTTGGCTCTGCGGGAGGAGGGAATGATGATCCGGGATGAAGGGAATTCCGGATTTGTCTTTTCTCCAGGAAAGGTTTGGGAATATTTCCCTGGATTTTGGAGATTCCAGCGGAATTGAGCTTCGGTTGCTTTTCCTCCTCCTCGGTTTCCATCCATGGATTTGTTCCGCGGTGGGTCCGGGCTGGATTCCAGCCCTGCTCCTCTGGGTTCTGCTGGAAAAGCGGGATGAGGGAGGAAAAAAATGGGATTTAAAATGATTTAAAGGGAATAAAAACTGCTCCGGAGCTGGGAATTGATTCCGGTGTCAACACAGCTCAAACCATTCCATGGAATTCCGGAATTGTCGGAGCGGGAGAAGCCCTCGGAGACCAGGAAAAGTCGTGGATCCGAGGTGGTTTTTTGGGAATGTGGGGCTGGAAAAGACACCCGGAGCTGATCCCAAACCTCTGGATCCAAGTGGGAGAAGCTGGATCAGAGCAAATCCCAAATCCCGGAATGTGCCAGGCCGGGCTGGATGAAGGATCCCAATCCATGGGATGAGGTTGGATTTCCTCCTTCCCACCCATGGGGACAATTCCAGGGGGAATTTCCATGTGGAATTTCCCTTCCCAAGGTTTTCCCGGTGATATTTTCCCTCTCTCCGAGCTCCTTCCTGGCTCCCAGCTGGTTCCACTGGAATTTTCATGGAAAATCTCCAGGCCCAGCGCCGCGGCGGAATTCCCAGGATTTTCCAGCTGGAATTCGGACCCCGGGTGTTGCGCCAAGGGAGGTTTGGTTGGATTTTGGGAATAATTCCCACCTGGAAAAGTTTTCCAGCCCGGGGCAGGTGGAATTCCCATTCCAGGAGGGATTTGAATTCCTTGGATTTGGGGGGGATGGAGGTCAGGGCTGGGAATGGTCGGATCCATGGGATCCCAGGGCTTTTCCAGGCTCCAGAATTCCATGATTTTATGGATAACGGGACTCCCAAGGGGGGACATTCCTTGTCGGATGATCCCAAGGAACCTTTGGAATTTTGGGATGGATTTTGTGGGAAGAGGATTCCAGGATCTTCCAGTTCCACCCCCATTCCATCAGGCAGGGACCCCTCCCACCACCCCCATCCATGGAAATTCCCAGGGATTCTCTGGGAATTCCAGCCCAGCCCCTCCCCACCCTCCCAGTTGGGAATTCCTTCCCAAAATCCCAAATTTCTCCGTTTAAAACACTTCCTTTCCGTGATTTCCCTTCCCGATTCTCGCTCCATCCCGAAATTCCAGCCTCGCCCTTTTCCCGGCCGGGAATTTGGGATCGGGAGGCGCAAATCCCGCCCGGAGAGGGAATCCTGGAATTTGGAATTTGGGATTGTCTGGATTTGGGATATTTTGGATTTGGGATTCTCTGGATTTGGGATTTTTTGGATTTGGGATTTTCTGGATTTGGGATTTTCTGGATTTGGGATTTTCTGGATTTGGGATTTTTTGGATTTGGGATTTTTCTGGATTTGGGTTTTTTTGGATTTGGGATTTTCTGGATTTGGGATTTTTTGGATTTGGGATTATTTGGATTTGGGATTTTCTGGATTTGGGGTTTTTTTTTGATTTGGGATTTTCTGGATTTGGGATTTTTTTGATTTGGTTTTTCTGGATTTGGGATTTTCTGGATTTGGGGTTTTCTGGATTTGGGATTTATTTGGATTTGGGTTTTTTTGGATTTGGGATTTTCTGGATTTGGGATTTTCTGGATTTGGGATTTTTTTTATTTGGGATTTTCTGGATTTGGGATTTTTTGGATTTGGGATTTTTTGGATTTGGGATTTTCTGGATTTGGGATTTTTTGGATTTGGGATTTTCTGGATTTGGGATTTTTTGGATTTGGGATTTTTTGGAATTGGGATTTTCTGGATTTGGGATTTTTTGGATTTGGGATTTTTTGGATTTGGGATTTTCTGGATTTGGGATTTTCTGGATTTGGGATTTTTTGGATTTGGGATTTTTTGGATTTGGGATTTTCTGGATTTGGGATTTTTTTTATTTGGGATTTTCTGGATTTGGGTTTTTTTGGATTTGGGATTTTCTGGATTTGGGATTTTTGGATTTGGGATTTTTTGGAATTGGGATTTTCTGGATTTGGGATTTTTTCGATTTGGGATTTTCTGGATTTGGGATTTTTTGGATTTGGGATTTTCTGGATTTGGGATTTTCTGGATTTGGGATTTTTTGGATTTGGGATTTTTTGGATTTGGGATTTTTTGGATTTGGGGTTTTCTGGATTTGGGATTTTTTGGATTTGGGATTTTTTGGATTTGGGATTTTTTTGATTTGGGATTTTCTGGATTTGGGATTTTTTTTATTTGGGATTTTCTGGATTTGGGTTTTTTTGGATTTGGGATTTTCTGGATTTGGGATTTTCTGGATTTGGGATTTTTTGGATTTGGGATTTTTTGGATTTGGGATTTTCTGGATTTGGGGTTTTCTGGATTTGGGATTTTTTGGATTTGGGATTTTTTTGATTTGGGATTTTTTGGATTTGGGATTTTTTGGATTTGGGATTTTTTGGATTTGGGATTTTCTGGATTTGTGATTTTTTGGATTTGGGATTTTTTTGGATTTGGGATTTTCTGGGTTTGGGATTTTTTTGATTTGGGATTTTCTGGATTTGGGATTTTTTTGATTTGGGATTTTCTGGATTTGGGATTTTCGGGATTTGGGATTTTCTGGATTTGGGATTTTTTTGGATTTGGGATTTTCTGGATTTGGGATTTTTTGGATTTGGGATTTTTTTGGATTTGGGATTTTTTGGATTTGGGATTTTTTGGCTTTGGGATTTTCTAGATTTGGGGTTTTTTTGATTTGGGATTTTTTGGATTTGGGATTTTTTGGATTTGGGATTTTCTGGATTCGGGATTTTCTGGATTCGGGATTTTTTGGATTTGGGTTTTTTTGGATTTGGGATTTTCTGGACATGGGATTTTTTGGATTTGGGATTTTCTGGATTTGGGATTTTTTGGATTTGGGATTTTTTTGATTTGGGATTTTCTGGATTTGGGATTTTCTGGATTTGGGATTTTTTGGATTTGGGATTTTCTGGATTTGGGATTTTTTGGATTTGGGATTTTTTGGATTTGGGATTTTCTGGATTTGGGATTTTTTGGATTTGGGATTTTTTGGATTTGGGATTTTCTGGATTTGGGATTTTTTAGATTTGGGATTTTTTGGAATTGGGATTTTTTGGATTTGGGATTTTTGGATTTGGGATTTTCTGGATTTGGGATTTTTTGGATTTGGGATTTTCTGGATTTGGGATTTTTTGGATTTGGGATTTTCTGGATTTGGGATTTTTTTTGATTTGGGGTTTTCTGGATTTGGGATTTATTTGACTTGGGATTTTCTGGATTTGGGATTTTTTGGATTTGGGATTTTTCTGGATTTGGGATTTTCTGGATTTGGGATTTTCTGGATTTGGGGTTTTCTGGATTTGGGATTTTTTTGGATTTGGGATTTTTTGGATTTGGGATTTTCTGGATTTGGGATTTTCTGGATTTGGGATTTTCTGGATTTGGGATTTTCTGGATTTGGGATTTTCTGGATTTGGGATCGCCCATTCCAGGCGGGAACATCCCTGAAGGCCGAAAGGAATTTCGGGATCCGATCCTGGTCCGGGGGCACCCCTGGGGTTCCACCCTTCCCATTAAAGATCCCAAAGAATTCCCAGATCCATCCTGGGTTTTCCTTAATTTTCCTCCCCCTCCCCTGTTTTTTTTTTTTTTCCAAATTTTTCTTCCTTTTTTATTTTAATTTCCATTTTTTCCCCCATTTTTTTGCCTTTCCCCGCCACTTTTCCCTTATTTTCTCCCTCTCTTTTCCCCATTTTCCAGATTTTCTCCCCATTTTCCCTCAATTTTCGCTTTTTCCCTCATTTTTTCCTGGTGTTTCCCAGCACATCGGGGGGTGGGCCCCAAATTTGGGGCGATTTTGGGGGGTTTTGTGCTGATTTTGGGATTTCTGTTGACATTTGACCTCGTTTTGGGGGTGGGGCTCGTCCTGGTCCTTAAAATGATCCCAAAAAATCGCTGGAATTCGGCAGCCAAGAGGCAAAAATTGGGATTTTATGGAATGGGAATGTGGGAGAGAGGGAGGGGAAAGGTGGGAATGCCCAGGTGTGAACCGAGATTCCCAAAAAATCCCAGATTCCATGGATTCACACCTGGGAATGCCCAAAATCTCCTGGAATTCCCAAAAAAATCCCAGATTCCATGGATTCACAGGTGGGAATGCGGGATGGGGGACATAATTCCCAAAAAATCCCATGGATTCAGAGCTGGGAATGCAGAATGGGGGGCAGAATTCCCAAAAAATCCCAAATCCCACGGATTTACAGGTGGGCATCAGGGATGGGGAAGAATTCCCAAAAAAATCCCATGGATTCAGAGTTGGGAATGCCCAGGTGTGAACCAGGATTCCCAAAAATCCAAAATCCCATGGATTCACAGCTGGGAATACAGAATGGGGAAGAATTCCCAAAAAATCCCAAATCCCATGGATTCACAGCTGGGAATGAAGAATGGGGGGCAGAATTCCCAAAAATCCCAAATCCCATGGATTCAGAGCTGGAAATGTGGGATGGGGAGGAATTCCCAAAAAAAATCCCAGATTCCATGGATTCACAGGTGGGAATGCCCAATGTCTCCTGGAATTCCCAAAAAAATCCCAGATCCCATGGATTCACAGGTGGGAATGCGGGATGGGAAAGAATTCCCAAAAAAATCCCATGGATTCAGAGCTGGGAATGCAGAATGGGGGGCAGAATTCCCAAAAAATCCCAAATCCCATGGATTCAGAGCTGGGAATGCGGGATGAGGAAGAATTCCCAAAAAATCCCAAATCCCATGGATTCACAGCTGGGAATGCGGAATGGGGAAGAATTCCCAAAAAAATCCCATGGATTCAGAGCTGGGAATGCCCAGTGTAACCAGGATTCCCAAAAATCCCAAATCCCATGGATTCACAGCTGGGAATACCCAGGTGTGTCCTGGGGTGGGGCAGAATTCCCAAAAATCCCAGATCCCATGGATTCATGGGTGGAAATTCCCTGGTGTGAACCAGGATTCCCAAAAATCCCAAATTCTGTGGATTCACAGCTGGGAATACCCAGGTGTGTCCTGGTGTGGGGCAGAATTCCCAAAAAATCTGAAATCCCATGGATTCAGAGCTGGGAATGCCCAGGTGTGTCCCGAGATTCCCAAAAAATCCCAAATCCCATGGATTCATGGGTGGGAATGCCCAATGTCTCCTGGAATTCCCAAAAAAATCCCAGATCCCATGGATTTACAGCTGGGAATGTGCAGGTGTGTCCTGGTGTGGGGTAGAATTCCCAAAAAAATCTGAAATCCCATGGATTCAGAGCTGGGAATGCGGAATGGGGAGGAATTTCCAAAAAATTCCATGGATTCCCAGGTGTGAACCAGGATTCCCAAAAATCCCAAATCCCATGGATTCATGGGTGGGAATGCGGGATGGGGAAGAATTCCCAAAAAAATCCCAAATCCCATGGATTCACAGGTGGGAATGCCCAATGTCTCCTGGAATTCCCAAAAAAATCCCAGATTCCATGGATTCAGAGCTGGGAATGCGGGATGGGGGACAGAATTCCAAAAAAAATCCCATGGATTCAGAGCTGGGATTGCAGAATGGGAAAGAATTCCCAAAAAATCCCAAGTCCCATGGATTCACACCTGGGAATGTGGGATGGGGAAGAATTCCCAAAAAATCACATGGATTCAGAACTGGGAATGCAGAATGGGGGGCAGAATTCCCAAAAATCCCAAATCCCATGGATTCAGAGCTGGGAATTCAGAATGGGGGGCAGAATTCCCAAAAAATCCCAGATCCCATGGATTCAGAGCTGGGAATGTGGGATGGGAAAGAATTCCCAAAAAATCCCATGGATTCAGAGCTGGGAATGCAGAATGGGGGGCAGAATTCCCAAAAAAAAATCCCAAATCCCATGGATTCACAGGTGGGAATGCGGGATGGGGAAGAATTCCCAAAAAAATCCCATGGATTCAGAGCTGGGAATGCAGAATTGGGGGCAGAATTCCCAAAAAATCCCAGATCCCATGGATTCAGAGCTGGGAATGCGAGATGGGACAGAATTCCCAAAAAATCCCATGGATTCAGAGCTGGGAATGCAGAACGGGGAGGAATTCCCAAAAAATCCCAGATCCCATGGATTCACACCTGGGAATGCGGGATGGGGAGGAATTCCCAAAAAATCCCAAATCCCACGGATTCACACCTGGGAATGCGGGATGGGAAAGAATTCCCAAAAAAATCCCATGGATTCAGAGCTGGGAATGCCCAGGTGTGTCCTGGGGTGGGACAGAATTCCCAAAAAATCCCAAATCCCATGGATTCACAGGTGGGAATGCCCAATGTCTCCTGGAATTCCCAAAAAATCCCAGATCCCATGGATTCAGAGCTGGGAATGCGGGATGGGAAAGAATTCCCAAAAAATCCCATGGATTGAGAGCTGGGAATGCCCAGGTGTGAACCAGGATTCCCAAAAATCCCAAAATCTGTGAATTCACAGCTGGGAATGTGCAGGTGTGTCCTGGGGTGGGGCAGAATTCCCAAAAAATCCCAAATCCCATGGATTCAGAGCTGGGAATGCAGAATGGGGGGCAGAATTCCCAAAAATTCCCAAATCCCATGGATTTACACCTGGAAATGCCCAGGTGTGTCCTGGGGTGGGGCAGAATTCCCAAAAAATCTGAAATCCCATGGATTCAGAGCTGGGAATGCAGAATAGGGGACAGAATTCCCAAAAAAATCCCATGGATTCAGAGCTGGGAATACAGAATGTCGGTCAGAATTCCCAAAAAATCCCAAATCCCATGGATTCACACCTGGGAATGCGGGATGAGGAAGAATTCCCAAAAATCCCAAATCCCATGGATTCAGCGCTGGGAATGCCCATCCCCGGGATGTGGCGGGATTCCCCAAAAGCTCATGAATATGCAATAGGCTCTAATTAGCATATATTATAATTTCCCGGGAAAGCCGCCCGAATTCCCGAGGGATGAAACTCGCGAGGCACAAGAGCAGAATTCCAGAATTCCGGACTTTCGGGTGATTTCCTTTTTTTAATGGATTTTTAATGGATTTTTTTAATGGATTTTTTTTTTAATGGATTTTTTTAATGGATTTTTTTTTTTAATGGATTTTTTAATGGATTTTCCAATCCCGGAGCGACTTCCTGCAGCTGGGAAGGGAAAAGGGGGAAAAGGAGAAAAAAGGGGGAAAGGGGGAAAAGGGGAAAGAAAAAATGGGAAAAGGGAGAAGGGGAAAAGGGGGAAAATGGGAATGGGGAAAAGGGAGAAAAGGAGGAAAGGGGAAAAGGAAAAGTGGAAAAAGGGGAGAAAAGGAGGAAAAGGGGAAAAGGAAAAATGGGAAAGGGAAAAAGGGAGAAAAGGGGGAAAGGGGGAAAAGGGAGAAAAGGAAGAAAAGGGGAAAAGAAAAAATGGGAAAAAGGGGGGGAAAGGAAAAATGGGAAAGGGAAAAAGGGAGAAAAGGAGAAAAGGGGAAAAAGGAAAAATGGGAATAAAGGAGGAAAAGGGGAAAAGGAAAACCGGGAAAGGTAAAAAGGGGAAAAGTGAGAAAACGATAAAAGGGGGAAAGGGGAAAAGGGAGAAAATGGGAAAAGGGAGAAAAGGAGGAAAAGGGGAAAGGAAAAAATGGGAAAAAGGGGCGGAAAGGAAAAACGGGAAAGGGGAAAAGGGGAAAAGGAAAAACGGGAAAGGGAAAAAGGGAGAAAAGGAGAAAAGGGGGAAAAGGGGAAAAAAGGAGGAAAAAGGGAAAGGAAAAAGGGGGGAAAGGGGAAAAAAGAAGGGAAAGGAAAAACAGAAAAGGGGAAAAGGGAGAAAAGGAAGAAAAGGGGAAAGGAAAAAATGGGAAAAGGGGGGAAAGGGAAAACAGGAAAGGGGAAAAGGGGAAAAGGGAGAAAATGAGGAAAAAGGGAAAAGAAAAAATGGGGAAAAGGGGGGGAAAGAAAAAACGGGAAAGGGGAAAAGGGAGAAAAGGAGAAAAGGGGAAAAGGGAGAAAAGGAGAAAAGGGGGAAAAGGAAAAATGGGAAAAGGGGAAAAAAGGAGGAAAAAGGGAAAGGAAAAGTGGGAAAGGGGAAAAGGGAGAAAAGGGAGAAAATGATAAAAGGGGGAAAGAGGAAAAGAGAGAAAAGGAGGAAAAGGGGAAAAGAAAAAATGGGGTAAAGGGGGGAAAAGGAAAAACGGGAAAGGGGAAAAGGGAGAAAAGGAGGAAAAGGAAAAACGGGAAAGGGAAAAAGGGAGAAAAGGAGAAAGGGGGAAAAGGAAAAATGGGAAAAGGGGAAAAAAGGAGGGAAAAGGGAAAGGAAAAAGGGGGGAAAGGGGAAAAAAGAAGGAAAAGGAAAAACAGAAAAGGGGAAAAGGGAGAAAAGGAGGAAAAGGGGAAAGGAAAAAATGGGAAAAAGGGGGGAAAGGGAAAAAGGAAGAAAAGGAAAAAAGGGGGGAAATGAGAAAAGGGGGAAAAGGGGGAAAAAGGAGAAAAAAGGGAAAGGGGAAAAAGAAGGAAAGGGGGAAAAGGGAGAAAATGATAAAAGGGGGAAAGAGGAAAAGGGAGAAAAGGAGGAAAAGGGGAAAGGAAAAAGGGGGAAAGGGGGAAAAGGAAAAACGGGAAAGGGGAAAAGGGAGAAAAGGGAAAAAGGGGTGGAAAGGAGGAAAAGGGGAAAGGAAAAAATCGGGAAAGGGGGAGAAAGGAAAAACGGGAAAGGGGGAAAGGGAGAAAATGATAAAAGGGGAAAAGGGGAAAAGGGAGAAAAGGAGGAAAAGGGAAAAAAGGGGAAAAGGAAAAACGGGAAAGGAAAAAAGGAGAAAAGGAGAAAAAGGGGAAAGGGAGAAAATGATAAAAGGGGGAAAGTGAAAAAGGGGAAAAAAAGGGAAAAGGGCTGAAAGAGGAATGGAGGAAAGGGGGAAAAAAAAGAGGGAAGAGAGGGAAAAAGGGAAATAGGGGAAAAGGAAAAAGGGGAAAAAGGGGAAAAAGGGGAAAGGGGGGGGAAGGGAGAAAAATGGGAAAAGGTGGAGAAAGGAAAGGAAAGGAAAGGAAAGGAAAGGAAAGGAAAGGAAAGGAAAGGAAAGGAAAGGAAAGGAAAGGAAAGGAAAGGAAAGGAAAGGAAAGGAAAGGAAAGGAAAGGAAAGGAAAGGAGAGGAAAGGAGAGGAAAGGAAAGGAAAGGAGAGGAAAGGAAAGGAAAGGAAAGGAAAGGAAAGGAAAGGAAAGGAAAGGAAAGGAAAGGAAAGGAAAGGAAAGGAAAGGAAAGGAAAGGAAAGGAAAGGAAAGGAAAGGAAAGGAAAGGAAAGGAAAGGAAAGGAAAGGAAAGGAAAGGAAAGGAAAGGAAAGGAAAGGAAAGGAAAGGAAAGGAAAGGAAAGGAAAGGAAAGGAAAGGAAAGGAAAGGAAAGGAAAGGAAAGGAAAGGAAAGGAAAGGAAAGGAAAGGAAAGGAAAGGAAAGGAAAGGAAAGGAAAGGAAAGGAAAGGAAAGGAAAGGAAAGGAAAGGAAAGGAAAGGAAAGGAAAGGAAAGGAAAGGAAAGGAAAGGAAAGGAAAGGAAAGGAAAGGAAAGGAAAGGAAAGGAAAGGAAAGGAAAGGAAAGGAAAGGAAAGGAAAGGAAAGGAAAGGAAAGGAAAGGAAAGGAAAGGAAAGGAAAGGAAAGGAAAGGAAAGGAAAGGGGGAGGGGAGGAAGGGGAGGGAAGGGGGAGGGGAGGGAAGGGAAGGGGGAGGGGAGGGAAGGGGGAGGGAAGAAGGAGGAGGAGGAGGAGGAGGAGGAGGAGGAGGAGGGGTGGGTGGGAGGAAGGGAGGAAGGTGGGAGGGAGGAAGGGGCGGCCCCGCTGCTGAATAATTCAGCGCTGGGAGCGGGGGAAGCTCCGCACCGGCACCGGCACCGAGACCGCACCGAGACCGCACCAAGCCCCGGAGCGCGGAACCGGGACCGACACCGAGACCGCACCGAGCCCCGGAGAGCGGAACCGACACCGGCACCGGCACCGGGACCGGATCAGCACCGCGCCGGGACCGCGTCAGGCTCCGGGCACCTCACCGGGCTCAGCACCGAGACCGCCCCGGGACAGCAACAGGCACCGGGACCACCCCGGGACCACCTCGGGCTGCGCACCGGGATCGCATCAGGCACCGGGACCACCCCGGGACCACCTCAGGCTCCGCACCGGGACCACCCCGGGACCGCATCAGGCACCGGGACCAACCCGGGACCAGACCCAGCTCCGCACCGAGCACCGGGACCGCACCGGGACCGCACCGGGACCACCCCGGGACCGCCCCGAGCACCGGAACCGCACCGGGACCGCACCGGGACCACCCCGGGACCGCCCCGAGCACCGGGACCGCACCGGGACCGCACCGGGACCGCACCGGGACCGCACCGGGACCGCACCGGGAGCGCACCGAGCCCGGCCCGGTGCCCCCATGGCTCTGGTGCTGCAGCTCCGCTCCGTCTCCGGCCTCCGCGGCAAAGGCGACCGCATCGCCAAAGCGGCGTTCCGGGGTACCGGGAGCGGGATTGGGGAGCGGGATTGGGGGGAGAGGGATTTGGGGGAGAGGGATTGGGGGAGAGGGAAATAGGGAGAGGGATTTGGGGGAGAGGGAAATAGGGAGAGGGATTTGGGGGAGAGGGATTGGGGGATTGGGATTTGGGGGGAGAGGGATTTGGGGGAGAGGGAAATAGGGAGAGGGATTTGGGGGAGGAGAATGGGGATTTGGGGATTGGGATTTGGGGGAGAGGGATTGGGGGATTGGGATTTGGGGGAGGAGAATGGGGAGAGGGATTTGGGGGAGAGGGATTTGGGGATTGGGATTTGGGGGAGAGGGATTTGGGATGAAGGATTTTGGGGATCAGGATTTGAGGGAGAGGGTTTGGGGATGAGGGATTTAGGGAGCAGGATTTGGGGAGAGGAATTGGGGAGAGGGATTTGGGGGATTGGGATTTGGGGAGAGGGTTTGGGGATGAAGGATTTTGGGGATTGGGATTTGGGGGAGAGGGATTTGGGGGATTGGGATTTGGGGGAGAGGGATTTGGGGATCGGGATTTGGGGGAGAGGGATTTGGGGGAGGAGAATGGGGAGAGGGATTTGGGATGAAGGATTTTGGGGAGAGGGATTTGAGGGATTGGGATTTGGGGATTGGGGATGAAGGATTTTGGGGAGAGGGATTTTGGGGATCAGGATTTGGGGATGGGGGATGAGGGATTTCGGGGAGAGAGATTGGGGGAGCAGGAATTGGGTGATCAGGATTTGGGGGAGAGGGATTTGGGATCAGAATTTGGGGAGAAGAATTTAGGGGAGAAGAATTGAGGGAAAAGGATGAAGGATTTGGGGGAGAGGGATTGGGGAGCAGGATTTGGGGGATTGGGATTTGGGGAGAGGGATTTGGGATGAAGGATTTTGGGGAGAGGGATTTTGGGGATCAGGATTTCGGGATGGGGGATGAGGGATTTAGGGAGCAAGATTTTGGGGAGAGGGATTTGGGATCAGGATTTGGGGAGAAGCATTTAGGGGAGAAGAATCGAGGGAAAGGGATGAAGGATTTCGAGAAGAGGGATTGGGGATGAAGGATTTGGGGGAGAGGGATTTTGGGGATCAGGATTTGGGGATGGGGGATGAGGGATTTAGGGAGCAGGATTTGGTGGAGAGGGATTTGGGATCAGGATTTGGGGAGAAGAATTTAGGGGAGAAGAATCGAGGGAAAGGGATGAAGGATTTCGGGAAGAGGGATTTGGGATCAGGATTTGGGGAATTGGGATTTAGGGAGAGGGATTTGGGATGAAGGATTTTGGGGAGAGGGATTTTGGGGGTCAGGATTTGGGGATGGGGGATGAGGGATTTAGGGAGCAGGATTTGGGGAATTGGGATTTGGGGAGAGGGATTTGGGATGAAGGATTTGGTGGAGAGGGATTTTGGGGATCAGGATTTGGGGATGGGGATGAGGGATTTAGGGATCAGGATTTGGGGGAGAGGGATTTGGGATCAGAATTGAGGGAGAAGAATTTAGGGGAGAAGAATCGAGGGAAAGGGATGAAGGATTTCGAGAAGAGGGATTTGGGATCAGGATTTGGGGAGAGGGATTGGGGATGAAGGATTTGGGGGAGAGGGATTTGGGATCAGGATTTGGGGGAGAGGGATTTGGGATCAGGATTTGGGGAGAAGAATTTAGGGGAGAAGAATCGAGGGAAAGGGATGAAGGATTTGGGGAAGAGGGATTTGGGATGAAGGATTTTGGGGAGAGGGATTTGGGATCAGAATTTGGGGGATTGGGATTTGGGGGTGAGGGATTTGGGGGTGAGGGATTTGGGGGAGCAGGAATTGGGTGATCAGGATTTGGGGGAGAGAGATTGGGGATGAAGGATTTGGGGGAGAGGGATTTGGGATCAGAATTTGGGGAGAAGAATTTAGGGGAGAAGAATCGAGGGAAAGGGATGAAGGATTTCGGGAAGAGGGATTTGGGATGAAGGATTTTGGGGAGAGGGATTTGGGTGATCAGGATTTGGGGATTGGGGATGAGGGATTTGGGGAGCAGGATTTGGGGGATTGGGATTTGGGGAGAGGGATTGGGGATGAAGGATTTTGGGGAGAGGGATTTTGGGGATTGGGATTTGGGGAGGGGGGATGAGGGATTTAGGGAGCAGGATTTGGGGAGAGGGATTTGGGTCAGGATTTGGGGACAGGATTTTGGAGGTGCAGGATTTGGGGTCAAAATTTGGGGGAGCAGGATTGCGGGAATGCAGGAATTGGGGTCAGGATTTGGGGACAGGATTTGGGGGTGCAGGAATTTGGGATTGGGAATTGGGGGTGGAATTTGAGGGACAGGATTTGGGGGAGCAGGGATAGGGACAGGATTTGGGGTCAGGATTTGTGGGACAGGATTTGGGGTCAGGATTTGTGGAACAGGATTTGGGGTCAAAATTTGGGGGAGCAGGATTGTGGGAATGCAGGAATTGGGGTCAGGATTTGTGGGACAAGATTTGGGAACAAGATTTGGGGGTGGAATTTGAGGGACAGGATTTGGAGGAACGGGATTTGGGGTCAGGATTTGTGGGACAGGATTTGGGGACAAGATTTGGGGGTGGAATTTGAGGGACAGGATTTGGAGGAACAGGGATAAGGACAGGATTTGGGGTCAGGATTTGTGGGACAAGATTTGGGGACAGGATTTGTGGGTGCAGGAAATGGGGTTTGGGAATTGCGGGTGGAATTTGACAGACAGGATTTGGGGTCAGGATTTGTGGGACAGGATTTGGGGGACAGGATTTGTGGGACAGGATTTGGGGTCAGGATTTGTGGGACAGGATTTGGGGGACAGGATTTGTGGGACAGGATTTGGGGTCAGGATTTGTGGGACAGGATTTGGGGTCAGGATTTGGGGACAGGATTTGCGGGTGCAGGAATTGGGGATTGGGAATTGCGGGTGGAATTTGAGGGACAGGATTTGGGGGAACAGGGATAAGGACGGGATTTGGGGTCAGGATTTGTGGGACAGGATTTGGGGTCAGGATTTGTGGGACAGGATTTGGGGACAAGATTTGGGGGTGGAATTTGAGGGACAGGATTTGGAGACACAGGATTTGGGGTCAGGATTTGTGCGACAGGATTTGGGGTCAGGATTTGTGGGACAGGATTTGGGGACAAGATTTGGGGGTGGAATTTGAGGGACAGGATGTGGAGGAACAGGATTTGGGGTCAGGATTTGTGGAACAAGATTTGGGGTCAGGATTTGTGGGACAGGATTTGGGGTCAGGATTTGTGGGACAGGATTTGGGGACAAGATTTGGGGGTGGAATTTGAGGGACAGGATTTGGGGTCAGGATTTGGGGTCAGGATTTGTGGGACAGGATTTGGGGTCAGGATTTGTGGGACAGGATTTGTGGGACAGGATTTGGGGACAGGATTTGGGGGTGGAATTTGAGGGACAGGATTTGGAGGAACAGGATTTGGGGTCAGGATTTGGGGTCAGGATTTGGGGTCAGGATTTGTGGGACAGAATTTGGGGGTGGAATTTGAGGGACAGGATTTGGAGGATTGAGGCTCCCAAGGAGATCCCAAAGAAATCCCATCGTTGTTTTGGGATCTGGGAACAGCCTGGATTTCTCCCGAGGATCCCACAGATTCCCATTCCCACCGGGATCCGCAGCAGCTCCAAAGATTTCCATGGAAAGGAGGAAAAATCCACAGGAAGGAGGAAAAATTCATGGGAAGGAGGAAAAATTCTCCCGGGGCTGTGGAAGTTCCGGAGCTTTTCCAAGGCTTGGGAAAAGTTTGGGATGGGATCCCAGCTCAGAAAATGAATCCCAGGAATTCCATCCGGAGATCCCAGCTCAGCTGAGGAATTCCAGGAATTCCATCGGGGTGGAAAAGGCGGGAACAGCAATCCCAGGTGAATTCCAGGAATTCCTTTGGGGTGGAAAAGGTGGGAAAAACGATCCCAGGTGAATTCCAGGAATTCCAGGAATTCCATCAGGGTGGAAAATGCAGGAACAGCCATCCCAGGTGAATTCCAGGAATTCCATTGGGGTGGAAAAGGTGGGAAAAATGATCCCAGGTGAATTCCAGGAATTCCTTTGGGGTGGAAAAGGTGGGAATAGCGATCCCAGGTGAATTCCAGGAATTCCAGGAATTCCATCAGGGTGGAAAATGCAGGAACAGCCATCCCAGGTGAATTCCAGGAATTCCATTGGGGTGGAAAAGGCGGGAACAAAGATCTCAGGTGAATTCCAGGAATTCCAGGAATTCCTTTGGGGTGGAAAAGGCAGGAACAGCGATCCCAGGTGAATTCCAGGAATTCCATCGGGGTGGAAAAGGCGGGAACAGCGATCCTAGCTCAGAAAATGAATCCCAGGAATTCCATCCGGAGATCCCAGCTCAGCAGGGGAATTCCAGGAATTCCATCAGGGTGGAAAAGGCGGGAACAATGATCCCAGGTGAATTCCAGGAATTCCAGGAATTCCAGTGGGGTGGAAAAGGCGGGAACAGCGATCCCAGGTGAATTCCAGGAATTCCTTTGGGGTGGAAAAGGCGGGAAAAACGATCCCAACTCAGAAAATGAATCCCAGGAATTCCATCCGGAGATCCCAGCTCAGCAGGGGAATTCCAGGAATTCCTTCGGGGTGGAAAAGGCAGGAACAGCTCAGCAGGGGAATTCCAGAAATTCCTTTGGGGTGGAAAAGGCGGGAACAAAGATCTCAGGTGAATTCCAGGAATTCCTTTCGGGTGGAAAAGGCGGGAAAAACGATCCCAGGTGAATTCCAGGAATTCCTTTGGGGTGGAAAAGGTGGGAAAAACGATCCCAGGTGAATTCCAGGAATTCCAGGAATTCCATCAGGGTGAAAAAGACAATCCCAGCTCAAAAATTGAATCCCAAGAATTCCATCCGGAGATCCCAGCTCAGCTGGGGAATTCCGGGAATTCCATCTCCAGCCTGGATCATCTTTCCCGGCTCTTAATGAGCTCGGGATCATTAACCAGGGATAATTAACCCTCAGCTCCCTGTCGTGCTTCCAGCTCCAAGAAAATCCCTGGGAAGAGACAGAATTCCAGGAAAATCTGCTGCAGAGCCCTGGGAGATCCCAAATTTCCAGTTCTGGACATTCCCGCTCCCGAATCCAGCCCAAATTCCCAGCGGGATTTTGGGAATGTCGGGATCCATCCCAGACTGGAAACAGGGAATGGCTTCCACTGGGAAAGGGGATTTTGGGATTTTGGGATTTTGGGAAGGAATTCCCAGCTGGGAGGGTGGGGAGGGGCTGGGCTGGAATTCCCGGAAAATCCCTGGATCTCTGGAAGTATCCCAGGAAAAGCTGGAGCATCCTGGGACGGGGGGATTGGAACGTTCCCATCCCATTCCGGGATGGAATTCCAAGGAAGGAGTTTCCTTGGATTTCAGGACCAGGCTCCTGAGGGTTTTTCCTGGTTTTTTCCTTCCATGAATTCCCATGGAAAAGGGGATTTAGTGTCACGCCGGGATGCAGGAATGCCTGATGATTCCAGGCGGGAATTCCTTTTTCCCGAGCTCATCCAGGCCAGGAAAATCCAACTGCTGGAAAAAGCTCGGGAAGCAATTCCAGGATCGGGAAAGCGGATCCGGATGGATCCATCCCTTGGATTTTCCTGGAGAGGGATTTGGGCTCATTCCCTGCTCCGAACTTCAGATCCGCAGGGAGAGAAATTCCCGCTCCAAAGGCTCTGGGGCGTCATTCCCAAATTTCCTTTTTCCAACGGGAAACTGAGGCAGCAGCCGGGGAATTCCAGGGATGATCGCCGGGAATATCCTGGACACTGTGCCAGAATATTTTGGGATGTGGGACAGATCCAGGGCTGGAATCCGGGATGGAATCCAGGCTGGAATTCCCATGGGATTCAGGATCCGGCTCGGGATGAGGGAATGGGAAAAATCCGTCAGGAAAATCCAGCGGGACGATCCTTCGGAATCTCCCTGGAGCGCCGCGGATTCCGACAGCAGCAGGAGGAGAAAACCGGGAATTTTCCGTGCTCTTGGAATGATTTGGGATGGAAGGGATCCTAAATCCACCCCCCTGAGAGCTCCTCCCTCGTTCGGTTTTCCGGGAATTCTCTGCTGGAAATTCGGGAATGCTGCCTGGGAATTGTCCTGCTGGCTCCCGGTCCTCTCCAAGCGATTCCTTAAATTTCCAATGGAATTTTGGCTCTTGGATTGAGCCCCATCCCGGCGCCCGTGGGAATCATTCCTTGGGAATAATTCCCGCCTGGAAGGGGATCCCCATTCCCGGAGGGATCGAATTTTCCATGGATGTGGCATCAGGGAATTCCAAACCCGCTCCGAGAGGGGTTTTCCAACGGGAATAATTCCGTATTTCCATGGATCCTTCCCTCATCCGGGCTCTGGGGTGGGACAGGAGGGATTCCTGGAATTCCTGGAATTCCTGGAATTCCTGTTTCCGCTTGGAGCTCAGTCCCAAAATCTGTTGGAAAAAAACTTTTCCTCTGGAAAAGCTTTGGAGCCTCTCCCAGTTCCCGGCCGATATTCCTCATTCCTCTGGTTTTCCCGGATCCCTGAGCACAAACCAGGGATGACTCCAGGATTTTCTGGGAATTCCGGCTTTGGATGGATGGATCCGTGGCCAAAATCTACTCCCAGAATCCCGGAATATCAGGAATTCCTCTCCATCCGCAGCTTTGGATTTGACTCCCACATTCCCAAGGGATCCTGTGAGGATCCAGAGATTTCATCTTTGCCTGGAAAACCGAATTGTCCCGGTTTTCCATCAGGGATTTGGGAATGGGATCCAATCCTGGTGGCTCCAAAGGGCTCCTGGATCCATCACGGTTCCATTTTCCCCCTCTTTGTTCCACAAACAGGAAAAAAACAGGGATGACTCCAGGATTTTCTGGGAATTCCGGCTTTGGATGGATGGATTCCATGGCAAAAATCCGTTCCCAGAATTCCGGAATATCAGGAATTCCTCTCCGTCCACAGCTTTGGATTTGACTCCCACATTCCCAAGGGATCCAGAGATTTCATCTTTGCCTGGAAAATCGAATTTTCCCGGTTTTCCATCAGGGATTTGGGAATGGGATCCAATCCTGGTGGCTCCAAAGGGCTCCCGGATCCGTCGCCGTTCCGTTTCCCCCCTCCTTTTTCCACAAACGGGAAAAAAACAGGGATGACTCCAGGATTTTCTGGGAATTCCGGCTTTGGATGGATGGATCCGTGGCCAAAATCCGCTCCCAGAATCCCGGAATATCAGGAATTCCTCTCCATCCGCAGCTTTGGATTTGACTCCCACATTCCCAAGGGATCCTGTGAGGATCCAGAGATTTCATCTTTGCCTGGAAAACCAAATTTTCCCGGTTTTCCATCAGGGATTTGGGAATGGGATCCAATCCTGGCGGCTCCAAAGGGCTCCCGGATCCGTCGCCGTTCCGTTTTCCCCCTCCATGTTCTGCAAACGGGAAAAAAAGTAGGGATGACTCCAGGATTTTCTGGGAATTCCGGCTTTGGATGGATGGATCTCATGGCCAAAATCTGCTCCCAGAATCCCGGAATATCAGGAATTCCTCTCCATCCGCAGCTTTGGATTTGACTCCCACATTCCCAAGGGATCCTGTGAGGATCCAGAGATTTCATCTTTGCCTGGAAAACCGAATTTTCCCGGTTTTCCATCAGGGATTTGGGAATGGGATCCAATCCTGGTGGCTCCAAAGGGCTCCCGGATCCGTCGCCGTTCCGTTTCCCCCCTCCTTGTTCCACACACGGGAAAAAAACAGGGATGACTCCAGGATTTTCTGGGAATTCCGGCTTTGGATGGATGGATCCTGTGGTCGAAATCCGCTCCCAGAATTCCGGAATATCAGGAATTCCTCTCCATCTGCAGCTTTGGATTTGACTCCCACATTCCCAAGGGATCCAGAGATTTCATCTTTGCCTGGAAAACTGAATTTTCCCGGTTTTCCATCAGGGATTTGGGAATGGGATCCAATCCTGGCGGCTCCAAAGGGTTCCCGAATCCGTCGCCATTCCCCTTGTTCCACAAACAGGAAAAAAACAGGGATGACTCCAGAATTTTCCGGGAATTCCGGTTTTTCAGCCTGGTTTTGGGGAACAAGCAGGAAAACAGGGAATTTTCACCACCTGGCCCATTTTTTGGGAAGCTCCAGCAGGATCTGAGCTCTGCTCCGGAGTCTCTTTCCCACGGGAATTCCCACCTCATTCCGGCTTAATTGAGTTTTGTGTCCGGGGCTAATTAGGGAGCCGGGAATTAATGGATCGTGGAGAGATGCCAGGAGCGGATTCCCCTCGGGAATGGGGCCGGGAAATGAGGGATATCACTCATGGATGCCTCGGAAAAGTCTGGATTGGGAAGGGCCTCTCTCAGGAAGTGGAATTCCATGGAATTTTTCCATCTGGCTGTTCCCAGATCCCAAAATCCCAGGTTTTCCCAAGGTCTCCCAGCCCTTTATCCACCTGTTTTCCCTATTTTTCCTCTCCAGGACTTTCCTTCTACACCCGAGTGTTGGAAAACTGCGAGGACGAGGCCAAGTTTGATGAGGTAGGAGAAGTTTTCCATGTTTTTATCCCAAAAATCCCACTTGCTTTCCCGGGATTCCCTGTCTGGGTGAAGACCCGGGATTCCCAGTCCCGGTGAAATCCCCGTTCCCAATTTTTCTTGGCATCTTCGTTGTCTGCTCCAAGGTTTCTCCTGGCAGGGGCCAAACGGGATTTCCGGCTGGAGACGGGTGGGAAAATTCCTATGGAATTCCTATGGAAATTTCCTATGGAATTTTCCAAGTTGGGTGGGTGGGATAAATTAGAAACATAAAATTTTCCGTGTTTTCTGCACTGAATTTCAGGAAAAATTGTTTGTCCATGCTGGGAAAATCCCGCTGGGATTTTGGCTCCGTTTTCCTTTGTCTCAGGAGGAGAAAGTTGGGATTTTTCCCCCCCATGAAATTCCTTCTTTTTCCTTCAGGCACGGAATTCCAGAGGATCCATGGCTGCCCCTGGATCCCTGGAAATATCCAAGGAAAATCCTTGGAGCAGCCTGGGATTGGGAAATTTCCCTGCCCATGGAATGGGATGGGATTGGAGTTCCCTTCCCACCCAAATCATCCCGTGAACACTTCCAGGGCTGGAACATCCCAAAATTCCGGGAATTTTCCCCCCTCCAAGTCCATTTCCCACTAGTGGGATTTTTTTTCTGCCCCCCAAATTCTGGAATTCCAGGCTGGACAAATCCGGATCCAAACACGATCCCAACCATTTTTCTGCTGTTGGAAAAATATTTGGGAATGTTTGGGATCGTGATTGGATCCGGAGCCCTGGGAATTCAGTCCAGCCTGGAATTCCGGAATTTTTAGGGAAGCGAATCCCTCCTGGATCATCCATAAGGCTCTGTGAGGCCGTGGGGGCATTCCTGGATCAAATCCTTCCTGCCGGGGGAATATCCAGGGAATCTCCACCCTCCTGTGGGCACAGGGAATTCCCGGGAATATCCAGGATTATCCATGGCAGATCCCAAATCCTGGAGCAGGAGGGGAGGGGGTTGGGATTTGATTCCCGGGAATTGGGACAGGAGAGGGGAAGCGGCCTCAGGCTGTGCCAGGGAATTCAAAGTTGGATTTTGGAAACAATTCCTCCATGGAAAAGGCTCCAGGGGAGGTTTGGAATCTCCATCCCTGGAGGTTTCCAAGGAATTCTTGGATGTGGCACTTTTGGAATTGTCCTATTCCCACCTCTTGGATTCGACGATTCCAGAGGGTTTTTCCAACCTTGATAATCCCTGGATCCTGAGACTCCGGAGCAGAGCTCAGATCCTGCTGGAGCTTCCCAAAAAATGGGCCAGGTGATGAAAATTCCCGCTTTTCCTGCCCCCTCTTCCCACGAATCGGGATCCAGATTTCGGATCTCCGTAGGTTTGGTTCCGTTCCGTTTCTTTTTCCCAATTATTCCCTCCTTCATTCCATAAAGAATTCCGTGAGCCCTCTGCTGCTCCGGAGCCTGCTGGACATTCCAGAGGCTGGAAAATTCCAGAGGCTGCTCACAGCTCCCGAATTCTTCGGGAATGTTCGTGCTCCGGGCTTCATCCCGAAGGATTTTGTCTCGGAAAGGCTTTTCCGGGAGATCCCCATGGGAGGGAACGGAATCTTTGGGAATGAAGGAGCCCAAATTCCTCGGAGCTGAATTTTCCTGGGATCATTCCAGACAGGCCCCGAGGCTCGAGCTGCTCCCGTTAATTCCAGGAAACACAAATCATGGAATTTTAGGTGGGAAGAGATCCTAAAACTCTTCCCATTCCATGGGCAGGGACACTTTTCCTGATCCCAGGTTATTCCAAGCCCTGTCCAGCCTGGCCTCGGACACTTCCATGGATCCAGGGGCAGCCACAACTCCTCTGGGAATTCTGTGCCAGAACCTTCCCAGTTTCCCATTTTTTTTTTTTTCCCAACACTTGGAAAACCCCTTGGATCAAGCTGTGGCTGCAGCCACGATTTTTCCAGATTTTTTTCCCTCTTTTCCTTTGGCAAACACAATCCCAGGATCTAATGAATCCCTGGATGTCGCTCCACATAATTCCTGCCACTTCCTCTGCCTTTCCTTGGGTTTGGAGTGGATTTCCTGGGATTTGGTAGATCCCAACTCCCTTTGGATGGAGGTGACAAGGGACCAGGCTGGGAAAATTCCCATTTTTTCCCTTCTTTCTCTGGGAAAAGGAGCCGAGGGCTGCTGGTGCAGAGCCCTGAAAATTTGGAATTGGATAATTCCTGCAGAATTCCTTCCTGGAAAGGGCTGCCCAGTGGTGGAATTCCCAGAGGGATTTCAATCCACGTGGATCTGGGGAGACGGACCAAGGGCGGCCCCGGCAGCGCTGGGAATTCTTGGATTTGGGGATCTCCAAGGATTTTTCCAACCTAAATACTTCCTTCCTTCCATAACCTTGGGATTGATGGGTGATTTTATCACCGGATCCAATCCCTGGAGTATCAAAAACTTTGGAAAAAAACAGGGAGAAAGCAGGGAAAGGATAAATTCCATCCCCACGTGGATAAATCCTGCGGGAGGATCCGGAGCGGCGCCGGATCCGTTGGTGCCGTTTCCCATTTCTTTTTATATTCCAGTAATTTTTGCTTCCCTGGCTCTGCAGACCAATTAAAACCGGGAATAAATAACTCGGGAATTGCTGAGGAGGCGCCGGTTCCTTCCTGGGAATTTGCTGGATGAGCAAATTCTCTTCCCGTGGTTTTCCGTTCTGGATCCCGGATCCGCTGCCTCCGGCACGTTCCCGACCCGGGATGCTCCAGGGGTGGCTTGGGATGCTGGGATTTGGGAGGTCCTGGGGCTTGGAAAATTGGGAATTCTGAGGGATTTGTCTTAGGACAAAAAAAAATAGGAAAGGGATCATATTTTATGGAATCGTGGAATGGTTTGGGTGGGGAGGGAATTTAAGGATCATCCAGTTCCAACCCTGATATCTCCATGATTCCAGGGTGATCCAAACTTTCCTGGGACATTCCCAGGGATCCAGGGATTCTCTGGGAATTCCAGCCCAGCCGGGAATTCCTGCCCAAGATCCCAAAATCCCACTTTCCCACTGGGAATTCCATTCCCTGGCTCCTGCCCCTCCAGCCCTTCCCCAAATTCCAGCTCTCCTGGAGCCCCTTTGGGATCGGGAAGCGGCTCCAAGGATTCCCTGGATATTCCCCGATCCAGGGGAACATTCCCAGCTCTCCCAGCCTGGCCCTGTATTCCCATCCTCATCCAATGTCTGTATTTATATTTTCCGTGTGTGAATCCATGGAATAGCCGGCACTGGGCACATCCTAGGTGACATCCCTGTAAAACAGCCTTTTTCCTGGGAAAAGTGGCCTTTTTCTTGGGAAAAGTGACCCTTTTTCCTGGGAAAAGTGATCCTTTTTTCCTGGGAAAAGCAGCCTTTTTTTCTGGGAAAAGTGACCCTTTTTCCTGGGAAAAGCAGCCTTTTTCCTGGGAAAAGCAGCCTTTATCCTGGGAAAAGTGGCCTTTCTCCATCCCCATCCCCCCCACTGCTGCTCCTGGAACACTCCTGGCTCATCCCTCTCCTCCTTTTCCCAAAAAACTCCTGGATCATCCTTGGCCTTCTTTTCCTGAACTCTCCTGATTCCTCTCTCTCCTATTCCCAAACAATCCTGGCTCATCCCTCTCCTCCTTTTCCCAAAAAATTTCTGGATCATCCTTGTCCTTATTTTCCAGAATTTTCCTGATTTCTTTCTCTCCTATTCCCAAATGCTCCTGGCTCATCCATCTCCTCCTTTTCCCAAAAAACTCCTGATCATCCTTGTCCTTCTTTTCCTGAATGCTCCTGGTTCCTCTTTCCAACCAATCCTGGCTCATCCCTCTCCTCCTTTTCCCAAAATCCTCCCAGCTCCTCCTTTTCCCAAACAATCCTGGCTCATCCCACTCCTCCTCTTTTTCCCGAAAAATTTCTGGATCATCCTTGTCCTTATTTTCCAGAATTTTCCTGATTTCTTTCTCTCCTATTCCCAAATGCTCCTGGCTCATCCCTCTCCTCCTCCTTTTCCCAAAAAACTCCTGATCATCCTTGTCCTTCTTTTCCTGAACTCTCCTGATTCCTCTTTCCAAACAATCCTGGCTCATCCATCTCCTCCTTTTCCCAAAAAACTCCTGGATCATCCTTGTCCTCCTTTTCCTGAATGCTCCTGATTCCTCTTTCCAAACAATCCTGGCTCATCCCTCTCCTCCTTTTCCCAAAAAAATCCTCCTGGCTCTTTCCTCCCCTTTTCCCAACTGATTCTGGCTCATCCCTCTCCTCCTTTTCCCAAAATCCTCTCAGCTCCTCCTTTTTCCAACCAATCCTGGCTCATCCTTCTCCTCCTCCTTTTCCCAAAAAACTCCTGGATCATCCTTGTCCCTCTTTTCCTGAACTCTGCTGATTCCTCTCTCTCCTATTCCCAAATGCTCCTGGCTCATCCCTCTCCTCCTCCTTTTCCCAAAAAACTCCTGGATCATCCTTGTCCTTCTTTTCCTGAATGCTCCTGGTTCCTCTTTCCAAACAATCCCGGCTCATCCCTCTCCTCCTTTTCCCAAACCGCTCCCGGCTCATCCCTGTCGTCCTTTTCCCAAAATCCTCTCAGCTCCTCCTTTTCCCGAACAATCCTGGCTCATCCCTCTCCTCCTTTTCCCAAAAAAAACCTCCTGGCTCTTTCCTCCCCTTTTCCCAACTGATTCTGGCTCATCCCTCTCCTCCTTTTCCCAAAATCCTCTCAGCTCTTCCTTTTCCCAACCAATCTTTGCTCATCCCTCTCATCCTCCTTTTCCCAAAAAACTCCTGGATCATCCTTGTCCTTGTTTTTCTGAATGCTCCTGGTTCCTCTTTCCAAACAATCCTGGCTCATTCCTCTCCTCCTTTTCCCAAAAAACTTCCTGGCTCTTTTCTCCCATTTTCCCAACCAATCCTGGCTCATCCCTCTCCTCCTTTTCCCAAAAAATTCCTGGATCATCCTTGTCCTTCTTTTCCAGAACTCTCCTGATTCCTCTTTCCAAACACTCCTGGCTCATCCATCTCCTCCTTTTCCCAAAAAACCTCCTGGCTCTTTCCTCCCATTTTTCCCAACTGATTCTGGCTCATCCATCTCCTCCTTTTCCCAAAATCCTCTCAGCTCCTCCTTTTCCCGAACAATCTTTGCTCATCCCTCTCCTCCTTTTCCCTAAAAAAAACTCCTGGATCATCCTTGTCCTCCTTTTCCTGAATGCTCCTGGTTCCTCTTTCCAAACAATCCTGGCTCATCCCTCCTCCTCCTTTTCCCAAAAAACCTCCTGGTTCTTTCCTACCATTTTCCCAACTGATTCTGGCTCATCCCTCTCCTCCTTTTCCCAAAAAACTCCTGGATCATCCTTGTCCTTCTTTTCCTGAACTCTCCTGATTCCTCTCTCTCCTATTCCCAACCAATCCTGGCTCATTCCTCTCTTCCTTTTCCCAAAAAAAACTCCTGGATCATCCTTGTCCTTCTTTTCCTGAATGCTCCTGGTTCAACTTTCCAAACAATCCTGGCTCATCCCTCTCCTCCTTTTCCCAAAATCCTCTCAGCTCCTCCTTTTCCCAAAAAAACTCCTGGATCATCCTTGTCCTTCTTTTCCTGAACTCTCCTGATTCTTCTCTCTCCTATTCCCAAACAATCCTGGCTCATCCCTCTCCTCCTTTTCCCAAAATCCTCTCAGCTCCTCCTTTTCCCAAAACAATCCCGGCTCATCCCTCTCCTCCTTTTCCCAAACCGCTCCCAGCTCATCCCTCTCCTCCTTTTCCCAAAAAAACCTCCTGGTTCATCCCTCTCCTCCTTTCCCTAAAAAACTCCTGGATCATCCTTGTCCTTCTTTTCCTGAATGCTCCTGGTTCCTCTTTCCAAACAATCCTGGCTCATCCATCTCCTCCTTTTCCCAAAATCCTCTCAGCTCCTCCTTTTCCCAACCAATCTTTGCTCATCCGTCTCTTCCTTTTCCCAGACCGCTCCTGGCTCATCCCTCTCCTCCTTTTCCCAAAAAACGCTCCCGGCTCATCCCTCTCCTCCTTTTCCCAAAAAAACTCCCGGCTCATCCCTGTCCTCCTTTTCCCAGACTTTCCGCTGGCCGGTGGCGACCAACATCGACGGGAATGAGATCCTGGAGATCCAAGTGTTCAACTACAGCAAAGTCTTCACCAACAGGTCAGTCCCTCCTTCCCACGGATCTCATCCCGCGGGAAGAGGCGGCTCCGCTTCCCTTCGGAGCCGGGAGGGTCAGGAATGTGCCTGTTGGAATTTCCTGGGAATTCCCGCTGCCGTGTCAGCGGCTCGGGGGGTGAGGAATTCACCCCCGGAATTCTGCAGTGCCGGGCACCGAGTTTATCCCAAGTTTGTTTCCGTAAAATTTCCATGTTTTGACGGGAATTGGGATTATTTTTTTTTTTGGTGGGTTGTCCAAGTGGAAGTTGATGCCGGAATGTGTTTTCCTGGATTTTTCCAAATGCTGCGGGTGTTGGATGGATTGTGTCCAGGGAAATTGGGGCTGCCCCATCCTGAGGGATTTTTATGGAATTCAGGGATGGAAAAGGGAAGGGAGACCCTTCCTGGAGTCCTGAATTCCCAGTGAATCCCATGGATCCCAAAATTCCTACTCAAGGAAGAATTGGGATGGGGATGGATCCAATCCCAGGCTGGGATATCTGGGAATGTGCAGCTGGGTCAGGGAAGGATCCAGGGAATCCTTGGAGCCGCTTCCCAATCCCAAAGGGGCTCCAGGAGAGCTGGAATTTGGGGAAGGGCTGGAGGGGCAGGAGCCAGGGAATGGAATTCCCAGTGGGAAAGGGGAGCTTGGGATTTTGGGATCTTGGGAAGGAATTCCTGGCTGGGAGGGTGGGGAGGAGAAGAGAGGAGCTGGTGCTGGGAACATCCATCCAGGAATTCTGGGAATGTGTGGAATAGGAAATCCCACTAAACTGAGGCAGTGTCGGAATTCCAGTCCATATTCCTCGTCCGGGAATAAATTGGATGAGGTCGTGGTGTTTCCGGGAACATCCTTCCAGGAATGCAGGGAATAAGTGGGAAAGGAAATTCCATAAAAACCAAGGCAGTGCTGGAGCTCCGAATCAGTTGGAGGAGAGGAGGGAGAATTTTGGGAATATCCCTCCGGGAATGCCGGTAACAATGCAGGAAAAGAATTCCCATGGTCTGTAATTCCAGCCCATCCTCCTTGTCCAGAAACGAGGAGGAAGAGGAGGGAGAATTTTGGGAACATCCCTCCAGGAATGCAGGGAATAAGTGGGAAAGGAAATTCCATAAAAACCAAGGCAGTGCTGGAGCTCGGAATCAGTTGGAGGAGAGGAGGGAGAATTTTGGGAATATCCCTCCAGGAATGCAGGGAATGTCTGGAATAGGAATTCCCATAAAACCAAGAGCTGGAACTCCGGCCCATCCTCCAAATCCGCTGGAGGAGGAGGAGGAGGAGGGGAGGGAGAGGCTTGGGAAAGCTGATCCGGGCGCTCCGTGAATAATTCACCGGCAGCTGATGAAGGCCATTGATCAAAGGCCTGGAAAAAAGTGGGATACCTGATCCAGGAGCGCATCCAGACCCTCCGGAATGAGCGGGGAGTCACGGCCCGGCGGCTCCCTTTGTCCCCTGTCCCTGTGGCTGTCACCTGCAGACAATTCCCGGGAATTTGATCCTTGTTTGGCTTCATCCAGGTGCCTCTGGATCCTGGTGGGTTCATCCCGGCTCCGGAGGGTCCCTGGGAGCATTCCCAGGGTGCTCAGTATCCAAGGAAAACGCGGAGTTGGATGAGGGAGAAACCTCCTGACCCCCCAGATGGGCCACGGCATCCCAAAAATCCTGTTCCCAGCTCCCAAATTGGGAATTTCCAGGCTGGGAATCTCCAAAGCATCCAGGAGCCGCATCCCGCCCGTGGGTCATTCCCAGGTGGAAATTCCCACTGGAAAAGCTCCACAAGAGGGAAAGATCAGAAGTTGTGGGGCCTCCATGTCCTGGATAAAACCCGGGAGATTCCCATGGCATGGAATGATCCATCCATTCCCATCCTGGAAAATCCTGCTGGGAGGAGGGATGACCTGGGTGGGAATACCGGGATCCTGCTGGAATTCTGGTGTTTTCCATGGTCTCCTGGTCCCCTGAGAGACCTTCAGGACCTCTCCAGGATGGGAGAAATTCCCTGGGATGTTCTCCCGTGGTTCTGGGCCCTGGGAGAGGCTGGATGGAGGAAATTTGAGATCCCAATTTTTTTGGGGGGGATTTGAGAAGGAAAAGCCACCCCAGGGCACTCCTGAGGGATGTGGGAATGGGAAGATCCAGGGAAAAAAAGCAGAGGCACATCCAGGGATGAATCCAAGAGGCAGCCGTGATCCAGCGGCTACGGAGCCCCATTCCCAAACTTTTGGGACAGCCTGGCCCGGCTTTTCCGAGCAGGATTTCCTTGTGCAGAAAACCGGGATAACAGCGGGAGGAAATCCCAGTCCTTAAGGAATAACCAAAAATCCCAGGAGATTTTTCTCCAAGGGGTTCCATCTCCTCCTTGTCCTCATTTTCCTCTGGGACCCGGCCAAAGGCCCAAAGCCACATTCCAAACACGGAGCAGAGATGATTTTCCTATGGAAAACCGATCCCACGGAGAAGAGGCAGGAGTTGCTCCGTTTGACCTGACAGGGATGCAGAGATCCGGATTGTGAAGGGTTAAATCCATCCCGGGATTCTCCGGGATGGAAACGGAGCCTTTGTTCTTCTCCAGCCATGGAGATCCTGGCACAGCTCGAGTCCTTTGTGTCTCCGGAGGGATCCTCCTTTCATCCATGGAAAATTATCCGGAAAATCATCCATGGAAAATTACCCAGAAAATCATTCCATGGAAAATTATCTGGAAAATCATCCATGGAAAATTATCCGGAAAATCATCCATGGAAAATTACCCGGAAAATCATCCGTGGAAAATTATCTGGAAAATCATCCATGGAAAATTACCCAGAAAATCATTCCGTGGAAAATTATCTGGAAAATCATCCGTGGAAAATTACCCAGAAAATCATTCCATGGAAAATTATCTGGAGAATCATTCCATGGAAAATTACCCAGAAAATCATTCCATGGAAAATTATCTGGGAAATCATTCCATGGAAAATTATCTGGAAAATCATTCCATGGAAAATTATCCGGAAAATCATTCCATGGAAAATTATCTGGAAAATCATCCACGGAAAATTATCTGGAAAATCATTCCATGGAAAATTACCCAGAAAATCATTCCATGGAAAATTATCTGGAAAATCATCCATGGAAAATTACCCGGAAAATCATTCCATGGAAAATTATCTGGAAAATCATCCGTGGAAAATTACCCAGAAAATCATTCCATGGAAAATTATCTGGGAAATCATTCCGTGGAAAATTACCCAGAAAATCATTCCATGGAAAATTATCTGGAAAATCATCCGTGGAAAATTACCCAGAAAATCATTCCATGGAAAATTATCTGGAAAATCATCCGTGGAAAATTATCTGGAAAATCATCCATGGAAAATTACCCGGAAAATCATTCCATGGAAAATTATCTGGAAAATCATCCGTGGAAAATTACCCTGAAAATCATTCCATGGAAAATTACCCAGAAAATCATTCCATGGAAAATTATCTGGAAAATCATCCATGGAAAATTACCCTGAAAATCATTCCATGGAAAATTACCCAGAAAATCATTCCATGGAAAATTATCTGGAAAATCATCCGCGGAAAATTATCCGGAAAATCATTCCATGGAAAATTACCCGGAAAATCATTCCATGGAAAATTATCTGGAAAATCATCCCATGGAAAATTATCTGGAAAATCATTCCATGGAAAATTATCTGGAAAATCATCCACGGAAAATTACCCAGAAAATCATTCCATGGAAAATTACCCAGAAAATCATTCCATGGAAAATTACCCGGAAAATCATTCCACAGAAAATTATCTGGAAAATCATCCATGGAAAATTACCCAGAAAATCATTCCATGGAAAATTATCTGGGAAATCATCCGTGGAAAATTACCCGGAAAATCATTCCATGGAAAATTATCTGGAAAATCATTCCATGGAAAATTATCTGGAAAATCATTCCATGGAAAATTATCTGGAAAATCATCCGTGGAAAATTACCCGGAAAATCATTCCATGGAAAATTATCCGGAAAATCATCCATGGAAAATTACCCAGAAAATCATTCCATGGAAAATTACCCAGAAAATCATCCATGGAAAATTACCCAGGAAATCATTCCATGGAAAATTATCTGGAAAATCATCCACGGAAAATTACCCAGAAAATCATTCCATGGAAAATTATCTGGAAAATCATCCGTGGAAAATTACCCAGAAAATCATCCACAGAAAATTATCTGGAAAATCATTCCATGGAAAATTATCTGGAAAATCATTCCATGGAAAATTACCCAGAAAATCATTCCATGGAAAATTATCTGGAAAATCATCCATGGAAAATTACCCGGAAAATCATTCCACGGAAAATTATCTGGAAAATCATCAGTGGAAAATTACCCAGAAAATCATTCCATGGAAAATTATCTGGAAAATCATCCATGGAAAATTATCTGGAAAATCATCCACGGAAAATTACCCAGAAAATCATTCCATGGAAAATTACCCGGAAAATCATTCCAAGGAAAATTACCCGGAAAATCATTCCATGGAAAATTACCCGGAAAATCATTCCATGGAAAATTATCTGGAAAATCATCCGTGGAAAATTACCCAGAAAATCATCCATGGAAAATTATCTGGAAAATCATCAGTGGAAAATTACCCAGAAAATCATTCCATGGAAAATTATCTGGAAAATCATTCCACGGAAAATTATCCGGAAAATCATTCCATGGAAAATTATCTGGAAAATCATCCGTGGAAAATTACCCGGAAAATCATTCCGTGGAAAATTACCCAGAAAATCATTCCATGGAAAATTATCTGGAAAATCATCCACGGAAAATTACCCAGAAAATCATTCCACGGAAAATTATCTGGAAAATCATCCATGGAAAATTATCTGGAAAATCATTCCATGTAAAACTATCTGGAAAATCATCCATGGAAAATTACCCAGAAAATCATTCCGTGGAAAATTACCCGGAAAATCATTCCATGGAAAATTATCTGGGAAATCATTCCATGGAAAATTATCTGGAAAATCATCCATGGAAAATTATCTGGGAAATCATTCCATGGAAAATTATCTGGAAAATCATCCACGGAAAATTATCTGGAAAATCATTCCATGGAAAATTATCTGGAAAATCATCCATGGAAAATTACCCGGAAAATCATTCCATGGAAAATTACCCGGAAAATCATTCCATGGAAAATTATCTGGAAAATCATCCATGGAAAATTACCCAGAAAATCATTCCATGGAAAATTACCCGGAAAATCATTCCATGGAAAATTACCCAGAAAATCATTCCATGGAAAATTACCCAGAAAATCATTCCATGGAAAATTATCTGGAAAATCATCCGTGGAAAATTACCCGGAAAATCATTCCATGGAAAATTATCTGGAAAATCATCCATGGAAAATTACCCAGAAAATCATCCGTGGAAAATTATCTGGAAAATCATCCATGGAAAATTATCTGGAAAATCATTCCGTGGAAATTTATCTGGAAAATCATCCACGGAAAATTACCCAGAAAATCATTCCATGGAAAATTATCTGGAAAATCATCCATGGAAAATTACCCGGAAAATCATTCCACGGAAAATTACCCGGAAAATCATTCCATGGAAAACTATCTGGGAAATCATTCCATGGAAAATTATCTGGAAAATCATCCATGGAAAATTACCCGGAAAATCATTCCATGGAAAATTATCTGGAAAATCATCCGTGGAAAATTACCCAGAAAATCATTCCGTGGAAAATTATCTGGAAAATCATTCCATGGAAAATTACCCAGAAAATCATTCCATGGAAAATTATCTGGAAAATCATCCATGGAAAATTACCCTGAAAATCATTCCATGGAAAATTACCCAGAAAATCATTCCATGGAAAATTATCTGGAAAATCATCCACGGAAAATTACCCAGAAAATCATTCCATGGAAAATTACCCGGAAAATCATTCCATGGAAAATTATCTGGAAAATCATTCCATGGAAAATTATCTGGAAAATCATCCACGGAAAATTACCCGGAAAATCATCTGCGGAAAATTATCCGGAAAATCATTCCATGGAAAATTATCTGGAAAATCATCCACGGAAAATTACCCAGAAAATCATTCCTGGGGCGTGTCGGATTTTGTGGGAATTTTTCATTTCCGGATCCAAACTTGGAGCGACGCCCATCCAAAAATGGACTGAGAACCTGAGCACGCCCAAACTGCCACTCCAGGAATTTCATCCCGATTTTCTGGTGGGATATTTCCATACCCAGGGCCGGCTTCGCTCGTTATCCCGCTCCGCTCGCATTCCAAAGAAAAATAATTCCTGTTTATTGGGAATTTCTGTTTATTGGGAATTTCTGTTTATTGGGAATTTTTGCAAGAGTTTCCTGAAGAAAAAAGTGGGAAGAACGTGGCTGGAGCAACTTTTAATACCTGGAAGGAGCTGGAATTGGGATTGCCCAAGCCGGGATTTGGAAATCCGTGGAAAAGCTGCGGGTTCCAAATTGGAATTGGCACCTTCGGCTGTGCCGGGTGCTCCAAGTCCTGGTGTCCAACCTGGCCTTGGGCACTGCCAGGAGGGTTCAGGTGGATAATTCCATGGAAAAGTCTGGAATCACTCTGCTTTCCTTATCCCACTGGATTTGGGTCTTGTTCCCAGGGAGGGATGGATCTGTGGATCCATGGAGGGATGGATCTGTGGATGGAGGGATGGATGGATCCATGGATGGATCCATGGATGGTTGGATGGCTGGAGGGAGGTATGGATGGATCAGTGGATCCATGGATGAATAGATGGATCCATGGAATGGATGGATGGCTGGATCCATGGATAGATGGATCCATGGATGAATAGATGGATCCATAGATGGATGGATGGAGGTATGGACAAATCCATGGATGAATAGATGGATCCATGGATGGATAGATGGATCCATGGATCCATGGGTGGATGGATGGATCCATGGATGAATAGATGGATCCATGGAATAGATGGATCCATGGATAGATGGATCCATGGATGAATAGATGGATCCATGGATGGATGGATGGAAGTATGGACAGATCCATGGATGGATAGATGGATCCATGGAATGGATGGATCCATGGATAGATGGATCCATGGATGAATAAACGGATCCATGGATGGATGGATGGAGGTATGGACAGATCCATGGATGGATAAATGGATCCATGGATCCATGGGTGGATGGATGTCTGGATCCATGGATAGATGGATCCATGGATGAATAGATGGATCCATGGATGGATGGATGGCTGGAGGGAGGTATGGATGGATCAGTAGATCCATGGATGGATGGATCCATGGATGGACGGATCCATGGATGAATAAACGGATCCATGGATGGATGGATGGAGGTATGGACAGATCCATGGATGGATAGATGGATCCATGGATCCATGGGTGGATGGATGTCTGGATCCATGGATAGATGGATCCATGGATGAATAGATGGATCCATGGATGGATGGATGGCTGGAGGGAGGTATGGATGGATCAGTAGATCCATGGATGGATGGATCCATGGATGGACGGATCCATGGATGAATAAATGGATCCATGGATGGATGGATGGAGGTATGGACAGATCCATGGATGAATAGATGGATCCATGGAATGGATGGATGGCTGGATCCATGGATAGATGGATCCATGGATGAATAAATGTATCCATGGATGGATGGATGGAGGTATGGACAGATCCATGGATGGATAGATGGATCCATGGAATGGATGGATGGCTGGATCCATGGATAGATGGATCCATGGATGAATAAATGGATCCATGGATGGATGGATGGAGGTATGGACAGATCCATGGATGGATAGATGGATCCATGGAATGGATGGATGGCTGGATCCATGGATAGATGGATCCATGGATGAATAGATGGATCCATGGATGGATGGATGGAGGTATGGACAGATCCATGGATGGATAGATGGATCCATGGAATGGATGGATGGCTGGATCCATGGATAGATGGATCCATGGATGAATAGATGGATCCATGGATGGATGGATGGAGGTATGGACAGATCCATGGATGGATAGATGGATCCATGGAATGGATGGATGGCTGGATCCATGGATAGATGGATCCATGGATGGATCTATGGATGGAGGGATGGATGGATCCATGGATGGATCCATGGATAGATGGATGGCTGGAGGGACGTATGGATGGATCAGTGGATCCATGGATGGATGGATCCATGGATGAATAGATGGATCCATGGAATAGATGGATCCATGGATAGATGGATCCATGGATGAATAAATGGATCCATGGAATGGATGGATGGAGGTATGGACAGATCCATGGATGGATAGATGGATCCATGGATCCATGGGTGGATGGATGGAGGTATGGACAGATCCATGGATGGATAGATGGATCCATGGAATGGATGGATGGCTGGATCCATGGATAGATGGATCCATGGACGAATAAATGGATCCATGGATGGATGGATGGAGGTATGGACAGATCCATGGATGGATAGATGGATCCATGGAATGGATGGATGGCTGGATCCATGGATAGATGGATCCATGGATAGATGGATCCATGGAATGGATGGATGGCTGGATCCATGGATAGATGGATCCATGGATGAATAAATGGATCCATGGATGGATGGATGGATCCATGGATGAATAGATGGATCCATGGATGGATGGATGGAGGTATGGACAGATCCATGGATGGATAGATGGATCCATGGATCCATGGGTGGATGGATCCATGGATGAATAGGTGGATCCATGGAATGGATGGATGGCTGGATCCATGGATAGATGGATCCATGGATGAATAAATGGATCCATGGGTGGATGGATGGATCCACGGATGGAGATGCCATTCCCAAAAAAGAGCTTCAGGAGCAGAACTTGCCCATGGATCAAACATTATCCAAAGGGTGAGGGAGCAGAGAGGGAAAAACGGGATTTCCTGCACTGGAGGACGTTCTTGGCACAGACAGGTGGAATATTTGCCCTTGGAAAACTTCAGTGCTGGAAAAACCTGATCAGATTTGTGGGAATCACCATCCCTCCTGGAATCACCTCAGGGATTTAGGAGGCATCCCTGGAAGTTGGGATGCAAAGCCTGATGGCTCCCGAGGTTTGGAACATCCCAGACTCCCCAATCCCGGGATTTGAGCGAGCTCCAGGTACGGAACCAGCCTGGCCGGGGCTGGAAACGGGAGCCGCTCCTCAGGGCTGATAAAATTACGGATGACCCAGAAAATTTCCCTTTTTTTCCATCAGCAGAAATGCCGGGGAAGGGAGGGAGCGGGGCCCTGATGAATTATGGAACGCTCGGAGCCGAACGGCTGCACGGACAAATCCTGAATTTTTAATTCCGTCTGGCTCGGATCCTGCCGGGGGAAACGGCTGGAAAAGGATCCGAGGAAGGACAGGAGCTTCTCTGGGAACCTGTGCCAGGCTCACCACCTCCACAGCCAGGAATTCCTTCCCTGGATCCCGTCTGTCCCTGCCCTCTGCTGCCGGGCTTGGAGTGGCTCCGAGTTTTCATGGAATGCTTCGGGTGGGAAGGGACCTTAAAGATCATCCCGTTCCAACCTTGACACCTTCCAGGGTGCTCCAACCTGGCCTTGGGCATTTCCAGGGATCCAGGGATTCTCTGGGAATTCCAGCCCAGCCAGAGGAACATTCCCAGCTCTCCCAGCCTGGCATTGGATCCATCCCCATCCCGATTCTTCCTTGAGTAGGAATTCCGTGATCCAAGGGCTTCACTGGGAATTCAGAACTCCAGGAAGGATCTCCCTTCCCTTTTCCATCCCTGAATTCCATAAAAATCCCTCAGGATGGATCCTGAGTGTCCTCGATCCCAGAATCCCGGAATCGCTTGGATGGGATCCATGGACCTTCAATCCCATCCCAGGGACACTTCCACGATCTCAGGGTGATCCAAACTTTCCTTGGGCACTGCCAGGGATCCAGGGATTCTCTGGGAATTCCAGCCCAGCCAGAGGAACATTCCCGGCTCTCCCAGCCTGGCATTGGATCCATCCCCACCCCGATTCTTCCTTGAGTAGGAATTCCGTGATCCAAGGGCTTCACTGGGAATTCAGAACTCCAGGAAGGATCTCCCTTCACTTTTCCATCCCTGAATTCCATAAAAATCCCTCAGGATGGATCCTGAGTGTCCTCGATCCCAGAATCCCGGAATGGCTTGGATGGGATCCACGGACCTTCAATCCCATCCCAGGGTCACCTCCACGATCTCAGGGTGATCCAAACTTTCCTTGGGCATTTCCAGGGATCCAGGGATTCTCTGGGAATTCCAGCCCAGCCAGGAATTCCTTCCCAAGGTCCCTTTTCCCAGTGGGAGCCATTCCCTGTTGTCCTCTCCCTCCATCCCTTGTCCCCCATCCCTCTCCAGCTCTCCTGGAGCTCCTTTGGGATCGGGAATGGGCTCTTTGCACTCCCTGGATCCTTCTCCTCTCCAGCTGGACATTCCCAGTTCTCCCAGTCCTTGGAGCAGCTCCGGGGCCTCCTCTGGGCTGTCTCCAGCAGCTCCAGATCCCGATGTTGGATCCCGGAGCTGGAGCAGGTGGGAAATTCCAGGAGGAATTTCCTGTTCCTTCCTCAGCCCTCTCCAGGCACTGAGCACCTGGGAGCCGAAATTCCTGGATCCACCTGGATCCAAGAGGAGCAGGGAAGTCACCACCACGCCTGGGAATGTTTTGGATTTCCCAACAGGTCAGAAAACAGGGACAGCTGCAGGAATCCAGAGCCTCCAGTCCTGAGGAAAAGGACTGGATGATCCTTGTGGGACCGTTCCAGATCAGGGTATTCCATAGAATAAACCCAAGGAATATTTTCCAAAAGAAAAGTGCTGCTGCTCTGGCAGGACGGGAATCACGTTGTTTTCCAAACCCTGAAATCCAAATCCTGAAATCCTCATCTTGGAGGAGAAGAAGGACGTTTCCATGGGATTCGTTATTTCTTCTGGGCTGGGAATTACGGAGCAAACAAAGGAAAGGTTTTCCTGCTCCGTGTCCTGTGGGGAACCTTGGAGACAGAGCTCAGCCAGGATTGATCCGTGCTTGGAATGTGGAAAATGAGGGATGGAGGTGGAAATCTGGGAGGGGCTGGAGCTTGTCCAGGGAAAGGAACGGAGCTGGGAAGGGAATGGAGCTCCAGGAGGGGTGAGGGAGATGGGAAGAGGCTCAGCCTGGAGAAAAGGAGGCTCAGGGGGGACCTTTTCCCTCTCCACAATTCCCTGGGAAGAGCCGGAAGGGATCGGGATCTGCTCCCAGGGAGCAGGGACAGGATGAGAGGGAACGGCCACGGGGAGGTTCAGGTTGGATTTTGGGAACAATTCCTTCACATCATCAGAGCTTGGAGCCACCTGGGACGGTGGAAGGAATGGGGATGAGCTCCAAGGTCCATTCCCACCCAAAGCATTCCACGATTCCATGACCTGGATGAGGGACAGTCCCTGGTCCGTGTTTGAGTCACCAGCATGGAAACCACTGTGGGAATTCCATATGGAAAAGGCCAATTTGGGATCCCTCAGTGGCATCCCAGGAATTCCAGAGTGATGGTTCCCAAATCTTCTTCTTTCCTTATCCCGACAGAATTCCCTTGGGATGGATCCTCTCAGCTTCTCCTTTTCCCATCATCTCCACCGAGCCACAATCTGGGATCTCCCCTCTCCTAAGGTTCCACAGTTCCCAAATCTCCTTTCCTTATCCCAACAGCATTCCCTTGGGATGGATCCTCTCTCAGCTTCTCCTTTCCCATCATCTCCACCAAGCCACCATGTGGGATTTCCCCTTTCCTAAGGTTCCATGGTTCCCAAATCTCCTTCTTTCCTTATCCCGACAGCATTCCCTTGGGATGTCTCCTCTCTCAGCTTCTCCTTTTCCACCATCTCCACCAAACCACGATGTGGGATCTCCCCTCTCCCTAAGGTTCCACAGTTCCCAAATCTCCTTTCCTTATCCCAACAGAATTCCCTTGGGATGTCTCCTTTCTCAGCTTCTCCTTTTCCACCATCTCCACCAAACACTGATCTGGGATCTCCCCTCTCCCTTTCCTAAGGTTCCACAATTCCCAAATCTCCTTCTTTCCTTATCCCAACAGCATTCCCTTGGGATGGCTCCTCTCCCAGCTTCTCCTTTTTCCATCATCTCCACCGAGACACAATCTGGGATCTCCCCTCTCCCTTTTCCTAAGGTTCCACAATTCCCAAATCTCCTTTCCTTATCCCGACAGCATTCCCTTGGGATGTCTCCTCTCTTGGCTTCTCCTTTTCCACCATCTCCACTGAGCCTCGATCTGGGATCTCCCCTCTCCCTAAGGTTCCACAATTCCCAAATCTTCTTTCCTTATCCCAACAGCATTCCCTTGGGATGGCTCCTCTCTCAGCTTCTCCTTTTCCACCATCTCCACCAAGCCACGATCTGGAATCTCCCCTCTCCCCTTTCCTAAGGTTCCATGGTTCCCAAATCTCCTTCTTTCCTTATCCCAACAGCATTCCCTTGGGATGGATCCTCTCTCAGCTTCTCCTTTTCCACCATCTCCACCAAGCCACAATCTGGGATCTCCCCTCTCCCTTTTCCTAAGGTTCCACAATTCCCAAATCTTCTTTCCTTATCCCAACAGCATTCCCTTGGGATGTTTCCTCTCTCAGCTTCTCCTTTTCCCACCATCTCCACCGAGCCACGATTTGGGATCTCCCCTTTCCCTCTTCCTAAGGTTCCACAATTCCCAAATCTCCTTCTTTCCTTATCCCAACAGCATTCCCTTGGGATGGCTCCTCTCTCAGCTTCTCCTTTCCCATCATCTCCACCGAGCCACAATCTGGGATCTCCCCTTTCCTAAGGTTCCACAGTTCCCAAATCTCCTTCTTTCCTCATCCCAACACCATTCCCTTGGGATGTCTCCTCTCTCGGCTTCTCCTCTTCCCACCATCTCCACCGAGCCACAATCTGGGATCTCCCTTCTCCTTCTTCCTAAGGTTCCACAGTTCCCAAATCTCCTTTCCTTATCCCAACAGCATTCCCTTGGGATGTCTCCTCTCTCAGCTTCTCCTTTTCCACCATCTCCACCAAGCCCTGATCTGGGATCTCCCCTCTCCCCTTTCCTAAGGTTCCGTGGTTCCCAAATCTCCTTCTTTCCTTATCCCGACAGAATTCCCTTGGGATGTCTCCTCTCTTGGCTTCTCCTTTTCCACCATCTCCACCAATGATCTGGAATCTCCCCTCTCCCCTTTCCTAAGGTTCCACAGTTCCCAAATCTCCTTCTTTCCTTATCCCGACAGAATTCCCTTGGGATGGATCCTCTCTCAGCTTCTCCTTTCCCATCATCTCCACCGAGCCACAATCTGGGATCTCCCTTCTCCTTCTTCCTAAGGTTCCACAGTTCCCAAATCTCCTTCTTTCCTCATCCCAACATCATTCCCTTGGGATGGATCCTCTCTCAACTTCTCCTTTTCCATCATCTCCACCGAGCCACAATCTGGGATCTCCCCATTCCTAAGGTTCCATGGTTCCCAAATCTCCTTCTTTCCTTATCCCAACACCATTCCCTTGGGATGGATCCTCTCTCAGCTTCTCCTTTTCCACCATCTCCACCAAACACTGATCTGGGATCTCCCCTTTCCTAAGGTTCCACAGTTCCCAAATCTCCTTCTTTCCTTATCCCAGCAGCATTCCCTCTCTCAGCTTCTCCTTTTCCCACCATCTCCACCGAGCCACGATCTGGGATCTCCCCTCTCCCCTTTCCTAAGGTTCCACAGTTCCCAAATCTTCTTTCCTTATCCCAACAGCATTCCCTTGGGATGGATCCTCTCTCGGCTTCTCCTTTTCCACCATCTCCACCAAGCCCCGATCTGGGATCTCCCCTTTCCTAAGGTTCCACAGTTCCCAAATCTCCTTTCCTTATCCCGACAGCATTCCCTTGGGATGTCTCCTCTCTCGGCTTCTCCTTTTCCACCATCTCCACCAATCTGGGATCTCCCCTTTCCTAAGGTTCCACAGTTCCCAAATCTTCTTTCCTTATCCCGACAGCATTCCCTTGGGATGTCTCCTCCCTCAGCTTCTCCTTTTCCACCATCTCCACCAAGCCACGATCTGGGATCTCCCTTCTCCTTCTTTCCTAAGGTTCCACAATTCCCAAATCTCCTTCTTTCCTTATCCCAACAGAATTCCCTTGGGATGGCTCCTCTCTCGGCTTCTCCTTTTCCACCATCTCCACTGAGCCCCGATCTGGGATCTCCCCTTTCCTAAGGTTCCATGGTTCCCAAATCTCCTTCTTTCCTTATCCCAACAGCATTCCCTTGGGATGGATCCTCTCTCAGCTTCTCCTTTTCCCATCATCTCCACCGAGCCACGATTTGGGATCTCCCATTTCCCTTTCCTAAGGTTCCACAGTTCCCAAATCTCCTTCTTTCCTTATCCCGACAGCATTCCCTTGGGATGGATCCTCTCTCGGTTTCTCCTTTTCCCATCATCTCCACCAATGATCTGGGATCTTCCTTCTCCCTCTTCCTAAGAAAAACGGGAAGCAGATCCCAGCGCAGCTCCTCTGGCAGAAAATCCCTTTTCCCGTGAAATCCCGGTCCTGGTGGGTGACAATTCCCGGGATTTCCTCTCCTTTGCTCCTCAGGCTGATCGGGACGTTCCGGATGGTCCTGCAGAAGGTGGTGGCGGAAGGGCAGCTGGAGGTGACGGACACGCTCATCGACGACAACAATTCCGCCATCCAGGTGGGTCACCGAGGCCAGCGTTCCCGGAATTCCCGGATCCGCGTGTCCGTGTCTCCGCGGAAATGTGGGAACGGGGACATCGGCGTTCCTCGCCATAAAATCCCTCGGGATGGATCCTGAGTGTCCTTAATCCCACAATCCCGGAATGGTTTGGGTGGGATCCATGGACCTTCAATCCCATCCCAGGGACACTTCCCAGGATCCCAGGGTGATCCAAATCCACCCTTGGACATTCCCAGGGATTCTCTGGGAATTCCAGTCCAGCCAGGAATTCCTTCCCAAGATCCCAAAATCCCAAGCTCCCCTTTCCCACTGGGAATTCCATTCCCTGGCTCCTGCCCCTCCAGCCCTTCCCCAAATTCCAGCTCTCCCGGAGCCCCTTGGGGATCGGGAAGCGGCTCCAAGGATTCCCTGGATCCTTCCCTGATCCAGGGGAACATTCCCGGCTCTCCCAGCCCTGGGAGCTTGGGGCGGGATCTTGGGAAGGAATTCCCGACTATGGAAACAAAGGGAGCTGCTCTGGAAATGGGATCCTCATCCTCATCTCCACAAGGACGGAATTCCGTCTGGGAATGGTGGGAATTCCACGGCTGGGCTGGAATTCCCAGAGAAATTCTGGCTGCCCCTGGATCCCTTGGAGTGTCCAAGGCTTGGAGCAGCCCGGGGCCGTGGGAAGTGTCAGGGTTGGAATGAGATGGGATTTGAAGCCTTTTCCCACCCAAACCAGTCTGGGATCCCTGGATTCCATCCCATTCCCACCAGGAACTACGTTCCCACCAGGAATTTGGGAGGATTCCATTTCCATCCATTGATTTTCCCCTCTCTGCCTTTTGTGACACAGAACGATCCCAAAAATACGGGATTTTCCTCCCTTGGAGAGCGATTTCCATCAGGCAACTTCCCAAAAAACCAGAGAGCAGCTGGAATTATTTTTCGCACGCACATCCTGGAATTTCCCCTCCCTCCTCTGGGCTGAATTCCTGGTTTTTATTGGATCCGCTCCCTCTATCCCACCCCCGGGAGAAGCCGCTTAATGAAATCCTGCTTTTCTCTGTGCTAATTCCAAGAATTCCGCTGATCCGCCCCTGTCCCTGGTGCTGGATGAGGCAGCGGATTCCCGGGAAAAGGACGGGGGTGGTTGATTTTTTAATGGAAGCTCCGGGCTTGGATATCGGGATCAGAAACAGCCGCGTTCCCAAACTCCGTTTCCATGGGAAACGGCTCCCGGGAGATGGAAAAGCAGCGAGGGAACAGCGGGAGATTTTCCATCAGGATGGGGGATCGGGATGGGATCTTGGGGGGGTTCCACATCCTGCTTTTCCCAAAGGTTGTGGGAATTATGGAATGAGATGCCTCAGGGATTTTTCCGTGTGATCCAAGGGTTTGGGAAAACAGAGTTGGAGGCCACGGAGCTGCTCCAAGAGCCGGGAATGTTCCCCTGGATCAGGGAAGGATCCAGGGAATCCTTGGAGCCGCTTCCCGATCCCCAAGGGGCTCCGGGGGAGCTGGAATTTGGGGAAGGGCTGGAGGGACAGGAGCCAGGGAATGGAATTCCCAGTGGGAAAGGGGAGCTTGGGATTTTGGGATCTGGGGAAGGAATTCCCGGCTGGGCTGGAATTCCCAGAGAATCCCTGGCAGTGCCCAAGGGTGGATTTGGATCACCCTGGGATCCTGGGAAGTGTCCCTGGGATGGGATTGAAGGTCCATGGATCCCATCCCAAACCATTCCAGGATTCTGGGATCGAGGACACTCAGGATCCATCCTGAGGGATTTTATGGAATTTGGGGATGGAAAAGTGAAGGGAGACCCTTCCTGGAGTCCCGAATTCCCAGTGAAGCTCCTGGATCCCAAAATTCCTTCTCCAGGAGGAATCGGGATGGGGATGGATCCAATGCCAGGCTGGGAGAGCCGGGAATGTTCCCCTGGATCAGGGAAGGATCCAGGGAATCCTTGGAGCCGCTTCCCGATGCCAAAGGGGCTCCAGGAGAGCTGGAATTTGGGGAAGGGCTGGAGGGGCAGGAGCCAGGGAATGGAATTCCCAGCGGGAAAGGGGAGTTGGGATTTTGGGATATGGGGCAGGAATTCCCGGCTGGGCTGGAATTCCCAGAGAATCCCTGGATCCCTGGGAATGTCCAAGGGTGGATTTGGATCACCCCGGGATCCTGGGAAGTGTCCCTGGGATGGGATTGGAGCTCCATGGATCCCATCCCAAACCATTCCGGGATTCTGGGATCAAGGACACTCAGGATCCATCCTGAGGGATTTTATGGAATTTGGGGATGGAAAAGGGAAGGGAGACCCTTCCTGGAGTCCCAAATTCCCAGTGAAGCCCCTGGATCCCAAAATTCCTTCTCCAGGAGGAATCGGGATGGGGATGGATCCAATGCCAGGATGGGAGAGCCGGGAATGTTCCCCTGGATCAGGGAGTGATCCAGGGAATCCTTGGAGCCGCTTCCCGATCCCAAAGGGGCTCCAGGAGAGCTGGAATTTGGGGAAGGGCTGGAGGGGCAGGAGCCAGGGAATGGAATTCCCAGTGGGAAAGGGGAGTTGGGATTTTGGGATCTGGGGCAGGAATTCCTGGCTGGGCTGGAATTCCCAGAGAATCCCTGGGAATGTCCAAGGGTGGGTTTGGATCACCCCGGGATCGTGGGAAGTGTCCCTGGGATGGGATTGAAGGTCCATGGATCCCATCCCAAACCATTCCGGGATTCTGGGATCAAGGACACTCAGGATCCATCTGGAGGGATTTTTATGGAATTCAGGGATGGAAAAGTTAAGGGAGATCCTTCCTGGAGTCCCAAATTCCCAGTGAAGCCCCTGGATCCCAAAATTCCTTCTCCAGGAGGAATCAGGATGGGGATGGATCCAGTGCCAGGCTGGGAGAGCCGGGAATGTTCCCCTGGATCAGGGAAGGATCCAGGGAATCCTTGGAGCCTTTTCCAGAGGGAAAGGAGAGCTGGAATTTGGGGAAGGGCTGGAGGGGCAGGAGCCAGGGAATGGAATTCCCAGTGGGAAAGGGGAGTTGGGATTTTGGGATTTTGGGAAGGAATTCCTGGCTGGGCTGGAATTCCCAGAGAATCCTCAAGCAGCAGGAAAAAAAATCCGTAAAAAATCAATTTAAAATCCCCAGGAAAAATCAAAATTTCTCCTTCTTCGTCTTCTCTCCCATTCCAGCGGGAATTTGTTATTCCCAGTGGGAATTTTTCCAGCCCACGGCCCCTAATTGCCATTCCAAGGTTTGATCCCACTCATCCCACACATTTCACGTTGTCGCATCCCGAATTTTCCTGCCTTGAAAGGATTTTTTAACTCCTAAATCTAACTGGAAAAAGGAGATTTTAACCCCCAGAATCTGAAAATGTGGAAAAAATGAACATTGGAACTGTGATCTCGGTTTTCTTCCTCATTTTTAGATTTTTTTGGGATTTTTTGGGATTTTTTTGGGATTTTTTGGGGGTTTTTTTTGGTTTTTTTCTGGTTTTTTGGGGGATTTTTTGGATTTTTTGGGGTTTTTTCTGGTTTTTTGGGGGTTTTTTGGGGTTTTTTTTGGGGATTTTTCTGTTTTTTTGGGGGGATTTTTGGGGTTTTTTGGGGATTTTTTCTGTTTTTTTGGGGGGTTTTTTGGGGTTTTTTGGTTTTTTTTCTGGTTTTTTGGGGGGTTTTTTGGGGTTTTTTTGGGATTTTTTCTGGTTTTTTGGAGAGTTTTTTTGGGGTTTTTTGGGATTTTTTCTGGTTTTTTGGGGTTTTTTTTGGGGTTTTTTTGGGGTTTTTTGGGGTTTTTTTCTGGTTTTTTGGGGGTTTTTTTGGGTTATTTTTGGATTTTTTCTGGATTTTTGAGGTTTTTTTGGGGTTTTTTTTGGCGGTATTTTGGGTTTTCTTCTGGTTTTTTGGGGGTTTTTTTGGGGATTTTTTCTGGTTTTTTGGGGGTTTTTTTGGGATTTTTTCTGGTTTTTTGTGGGGTTTTTTGGGGTTTTTTTGGGGTTTTTTCTGGTTTTTGGGGGGTTTTTTTGGGTTTTTTTTGGGATTTTTTCTGGTTTTTTGTGGGTTTTTTGTGGGTTTTTTGGGGGTTTTTTGGGTTTTTTTCTGTTTTTTTGGGGGTTTTATTTGGGTTTTTTTCTGGTTTTTTGGGGTTTTTTTTGGGGTTTTTTTGGGATTTTTTCTGGTTTTTTGGGGTTTTTTTGGGGTTTTTTTTGGGTTTTTTTCTGGTTTTTTTCTGGTTTTTTGGGGTTTTTTTCTGGTTTTTTGGGTTTTTTTGGGGTTTTTTTGGGGGTTTTTTTCTGGTTTTTTGGGGGTTTTTTTTGGGTTTTTTTGGGATTTTTTTCTGGTTTTTTGTGGGTTTTTTGGGGTTTTTTTTGGGATTTTTTCTGGTTTTTTGGGGGTTTTTTGGGTTTTTTTCTGGTTTTTTGGGGTTTTTTTTGGGGTTTTTTTTGGGGTTTTTTGGGGTTTTTTTCAGGTTTTTTGTGGGTTTTTTGGGGGTTTTTTTGGGATTTTTTCTGGTTTTTTGTGGGTTTTTTTGGGGTTTTTTGGGGTTTTTTTTTACATTCTCCAATAGCTTTGGGTGGAAAATTAGGTGTGATTGACTCAGATTCTTTTTTTTAACAAAAAATAAAAAGATAAATCAATCAAAACCTCCCTCAGATATTTGGGGGGGAAGGTTTTGATTAAAAAATAAGATAGAAACTTGATAAATAAGAGAATTAATTGGAAAATAAGATTGAAAAAATAAGATAAATCAGTTAAAACCTTCCCCCAGAGCTGGGATTGGGGGGGAAGGTTTTGATTGAAAAATAAGATTAAAAATTGAAAAATAAATAATCAAAAAACAAGATTAAAAAATAAAATTAAAAATTGAAAACAGTAAATAATTTAAAAGTAAGATTGAAAAATAAAATTAAAAATTAAAAACAGTAAATAATTTAAAAGTAAGATTGAAAAATAAGATTTAAAAAATTGAAAAATAAGATAAATAATTGAAAAATCAGATGGAAAAATAAAGATTAATCAATCAAAACCTTCCCCCAGAGCTGAGTGGGGGGGAAGGTTTTGATTGAAAAATAAGATTAAAAAATTGAAAAATAAATAATCAAAAAACAAGGTTGAAAAATAAAAATTAAAAATTGAAAACAGTAAATAATTTAAAAGTAAGATTGAAAAATAAGATTAAAAAATTGAAAAATAAATAATCAAAAAGCAAGATTGAAAAATAAAATTTAAAAAAATTGAAAACAGTAAATAATTTAAAAGTAAGATTAAAAAATAAGATTAAAAAATTGAAAAAGAAGATAAATAATTGAAAAATCAGATAAAAAATAAAAAGATTAATCAATCAAAACCTTCCCCCAGAGCTGGGATTGAGGGGAAGGTTTTGATTGAAAAATAAGATTAAAAATTGAAAAATAAATAATTAAAAAACAAGATTGAAAAATAAATAATCAAAAAACAAGACTGAAAAATAAAATTAAAAATTGAAAACAGTAAATAATTTAAAAGTAAGATTGAAAAATAAGATTAAAAATTGAAAACAGTAAATAATTTAAAAGTAAGATTGAAAATTATGGTTAAAAAAATGAAAAATAAGATAAATAATTGAAAAATCAGATGGAAAAAAAAAAGTTTAATCAATTAAAACCTTCCCCCAGGGCTGCACTGAGTCACCCTTTGGTTGTCACATGTGCATCTCCTCTTAAACATTTTTTAAAATATAAAAATATTGTTTTTATAATATAAAGATATAAATATAAATATATAAATAAAAATATTAAAAATATTAAAAATATAGAAATATAAATAAAATTATTAAAAATAATATAAATATAAATATAAATATAAATACAAATATAAATATAAATATAAATATAAATATAAATATAAATATAAATATAAATATAGATATAAATATAAATATAGATATAAATATAAATATAAATATAAATATAAATATAAATATAAATATAAATATAAATATAAATATAAATATAAATATAAATATAAATATAAAGATAAATATAAAGATAAATATAAAGATAAATATAAATATAAATTATAAATATAAATTATAAATATAAACATAAATTATAAATTATAAATATAAATGTAAATGTAAATATAAGTATAAGTATAAATATAAATATAAATATAAATAGAAATAGAAATAGAAATAGAAATAGAAATGTAAATATAAATATAAATATAAATATAGTTATAGATATAAATATAAATATAAATATAAATATAAATATAAATATAAATATAGATATAAATATAAATATAAATATAAATATAAATATAAATATACTGTAAATGTAAATATAAATATATAAATTAAAAATATTAAAAAATATATATATTTTATATATTTTTAATTTTTATATAAAATATTTTTTAAAAAATGAAGCATTTTCTCTTTTTTTTCTATCTTTTTCCCCCCTTTCTTTCTCTTTCTCTTTCTCTTTTTTTTCTTCTTTTTATCTTTTTTTTTTTTTGTTTTTTATCTAAAACCCGTTGCTTTTGAAGCGAAAATTACAGATAATTTCTCCATGGAAGCAGAGTGGAGGTGGAAAATTGCTTTTTTCTTGTGCTTTTATCTCGGCAGCCGCTGATGGATTTTCAAAAGAGATTTTTTAGGAGAAAAAAATGAAATATTTTAGGGAGGAAAAAAGATTTTAAGGTGAAAAATTGAAATATTTTAGGGAGAAAAAAGGAAATATTTTAGGGGTAAAAATATTTTAAGGTGAAAAAATAGAAGATTTTAGGGGGAAAAAAGGAAATGTTTTAGGGAGAAAAAAAAGGTTTTAAGGAGGAAAAAAATTGAAATATTTTAGGGAGAAAAAAAGATTTTACGGAGAAAAAAGGAAATATTTTAGTGAGGAAAAAAGATTTTAAGGAAAAAAGATAGAAACTGATAAACGTCAGAGATAGAAACCAATAAACGTCAGAGATAGAAACTGATAAACGTCAGAAATTAAATGTGATAAACATCTGAGATAACTGATAAACATCTGAGATAAAAACTGATAAATGTCAGAGATAAAAACTGATAAGTGTCAGATATAAAAACCAATAAACATCTGAGATAAAAACTGATAAACATCTGAGATAAAAACCGATAAACATCTGAGATAAAAACTGATAAACGTCTGAGATAAAAACCGATAAACGTCAGATATAAAAACAGATAATGTCTGAGATAAAAACCGATAAACATCTGAGATAAAAATTGATAAACATCTGAGATAAAAATCGATAAATGTCTGAGATAAAAACCGATAAACGTCTGAGATAAAAATTGATAAACGTCTGAGATAACTGATAAACATCTGAGATAAAAACCAATAAACGTCTGATATAAAAACAGATGAACATCTGAGATAACTGATAAATGTCTGAGATAACTGATAAACGTCTGAGATAAATAAAAACTGATAAACGTCAGAGATAAAAACCGATAAATGTCTGAGATAAAAACTGATAAACATCTCAGGTAGATAAAAACTGATAAACGTCAGAGATAAAAACCGATAAACATCTGAGATAAAAACTGATAAATGTCTGAGATAACAAGTGATGAATGTTGGAGATAAAATGTGATAAACGTCAGATATAAAAACTGATAAACGTCTGAGATAAAAACTGATAAATGTCTGAGATAAAAACCGATAAGCGTCTGAGATAACTGATAAACATCTGAGATAAAAACTGATAAACATCTGAGATAAAAACTGATAAACGTCAGAGATAAAAACTGATAATTGTCAGATATAAAAACTGATAAACATCAGATATAAAAATGGATAAATGTCTGAGATAAAAACTGATGAACGTCTGAGATAAAAATGGATGAACATCAGAGATAAAAACGGATGAACATCTGAGATAGATAAAAACCGATAAACGTCAGAGATAAAAACTGATAAACATCTGAGATAAAAACTGATAAACATCAGAAATAAAATGTGATAAATGTCAGAGATAAAATGTGATAAACGTCTGAGATAAAAACTGATAAACATCTGAGATAAAAACCGATAAGTGTCAGAGATAAAAACTGATAAATGTCTGAGATAAAAACTGATAAACGTCTGAGATAAAAAATGATAAATGTCAGAGGTAAAAACTGATAAACGTCAGAGATAAAAACTGATAAACGTCTGAGATAAAAACTGATAAATATCTGAGATAGATAAAAACCGATAAACGTCAGAGATAAAAACTGATAAACGTCAGAGATAACAAGTGATGAACGTTGGAGATAAAACTGATAAACGTCAGAGATAAAAACTGATAAATGTCAGATATAAAAACTGATAAACGTCAGATATAAAATTGGATAAATGTCTGAGATAAAAACTGATAAACGTCTGAGATAACTGATAAACATCTCAGGTAGATAAAAACTGATAAACGTCAGATATAAAATTGGATAAACATCTGGGGTAACTGATAAACGTCTGAGATAAAAACTGATAAACGTCAGAGATAAAAACTGATAAATGTCAGATATAAAACTGATAAACATCAGATATAAAAACTGATAAATCTCTGAGATAAAAACTGATAAACATCAGATATAAAAACGAATAATTTCTGAGATAAAAACTGATAAACGTCAGAGATAAAAACCGATAAACGTCTGAGATAAAACCCGATAAACGTCTGAGATAAAAACTGATAAACATCTGAGAAAACTGATAAATGTCAGAGATAAAAACTGATAATATCTGAGATAACTGATAAATGTCTGAGATAAAAACTGATAAATGTCTGAGATAGATGATAAACATCTGAGATTAAAACCGATAAAAATCTGAGTCCCAGCCCAAAATTCCATCTCCCATTTAATCCCCACCTTGGCAGAAGAAAAGGAGCGGAGGTTCCTCATCCAGGAACGGAGGAACTTTGGGACCGGCGAGGCTGGAACCCCCAAGGGCCGATGCTCTTCCCAGATTTTGGATTTCCCGGGATATTCCACAAGCGCTGAGGGCATCTCCGTGTCTTTCAGACCAGCATCTCCATCGAGATCCGCTACCAGGCTCTGGGTGGGACGGTGGGCACCTGGAGTGACAAGGAGTTCCTGGAGACCCCCAGCGAGCACTCGGAGGGAGATGGGACATATTCCTTGGAGACCGATGGTCTCCTGTCCGGCCACCGGCACGGTTCCGACGTTCCTCCTGGGAAATCCAACCAGCAACCCTCGGAGAGGAGCTTCAGGAGGTACAAGGGGACATGGAGATCGTGGATGTGGGATTGTGGGGGGATTGGGAGGGTTTGGAATGTCAGGAGCTGCTCCAAGGGGCATCTCCTGCCCTTGGAGGATCCATGGAGCAGCTCCAGATGAGGTAGGATCCAGGTGGCCTCCAGCAGCTTCTGGTGCTCTGGAACAGAGCTGAACTTCCAGGATTGAAAAGTTTGGAGGGAAAGTGTCATTCCATCCTGATCCTGAGGAGATAAAAGGTCTGGAAAGGGGTCAGGGCTCACTGGTGGATCCATGGAACAGCTCCAGGTGAGGGTGACATCCAGGTGGCCTCCAGCAGGTCTTGGTGCTCTGGAACAGAGCTGAACTTCCAGGATTGTAGCACATGGACAGGAAGAATCATTCCATCCTGATCCCGAGGGGATGGAAGGTCAGGGTTCACTGGTGGATCCATGGAACATCTCCAGGTGAGGGTGGGATCCAGGTGTGCTCCAGCAGCTTCTGGTGCTCTGGGACAGAGCTGAACTTCCAGGATTGAAAAGCTTGGAGGGAAAGTGTCATTCCATCCTGATCTTGAGGGGATGGAAGGTCTGGAAAGTGGTCAGGGCTCACTGGTGGATCCATGGAACATCTCCAGGTGAGGGTGGGACCCCGGTGGCCTCCAGCAGGTCCTGGTGCTCTGGGACAGAGCTGAACTTCCAGGATTGTAGCACATGGGCAGGAAGAATCATTCCATCCTCATCCCGAGGGGCTGAAAGGTCAGGGCTCACTGATGCATCCATGGAACAGCTCCAGGTGAGGGTGGGATCCAGGTGGCCTCCAGCAGCTCCTGGTGCTCCACCACACCTGGAGAGAGCTGAACTTCCAGGATTGTAGCACATGGACAGGAAGAATCATTCCATCCTCATCCCAAAAGGTCTGGATGAAGGTCAGGGCTCACTGGTGGATCCATGGAACATCTCCAGGTGAGGGTGGGATCCAGGTGGCCTCCAGCAGCTTCTGGTGCTCTGGAACAGAGCTGAACTTCCAGGATTTAAAAGCTTGGAGAGAAAGTGTCATTCCATCCTGATCCCAAGGAGATGAAAGTTCTGGAAGGAGGTCAGGGCTCACTGGTGGATCCATGGAACATTTCCAGGTGAGGGTGGGACCCAGGTGGCCTCCAGCAGGTCTTGATGCTCCACCACACCTGGAGAGAGCTGAACTTCCCAGGGTTGTAGCACATGGACAGGAACCATCATTCCATCCTGATCCTGAGGGGATGGAAGGTCTGGATGGAGGTCAGGGCTCACTGGTGGATCCATGGAACATCTCCAGGTAAGGGTGGGACCCAGGTGGCCTCCAGCAGGTCCTGGTGCTCTGGGACAGAGCTGAACTTCCAGGATTGAAAAGCTTGGAGAGAAAGTGTCATTCCATCCTGATCCCGAGGGGATGAAAGGTCTGGATGAGGGTCAGGGCTCACTGGTGGATCCATGGAGCAGCTCCAGGTGAGGGTGGGATCCAGGTGGCCTCCAGCAGCTTCTGGTGCTCTGGGACAGATCTGGACTTCCAGGATTGTAGCACATGGAGGGAAAGTGTCATTCCATCCTGATCCTGAGGGGATGGAAGTTCTGGAAGGGGGTCAGGGCTCACTGGTGGATCCATGGAACATTCCCAGATGAGGGTGGGATCCAGGTGACCTCCAGCAGGTCCTGGTGCTCTGGGACAGAGCTGAACTTCCAGGATTTAAAAGTTTGCGGGAAAGTGTCATTCCATCCTGATCCCAAAGGGGATGAAGGGTCTGGAAGGGGGTCAGGGCTCACTGGTGGATCCATGGAACATTCCCAGGTGATGGTGGGATCCAGGTGGCCACAGCAGCTTCTGGTGCTCTGGGACAGAGCTGAACTTCCAGGATTGAAAAGCTTGGAGGGAAAGTGTCATTCCATCCTGATGCCGAGGGGATGGAAGGTCTGGAAAGAGGTCAGGGCTCGCTGGTGGATCCATGGAACAGCTCCAGGTGAGGGTGGCATCCAGGTGGCTTCCAGCCACGAGGGGATTCATGGAATGCTAAGGAGGCTTTTCAGGCAGCTTTTCACAGTTTTTGGAGTTGTGCTGTCCAGGAGGGGCTTTGTCCATGAGTTCCCACTCCGGGAGTTCTTGAATCCATTGGAAAAAGGAACAGTTGGAATGGGGGGACATCAAAGCTCTGAAGATGCTGGAATTCTTCAGGAATGAGACGGAGATGGAAGGGAGACTCTGGAAGTGGGAGGGGTGGACAGCGAAGGTGGAGCTGGGTCCTGGTGTCACCCACGTTCTCTCAGGAACACCACATTCCCTGTCTGCTCCTCACGGATCCACCACTTCCGTGGTGAGGGATAAGGGAGGGAAATATTCCCAAATCCCGGAATATCAGAACGCTTCCGGCTGGAAAATCCCTCTGAGAGCACCGAGTCCAAACATTCCCCAGCGCTGCCAAATCCCTAAATCCACGCAGGAGCCCAGCCTGGAGATGTGAATCCAACCAGAGCTCTGTGAATCAGCTGCTCCTTCCATCCCACTTCCCCCGCTCAGGGGAAATCCCATTTTGGCCCACATTCCATCTGGGATTAGCACTTTATTGCGGCCAAAAAAAGGGAAAAACTGCTTTTCCCCCACTGATCGGAGAATATCTCGTTAATTGTTCACATCCCTCCAAGACAGTTCATTAACTGTGGGAATTGGGCTGAATCCAGGGAAATTTGAAACAAATTTAAGTGTGGTATCGTTTAATTTCCTGGCTCAGCGAGCCGGGATGAGGCGGAGCGGGAATGTGGCGATGGATTGAAAAGGTGAAATCCGGGCAGGGAGGCAGGAATGGCACAGCTGGAAGAGGAGGTGTGAAAAAAGGGGATTTGAGAAGCCAGGTGTCAGCTGAGGAAGGCAGGAGCCTCCCCTGAAATGGAAAATGGAAAATGGAAAAATTCCCTCCCTCTGAATTATTATAATTTGGAAATTAAGGGGCTTTCAGGAAAAGATATGGGAGCGGGAGTAACAGTTATTTATTAGGAAAATTAAAAATACAAATGCAATAGTACAAACAAACAAAACCCAACACTGGCAGTCAGAACCTGGCAGGCTGTGGGGCAGGGAGGTGGCAGCAGCCCCATCCCAGGGTGGCTCAGCCCTCCTGCAGTGCCAGCTGTGCTTCTGCTGGAGCAGGATCCTGCACAAGGGGGGAGTTTTCCTCTGGAGCTCCAGGGCTGGGGGAGATGGGCCTGGGCTCCTCTGGGAATGCAGTGGGGAAGGAAGAAAGCTGCTCCTCTGGGAATGCAGTGGGGAGAAAGCTGCTCCTCTGGGAATGCAGTGGGGAAGGAAGAAAGCTGCTCCTCTGGGAATGCAGTGGGGAGAAAGCTGCTCCTCTGGGAATGCAGTGGGGCAAAGGCTGCTGTGGTATCCCAAAATCTCAGATTGTATCCAGGTAGGAATTTCTTGGCTGTTCCTCTGGGCAGAGCCTCTCCCTGTGGGATGATGGAATTTTCTCAGCCATGCAGGGACACTCAGTGGCCCATGAACAGGAGATAATTAATAATTAATGGCCCATGAACAGAAGATAATTAATAATCAATGACCCATGATCAGAAGATAATTAATAATTATGGCCCATTAACATAAGATATCTCCTGGAGGGACGATGGGTTGTGAAAGAGATAAAGAAAATGAACAGAACTGCCCCACCCACATCTGAAAGATGGAAATAGAACACAAATCTTGCAAACCAGGACAGGGATCAGGCTGGCTGGGACGGGATATCCGAGTCCTGCCTGTGCCACTGGAATTTCGGGATGCAAGGAGAACAATGGATGCTCCAATCCCTCATGGAAGTGTCCAAGGAAAGGTTGGATGGGGTTTGGAGCAACCTGGGATATTTTAAAGTGTCCCTGCCCCTGGCAGAGGTGGGACTGGATGGGATTTAAGGTTGCTTCCCACCTAAACCAGTCTGGGATTCCAGGGAATTGGAGGATACTGCTGGGATGGCTCCGGGATGGGGTTTCCGGTTTCTCATCAGATGAATCCTGTGGGATGCTGCTCTATGGGATGAAAGCAGAAAATCAGGGATGCATTGAGAGCTCAGAGCCCCTTCCCGATCCCAAAGGGGCTCCAGGAGAGCTGGAATTTGGGGAAGGGCTGGAGGGCCAGGAGCCAGGGAATGGAATTCCCAGTGGGAAAAGGGAGCTTGGGATTTTGGGATCTTGGGCAGGAATTCCCGGCTGGGAGGGTGGACAGGGTGTGGGCTGGAATTCCCAGAGGAACCATGGCTGCCCCATTTTAGGAAGAGTTGTGGAATTGCCGAGCGTGGGGTGCGCAGAGCCGTGTCCTGGGTGTATACTGGGAACAATTCCTTCCTGGAAAGGGCTGCCCATCCCTGGCACAGGGAAGGACTGGAGCCCCCATCCCCGGTGGCATTTCAAATCCCTGTGGATGTGTCCCTTGGGGACATGGATCAGGGGTGGCCTGGGCAGTGCTGGGGGTGGTAGGACTCGGAGAGCTTTCCCAACCCAAAGTGATTCCACGATTTTGGAATGCTGAATCCCGGGAAGGGCCGGGCTGATGTTTGTGGTGTTCCCACCAGGATGGAAGAGGACGAGCTGTATTTCCACAGCGAGGATGAGCTCCTGGGAGAGGGGGATTCCCTGAGCCAGGGATCCCTGGACACGAGGTAGGGAGAGGCTCTGCAGTGCTGTGCTGCTCCGTGCCTTTTCCCGATGGATCTCCCACAGGAATTGTCCCTGAGTTCCCATTCCTGGGCTGCTGGTGGGGAGGAGAAGTGATGGAACAGCCAGAAAAGCAGCCTTGGAATGGGATTCCGGGTGGAGATCGGGATACAGGCTGGGACACTGCTGTGCTTTTGAGGTGCCCTTCTGTCTCCATGTCCTGTTCCCAGATCCCAGGATCAGCCATTCCCACGGGAATGAGCTCCCTGCGTGTGCATGGAAGTTTGTTTGCTGTGGTTTTTCTCAGAGTGACCAAAGAGTTTTGGGAAGGAGCCAAAGAAGGGAATTTCAGGTAAAATCCCAAGGATCGTCCCAGGAGGAGCTCAGCCACAGGAAGGAGCATTTTGGGAAAAGCTCCTCAATTCCTGTGGGATAAGGGATGGCAGGAAGGATGTGGAGGGGCTCATTGTGACAGGATTTGACCCTGGCTCTGCCTTGGATAGGGTGGGGTTGGACCAGGTGATCCCTGTGGGTCCCTTCCAATGGAAAATATCCCATCTCCACCCCATCCCAATTTCCCATCCCATTATCCCATTATTGCATCCCATGGATCCCATCCCATGGACCCCATCTCATGGACCTCATCTCATCTCATCCCATCCCAATCCCATGGACCCCATCCAATCCCATGGATCCCATCCCATCCCCATCCCATTCCCATCCCATTGTCCCATCATATCCCATCCCATTATCCCATCATATCCCATCCCATTATCCCATTATCCCATTATCCCATTATCCCATTATCCCATTATCCCATTATCCCATTATCCCATCCATGGACCCCATCCCATCCCATGGATCCCAACCCTTCCCATCCCATCTAATCCCCATCCCATTATCCCATCCTATCCCATTATCCCATTATCCCATTATCCCATTATCCCATTATCCCATTATCCCATTATCCCATCCATGGACCCCATCCCATCCCATGGATCCCAACCCTTCCCATCCCATCTAATCCCCATCCCATTATCCCATCCTATCCCGTTATCCCATTATCCCATTATCCCATTATCCCATTATCCCATTATCCCATTATCCCATTATCCCATTATCCCATTTTCCCATCCATGGACCCCATCCCATCCCATGGATCCCAACCCTTCCCATCCCATCTAATCCCCATCCCATTATCCGATCCTATCCCATCCCGTTATCCCATCCCATGGCCCCCATCCCAACCCATCCCCATCCCATCCTATCCCATGGACCCTATCCAATCCCATGGATCCCATTATCCCATCATCCCATCCCGCCTTTTCCCTGGCTGGGCCATGGATTCTGTTGGCTATCAGGGCAGGGTCCGGGATTATCCCGGATCATCCATCCCATCATTCCCGGTCAGGCTGGATCAATCCTGGCTGGGAGGGGCAGGAATTCACCCAGCCTTTCCTCATGGAAGTCAGGGATGAGCCAGGATGAAATTGGGATAGGGAGATTCCCAAAGCCGAGCCATTTAAACGAGGTTTTTAGGGATAAATCCCCTATTTTAGGAATAGAGGTATCCATACAAGCAGCAGGGAATACCGGAAATACAAGGAATTCCCTGGGATGGGAAAGGTTTATCCCCCATCCCAAACAATTCCCAGGTCTCAGGGGGGCGTCCATGGGGTTTTATCCCTGTTTTCACTGAGAATTCCTGGAGGATTTTGCTCCAAGGAATTCCTGGCTTGGGCTGTAGCAAACATGTGCTGGGATTTACCAGGAATCAAAAAAAAAAAACCCCAAAAAACCAAAAAAAACCCCCAAAAAACCCCAAAAAACCCAGTGGGAATAAAAGAAAAGAAAGGTAAGAGGTTCCATATTCCAGCTTTTGGGAAGAATCCAAAGGCACTTGGATACGAACCATCCTTTGGAATTCAAGGAAGGGTTTTGGTTAAAATTCATTTGGGAACAAAAATGTCCCGGTTCCTTTAGAAGGTCTTTCCTTCTCCATCACTTACAGATCCCAGATCTGGGAAAAATTTGGATCGGAAGAGTAAAAATAGGAATTTTGGTGTTTCCAGACCTGCATTTCCGACAGGAATTTCAGTGGGATGGGAAGGGCTCCTGCTGGGCCCTGTCTCGGCCTTCCTCATCCTCATTCCCAATCCCATTCCCATTGTCCTTCCTCCAGCCCAGGGATCCCTTTGGATTCCGTTTTCCACATGAACGGAAGGTTTGTGTGCAGAGATGGGGGCGGAAAAGGATACACAAGGAAAAGTGGGATGAAACATGGAATTCCCTGTCCCTGGAATGTTCCAGCAGCAGCCTCAGGATCCATGGGCCAGCCCAGTCCACAGCCATGGAGACAGGGAATTGTGGAACCATGGAATATTCTGGATGGGAAGGGACCTTAAAGCTCATCCCTTTCCAATCCCGACGCTTCCCTCTATCCCAGGCTGCTCCAAACCCAATGTCCAGCCTGGCCTTGGACACTCCCAGGGATCCAGGAGCAGCCACAGCTTTTCTGGGAATTCCATCCCACCCCCTCCCCACCCTCCCAGGGAAGAATTCCTTCCCAAAATCCCTCGGCAGCTTAAAGCCTTTCCCCCTTTTTTCCTGGCATTCCATCCCTTATCCAAAATCTGTTCCTGGGCAGGGGGACCTGGTTCCACTTCCATCTTTTCCCATGATTAATCCCAAAATTCCAGGAATTCCCTCCCCTGTTCTGCCTTCCTCCCACCCCTCTCCCAGCTTGGAGCCCCTTTTCCACCTGGAGAATCCCCCGGGATTTGGGCACGGACATCCTGGAGAGGGTTGAGCCTGGAGATCCTGGACTTTGGCAGCTCTGGAAGCAGAGGAAGATCCAGGACAGCCTTGTCCCATTCCCATGGAGCAGAGCAACCACATCAAGGATTTTGGGAATTCTCCTGCGGAGCTGCCGATCCCAGGGAAAGCAGATCCGGCTTCTCATTGGCCGCTGCTGGATCCAGGCTGGTTCTTTGGGAAAACAGGGAATTCTCCACCTTCACTGGACACCTCTGAGTTTGGGAATTTCCCAAAATTGGGGAATTTCCGTGCAAACAAGACCGCCCCCCATGAAGCAATCCTGCAGATTTCCAAAAGATGGGAATGGTTTTCCATCACTGGGATGACGACAGGGCTTCCTAAGGGTTTCCAAGATCTGGGAATTCCCCTTTCCTCCTTCCAGGAATCCTGGCACAGGGTACAGCACCCGCCCATTCCCACTTTTCCTTTGGGATTTGAGCAAATCCATCCCAAAGAAAAGGAGGGAGTGGGAAAAGGAGGTCAGGCAGGAGGGAACCACTTGGAAAAGGGGGAATATTGGCCAAATATCCCCCAAAATCCGGTCTGGGACAAGCCTGGATCCTGCGGACACAACGGGAAGTGGCATGGGGAGATCCCGGGATTCCAGCCGTGCATGGAGTGCTTTGCTGTGCCGGAGTGTTCCCAAGTTTTTCCTGGTTTATAAAACAATGGGAGAGCCCTTTATCCTCACATCACAGCCGGAATTTTTCCTCTCTCCCTGTAAATTCCCAAGCCTTGGAGAAGAAGCAGAAGAAGATCAGCATTCCAGGTAAATTCCCACAGAATATCCCCTGCCTCTTCCAGGGCAGATCCACCCACAGAGTTCCGCTTTCCAAAGAAAATTCCTTAAATCCAGACATCAAGACTTGCATCTGTTAAATTTCATTTTTTCCCTGGGGATCCCTGGGAATCTGCTCATCCCACACAGAATCCAGGGATGAAGGAGCCAGGAATGGGAGGTGGAGCCTCCCCATGTGCCACGTCCCTGGAATGGCTTTGGCTCCTTGATCCCTTGGGAACTTAAACCAAACACATCCATGAAAAGCAAAATCACAGGGAAGGATCCAGAATGGGGAAATAAAGAGCTAAAAAAAAAAAAAAATACATCCTGGATTAAAAAAAAAAAATCCCAGGAAATGGAAGGATGTTGGAATTAGGACAGGATCCTTCAAAAAGCTGGACTTGTGTTCCAGTGAGGAAAACAGAAAAGAAAAACAGGAAAAATTCGATATTGGGAAGGAACTCTTCCCTGTGAGGGTGGAGAGAGTCTGGGATGGAATTCCCAGAGAAGCTGTGGCTGCTCCTGGATCCCTGGGAGTGTCCAAGGCCAGGCTGGAGAACCTGGGACAGTGGGAGGTGTCCCTGCCCATGGAATGGGATGAGCTTTAAAGCCCTTTCCTACCCAAACCATTCCTGGATTCTACAATTCCATGATTTATGCGCCAACATAGACTCGCCCTTTAAATTCCCAGGAAAAGTCAAGAGGGATGGGCACTTCCAGAGGCAGCTCAGGAATTGCCAAAAACCTGTCTGAGCCCAGCTCCCAACCCTCTGGAAAGTGAGATCCCGGGAAGCACCATCCGATAGGGGCTGCCCTTGAAATATTCATGGCCAGGACAGAGCTCGGAGTCGAAAGGAATCTGCTCCCGGTGAATTATTGATGGAAGCTTTTCTTCCGTGTCCCGGCGGATCCGAGCCTTGTCTGACTGCCTGTCGCTAATTATCCCTCTGGCACCTGCTCCAAAGCTGGGATCTGTGCCAGGCATGGGAGAACTCGGGAGGAAAATCCCCACAGGCTGCCCATGGCATTCCCATTCCTGTTCCCATCCCCGTTCCCATTCCCACTCCCATCCCCGTTCCCATCCCCGTTCCCATCCCTGTTCCCATTCCCACTCCCATCCCCATTCTCACTGCTATTCCCATTCCCACCCCCATTCCCACCCCCATTCCCACTCCCATCCCCACTCCCATCCCCACTCCCATTCCCATCCCCATTTCCCAATTCCCATTCCCATCCCCATTCCAACCCCCATTCCCACCCCCATTCCCACCCCTATTCCCATCCCCATTCCAACCCCATTCCCACCCCCAACCCCATCCCCTTTCCCATCCCCATTCCCACTCCCATCCCCACTCCTGTCTCCATCCCCATTCCCACTCCCATCCCCACTCCTGTCTCCATCCCCATTCCCACTTCCATTCCCATTCCCCATTCCCACTCCCATTCCCCATTCCCATTCTCACTCCCATTCCCATTCCATTCCCCATTCCCTATTCCCCATCCCCATTCCCCATTCCCCATTCCCCATCCCCCATTCCCGATTCCCCATTCCCCATTCCCCATTCCCCATTCCCATCCCCATTCCCACCCCCATTCCCACCCCCATTCCCATCCCCTTTCCCATCCCCACTACCATTCCCATCCCCATTCCCCATTCCCTTTCCCATCCCCATCCCCATCCCCACTCCCATCCCCATTCCCCATTCCCATTCCCCATTCCCCATTCCCATTCCCCATTCCCCATCCCTATCCCCTTTCCCATCCCCATTCCCATCCCCATTCCCACTCCCATCCGCTTTCCCATTCCCCACTCCCATTCCCATTCCCATCCCCCATTCCCATCCCCATTCCCCATTCCACATCCCCATCCCCTTTCCCATTCCCCTTTCCCATCCCCTTTCCCATTTCCCACTCCCCTTTCCCATCCCCTTTCCCATTCCCCACTCCCACCCCCATTCCCATCCCCATTCCCACTCCCATTCCCATCCCCATTCCCACTCCCATTCCCATCCCCATCCCCATTCCCATTCCCCATTCCCCATTCCCCATTCCCCATTCCCCATTCCCCACTCCCACCCCCACTCCCATCCCCACTCCCACTCCCATCCCCATTTCCCATTCCCCATTCCCACCCCCATTCCCACCCCCATTCCCATCCCCATTCCCAACCCCATTCCCATCCCCATTCCAAGCCCATTCCCATCCCCACTCCCACTCCCATTCCCATTTCCCATTCCCCATCCCTATCCCCTTTCCCATCCCCTTTCCCACCCCCATTCCCATCCCCACTCCCATCCCCATTCCATCCCCATTCCAACCCCATTCCCACCCCCTTTCCCACCCCCATTCCCACTCCCACTCCCACTCCCACTCCCATCCCCATTCCCCACCCCCCATTCCCCATTCCCCATTCCCACTCCCATTCCCACTCCCACTCCCACTCCCACTCCCATCCCCATTCCAACCCCATTCCCACCCCCAACCCCATCCCCTTTCCCATCCCCACTCCCACTCCCATCCCCATCCCCATTCCCCATCCCCATTCCCATTCCCCATTCCCCATCCCCACTCCCACCCCCACTCCCACCCCCATTCCCATTCCCCATCCCCATCCCTATCCCCTTTCCCATCCCCATTCCCACCCCCATTTCCCACTGCCATCCCCACTCCCACTCCCATCCCCGTTCCCATTCCCCATCCCCATCCCCTTTCCCATCCCCTTTCCCATCCCCTTTTCCCATTCCCCACTCCCACCCCCACTCCCACCCCCATTCCCACCCCCATTCCCATTCCCATTCCACCCCCATTCCCACCCCCATTCCCATTCCCATTCCCACTCCCACCCCCACTCCCACCCCCACTCCCACCCCCATTCCCACCCCCATTCCAACCCCATTCCCCATCCCCTTTCTCATCCCCTTTCCCATCCCCACTACCACTCCCATCCCCATCCCCATTCCCCATTCCCATTCCCCATTCCCATCCCCATTCCCCATTCCCCATTCCCCATTCCCCATTCCCCATTCCCATCCCCATTCCAACCCCATCCCCATCCCCATTCCCATTCCCCATTCCCCATTCCCACCCCCATTCCCACCCCCATTCCCATCCCCATTCCAACCCCATCCCCATCCCCATCCCCTTTCCCATTCCCCACTCCCACCCCCACTCCCACCCCCACTCCCACCCCCATTCCCATCCCCATTCCAACCCCATTCCCACCCCCATTCCCATTCCCACCCCCGTTCCCATCCCCATTCCCATCCCCACCCCCATGTGGATGTGGCTCTTGGGGACACGGATCAGCGCTGGGAATGGCCGGAATTTGGGATAGTGGGGAATTAATCCATGTCCATATAAGTTTGGAGGGTCCAAAATTCCCAAATCCACGTGGCATTTGGGCACGGATCTTTGGGATGTCACAGTGCCACCACCAGGATGAACAGGAAGTTTGGGATCTTTTCCATCCTGGGGAAAAAAAAGTCCCAATCAAGGTTTTCCATCTTTTTTTCCAACCCCTCCATTAAACTTAATTAAATTACATTAATAATTTCATGCACCATTAAATTCCTTGGAAAAATGTTGCATCCTGAGGATGCTGAGAATCAGGAAAAGGTCCAAACCAATGGAGCAGCTTCTGCTGCAAGTCCCAGGGCAGAGCTTTCAGAACCTGGAGATTTTTCCTGAATTTTGGGAATGTAAACCACCCCCAGCCTATCCTGGTGGAGGAGATTCCCAGACGGAGCAGGAGCCATGGATAATGCTGGAAGTGCTGGACACAGCTCCTGTTTCTCCTGCTGGAAGCGCAGATCCGGCCTCCAGCCGGGTTTTTCCCGGGAATAGGGGGAATGGAACACCCTGGGCTGGAGGCACAGCTGGAATTCCCTCCCTGCTCCCTCAGGAATTCTGGCACTGGGATTTAATTGGATTTTTTTCCTTCTTTTTTTCTCCGGTGCCTCACCCAGGATTAAGTTTAACGATGGATACAAGGCAGTGGCAAGGTACCAAAAATGTCCTGGTGGGAGGGATCCCAAATTTTGGGGGTGGGATCTGGGATTTTGGGGGATTGCTTCCATTCCAGCCCATCCCAGGCACCCACATCCTACAGCATAATCCCAGAATTTGGGATACAGGTCAGCCTCACCCTGTGACACCAGGAATTATAGGGCCGGGACACAGGGAATGGCTTCCCACTGGGAAATGGAAACTTGGGGATATTGGTAAGGAATTCCTGGCTGGGAGGGTGGGGAGGGGTTGGGCTGGAATTCCCAGAGAAGTTGTGGCTACCCTTGGATCCTTGGGAGTGTCCACAGCCAGGCTGGAGCACCTTGGGATAGTGGAGGGTGTTAGGATTGGAATGGGATGATCCTCAAGGTCCCCTCCCACCCAAACCATTCCTGGGATTTGAGGATCCCATGGGCCGTGTCCGGTTGGGAACATTTTTTAATTCCTCATCTTCCTCCTCCTGGCTCCGTCTTCTCCTGACAGCGAAGATCCGGAAGATCCCAGGTATGGGACGTGGTGTCCCTGCTTCCCTTTGGGAATGGTGTGTGCATGGATGGGAACAGGTCCTGCAGGGGGTTTGGATCCAGGGAAAGGGCCTTTTCTGGGATCACCCACCCCTGGGATTCCCTCTGTCCTTCCTAATCCCAGCAGGGACAAATCCCTTTCCAGTCAGGGGCTCCTGCAGGAGCTCCCGGAGTCATGTTTTTCTCTATTCCAAGCAATCCATGGATCCTTCCTTCCTTCTATGGATCCATCCATCATCCATCCATCATCCATCCATCCATCATCCATCCATCCATCCATCCATCCATCCATCCATCCATCATCCATCCATCCATCATCCATCCATCCATCATCCATCCATCCATCCATCCATCCATCATCCATCATCCATCCATCCATCCATCCATGGATCCATCCATCATCCATCATCCATCATCCATCCATCCATCCATCATCCATCCATCCATCATCCATCCATCCATCATCCATCATCCATCCATCCATCATCCATCATCCATCCATCATCCATCCATCCATCATCCATCATCCATCCATCCATCCATCCATCATCCATCCATCATCCATCATCCATCCATCCATCATCCATCCATCCATCCATCCATCCATCCATCCATCATCCATCCATCCATCCATCATCCATCCATCATCCATCCATCCATCCATCATCCGTCATCCATCCATCCATCCATCCATCCATCATCCATCCATCATCCATCCATCATCCATCATCCATCCATCCATCATCCATCATCCATCATCCATCCATCCATCATCCATCATCCATCATCCATCCATCCATCATCCATCCATCATCCATCCATGGATCCATCCATCATCCATCCATCCATCCATCATCCATCCATCCATCCATCATCCATCCATGGATCCATCCATCAATCCTCTGTCCCCATTCCCGAGGATCTTTGGGAATCCCGGGCACAGGGATCTCTCCCTCTGGAACCTCTGGATTGCTTTGTTGGATTGCTCCGTGCATGTGGATGAGTTTGGGGGAGAGAAGGTGGATCCGAGTCCATCCCTGGATCCCAACTCATGGAATCGCTCCTTCGGATTGCAGATCCAAGGCCAAAGGGAAGGAGAAAAAACACCTGGTGTTGCCGTTCAGGTATCCGAATTCCCTGATCCCTGATTCCCGGGGCACCCTCCAGCCCTTGGGAACAGCAGCAGGGCAGGACCATGAGTCCATTTTCCCGGGAAAAACGCTCTGAACGGACGTTTTTGAGGGATAAAAATGGGAATTCTCCATCTGTGCCCACCAGTCCGTGGTCACCTTTGGCAGGAGACTTGGACTGGGGAAAAGGAAAGGAAGGGAGGAGAAATTTGGGATTGGCTGCTCCAGCAGGCCCTTGGAAAAGGATCCTGGATCCCTCAGGAAGTGCTGTCACCCTCCCGGACGCCCTGATCCGAGCGCCAGGAATGCAGTGGGTGCAGGAATCAGGAGGGGAAAAGAGATGCAGGAAACACCTGGAGAAGGAGGAGGGAAAGAGATGCAGGAAACACCTGGAGAAGGAGGAGGGAAAGAGATGCAGGAAACACCTGGAGAAGGAGGAGGGAAAGAGATGCAGGAGACACCTGGAGAAGGAGGAGGGAAAGAGAGGAAGAAGAGGGACACACTTGGAATGTGCTGCGTTCCTGCATCCCTCACCCAGGGCGTGTTTTCCCGCCAGGAAGAGGAAGGGACGCAGGATTTGCACTTCCCTGACCCCTCTCCCAAGGATGGATCGCAGGGATGGGACGTTCCCGACCCTCTTCCCACCCAGGGAGAGATCCTCAGGGATGGGATATTCCCGACCCTCTTCCCACCCAGGGGTAGATCCTCAGGGATGGAATATTCCAGACCATCTGCCCACCCAGGGATGGACCCTCAGGGATGGGATATTCCCAACCCTCTCTCCACTCAGGGATGGGACATTCCCAACACTCTGCGCACCCAGAGATGGATCCCAGGGATGGGATATTCCCCACCCCAGGGATGGATCCCACCCTGACTCCAGGGAACATTCCAGACCCTCTGCCCATTCCAGGGATGGGACATTCCCAACACTCTGCGCACCCAGGGATGGATCCCACCCTGACTCCAGGGAACATTCCCACCCCTCTGCCCACCCAGGAATGGATCCCAGGGATGGGATACTCCCCACCCCAGGGATGGATCCCATCCTGACTCCAGGGAACATTCCAGAACCCTCTGCCCACCCAGGGATGGATCCCAGGGATGGGATATCCCGGAATCTGTGCCCACCCAGGGATGGATCCCAGGGATGGGATATTCCCCACCCCAGGGATGGATCCCATCCTGATGCCAGGGAACATTCCAGACCCTCTGCCCACCCAGGGATGGATCCCACCCTGACTCCAGGGAACATTCCAGCCCCTCTGCCCACCCAGGGATGGGACATTCCTGACCCTCTGCCCACCCAGAAATGGATTCCAGGGATGGGATATCCCAGAACCTCTGCCCACCCAGGGATGGGACATTCCTGACCCTCTGCCCACCCAGGGATGGATCCCACCCTGACTCCAGGGAACATTCCCAACCCTCTGCCCACCCCAGGATGGATCCCACCCTGACTCCAGGGAACATTCCCGCCCTCTGCCCAGCCAGGGCACTTTGGATGGGGAAGGGAAGGAGGGAAGGATCCCACCCGGTGAGATCAGCGGGATGCGATCCCACAGGGATCCTGCCCATCTCTAGTGTGTCCAGCAGGACCTGGAGCAGATCCTGAGCTCCAGGACAGGCCTGGAATTGTTTCATTCCTCTCCTGGCAGCTTTTCCAACGCCGAGCTGGGGTTTGATGCTCCCAGGAGGAGCTCGGCTGGCAGGGGAATTCTTTTTCCCACTCTGCTCCCAGAGCAGGAGTCGGGACAGGGAAATAACCAGGAATTCTTGGATCAAATCAAGCTGATCCCTGCTCTTCCCAGTTTCCCACCCATGTCCCATTTTATCCTGGAGATCCTCTGGAATTCTCCCAAAACCCAAAATCCAGCAACACTTCACTATTTTATTTTTTTCCTGGATGGTTTTCCAGCAGCTCGGGCGCAAGGAGCTGGAATTTCAGGCTCTGGAATCTGTCCCTTGTCCCCAGCCCGGCGGAGGAGCCGATGTAATTAACTCCAGCCTCCTTAATTACTTCCCGAGCTGCTTAATTGCTTTTTCCTCCCTAATTGCTGCAGGAAAATGAGGGCAATTAACGGGGGAGAGAGAAGGAGGGGAGGGAAACGGGGAGAGAAGCGGGAGCGGGGAGGAAAACAGGGAGGAAAATGGGGAGAAAAATAGGGAAGAAGGACTGGGGAGGAAATCAGGGAGGAAAATAAATAGGGAAGAAGGAATAGGGAGAAAAATAGGGAATTAAACAGGAAAGGGGGGGTCGGGAAGGAAAACAGGGAGGAAAACGGGGAGAATAATAGGGAAGAATGACTGGGGAGGAAATCAGGGAGGAAAATAAATAGGGAAGAAGGAATGAGGAGAAAAATAGGGAAGAAAACAGAGAAGAAGGACCAGGGAGGAAAACAGGGAGAAAAATAGGGAAGAAAACAAGGAAGCAGGACCTGGGAGGAAAACAGAAAGGAAAACAGGGAGGAAAAGAGCGAAGCAGGGCCGGGGTGGAAAACAGAGAGGAAAATAGGGAAGAAGGACTGTGGAGGAAATCAGGGAGGGAAATAAACAGGAAATAAGGAATAGGGAGAAAAATAGGGAGGAGAACAGAGAAAGGGAGCCAGGAAGGAAAATGGGGAGGAAAACTGAGAGAAAAATAGGGAAGAAGGACTGGGGAGGAAATCAGGGAAGGAAATAAATAGGAAATAAGGACTAGGGAGGAAAATAGGGAGAAAAACAAGGAAGAAGGACTCAGGAGGAAAACTGGGAGGAAAAGAGAGAAGCAGGACCGGGGTGGAAAACAGAGAGGAAAATAGGGAGGAAAACATAGAGAAGGAGGATCTGAGAGGGTAACAGAGAAAAGGACCAGGGAGAAAACTGGGAAGAAGGACCTGGGGAGGAAAACAGGGAAGCAGGAGCTGCAGAGAGATGTGTCCCACCTACATTTCAAGCTGAGAGAGAGGAAGTTTGGATGGAATATTGGGAAGGAATTTTTCCCCGTGAGGGCAGGGAGGGGTTGGGATGGAATTCCCAGAGCAGCTGTGGCTGCCCCTGGACCACTGGGAATGTCCAAGGTCTGGTTGGACATTGAGGTTTGGAGCACTTTGGGATAGTGGAAGGTGTCCCTGCCCGTGGCAGAGGTGGGATTAGGGATCTTAAAGCTCCTTTCCCACCCAAAGCATTCCATGATTCCCTGATTCCCCAGTGCACTGAATTTGTTTGCCTTTTATTCCCTCAATATTCCACCACCGGCTCCAGCAAAGGCAAGGAGAAGACCAAGGAGCACAAGTAGGTTTGATCTCCCTCCTCCTCCTCCTCCTCTTCATTCCCACTTTTCCCAGCTGATCTGGTTGGTTTGCTCTCCATCTTCCTTCTCCTCCTCTTAATTCCTACTTTTCCCAGCCGATCCGGTTGGTTTTCTCTCCATCCTCCTCCTCCTCCTCTTCATTCCCACTTTTCCAGCTGATCCGGTTGGTTTTCTCTCCATCTTCCTCCTCCTCCTCTTCCTCTTCATTCCCACTTTTCCACCTGATCCGGTTGGTTTGCTCTCCATCCTCCTCATCCCCATTCCCACTTTTCCAGCTGATCCAGCCGGTTTGTTCTCCATCTTCCTCCTCCTTCTCCTCCTCTTCATTCCCACTTTTCCAGCTGATCCAGCCGGTTTGCTCTCCATCCTCTTCCTCCTCTTCATTCCCACTTTTCCAGCTGATCCAGTTGGTTTGCTCTCCATCCTCCTCATCCTCATTCCCACTTTTCCCAGCTGATCCAGTTGGTTTGTTCTTCATCTTCCTCTTCATTCCCACTTTTCCAGCTGATCCGGTTGGTTTGCTCTCCATCCTCCTTTTCATTCCCACTTTTCCACCTGATCCAGTTGCTTTGCTCTCCCTGCTCCTCCTCCTCCTCTTCATTCCCACTTTTCCCAGCTGATCCAGTTGCTTTGCTTTCCATCCTCCTCTTCATTCCCACTTTTCCCAGCTGATCCAGTCGGTTTGTTCTCCATCCTTCTCCTCCTCCTCATCCTCATTCCCACTTTTCCCAGCTGATCCATTTGGTTTGCTCTCCATCCTCCTCCTCCTCCTCTTCATTCCCATTTTTCCCAGCTGATCCGGTTGGTTTGCTCTCCATCCTCCTCATCCTCATTCCCACTTTTCCCAGCTGATCCAGTTGGTTTGCTCTCCATCCTCCTCCTCCTCTTCATTCCCACTTTTCCACCTGATCCAGTTGCTTTGCTCTCCATCCTCCTCCTCTTCATTCCCACTTTTCCACCTGATCCATTTGGTTTGTTCTCCATCCTCCTCCTCCTCCTCCTCTTCCTCTCCATTCCCACTTTTCCACCTGATCCAGTTGGTTTTCTCTCCATCCTCTTCCTCTTCATTCCCACTTTTTCCACCTGATCCAGCTGGTTTGCTCTCCATCCTCCTCATCCTCATTCCCACTTTTCCAGCTGATCCGGTATCTGCACTCTCCCTTCCTCTAAAGCCAGGCCTGTCCACTCTGGGAAAACTTGGCTCTCTGGGATGTGTGTCCTCAGATTTTGGCGCCTGCAGGGAATATTTATACAAAAAAAACAAGGAATATTTGTCAGGCAGAACCTTTGGAGCCTGAAGGGAACTGAGAGGTCTTCAGGGATCCATCGGGATCGGATGGAGGAACTTTCCCAGGCTGGACATGGACAGGGCAGGAGAAGTCCGGGTGCAGACAGGACTTTGATCCCGCTTTTCTTTGGATATCAGGAGAAGGTTCTTCCCCCGGAGCTGGCTGGGCACTGGAACAGCTCCTCAGGGAATGATGACATTCCCAAAGCTGCCAGAGATCCAGGAGCACTGGGACAGGGATGGGGTGGGATTGCTGGTGTGTCCTGGGGAGGAATTGCATCCATGATCCCAGTGGGTCCCTTCCCACTCGGGAATTCCATGATCCGACAGCTCCTGTGCCCACATTCAGCTGACAGGTTTCTTCAGCTCCCGCCTTCCTTTTATTCCCAGTAATTTTCATGGATCAGGCTGTTCCCCCAAAAACCAGCTGGGCTCAAATTTAAACTCAGCTCCAGGGAATGATCCTGGAATCAGCCCTGGGGACTTCCCCATCCAGGAGGTTCTCCTGGTTCCTATTCCTTATTTTGTGGTTTAGGGATCAATTCACGGCACATCCCATGGACGGATCCTCCCAAATAACGGGATGAAGATGGAGGTGGAGATGAGGTGGAGCAGGAGGAAAATGTTCTCGAGGAGAGGGCGGAGTCGGGAAAAACGGGGACAGATCTCCCAGCTCTGCTTCTTCCTCTGGGAGGAGGAACAAAGGGACCGAGGGTTGGGACCTTCCAATGGAAGATCCCAATTGGAAGTGAGGTCCAGTTTCGAGGTGAGGTCCCAGTTTGGAAGCGATGTCCAGACTGGTGGTGAGGTTCATCTTGGAGGTGAAGTCCAAGGGTGTAGGATGGACCCGGCGGTGGGATCTGTCCCCTGGAAGAATTCCTGATGGGTGGAATTCCTGCAAGGAAATGAGCCATGGGAATGCTGTTCCCTGCTCCCAACTCCCATAAAGGGCAGTGATTAAAATGTCCTTTTTTCCATGGATAATTCACCGGTAACGGGATCTTCAGCTGGAAGCTGGCCAGGAGGGAAGCTGCTCCCAGCTCCCTGCTGTGGTTCCAGAATCCCTGTGGATTCTGGAGATCCCCACGGGTGAAATCCTAAAGGACAAAGCCAAGAGGAGCAGCAGGAGGGTTCGTGGAACTGGAGATGATCCATGCTCAATCCCATATTAACCCCAAAAAAATCCATGGGAACAGAACTTCCAGAGGCTGAGCAGAGTTTCTGGTGTCTAACACGGATTTAAACTCTGCTGGAAGTTCTTCCCAACCTGGGACCAACATCGGGATGTTCCATCTCCCACCCCAATCTTGCCGGAATTCAGTTGGGATGTGATGGAGCAGCAGCGGCTTCTCCAGTGCCGTTTTTCTTCAGGAGAGTGGGAGAAGGTCGGGTGATGGCCCAGGAGGGCGGGTGATGGCCCAGGAGAGCTCTCAGCACCGTGGTGGCATCTCAGGTTCCTCAGGCGCGCGGATCCTCATGGAATATTCATGCGGAGACGGTGTCAGCTCTCCGCCAGCCCCGGCGTCCCACCGGCACCGTCGGGAGCGTGGCGGGAGCGTCGAGAAGATCCCACAAAAACCCCGGAGGAGACTTGGAGGGATCCCCCATCCCTGCTCCGTCCCCTCCGGCACTGGGATGGATGTCCCACCATAGAGGCTCTTCCAGAACCTTCTCCTGCAGGGAAGGGTGAAGGTAGAAGCCGGGATGGGAAGGGGGAGGTGTTTGGGATTGGGCAGGGCTCGCCCAGCTTGGGAAAGGGACGGGTGGGGATCGGGAAGGGGACGGGGATCGGGATGAGATCGGGAAGATGCTACAGGACTTTTGGGATGGCTCCATCCTCATCCTCATCCTGCTTCCTCCCTTCTTCCCAGCACCTGCCGAGTGCTGCCAAAATCCACCAAAATCCACCAAAACTCACAAAGTCACTCTGCTTCAGAATTTATTTCTTTGTCTCTTTTTTTCTCTTATTCCTTTTTCCCTCCATTTTTCCTTTATTTTTCCTTTTTTTTTTTTTTTTCTGTTTTTTTCCCCTTATTTTTCCCGGTGCTTTTCCCTGTTTATTTGAGGTTTTTTCCCTGCTTTTTCCTTGGCTTTTTTTTTTTTTTTTTTTTTTTTTTTTTAATCCCAACAGTTTTTTTCCCCACATCTTTTCTTTCCTCTATTTTTTCCCGTTTATTCCTCCCTGCTGATTCCTCCTGTGATTTTTTTCCTAAATTTTTCTGTGTCTTTTTCCTTTTTTTTTTTTTTTTTTTTTCTGTTTTCTTCCCCTTATTTTTTTATTTTTCCCGGTGCTTTTCCCTGTTTGTTTGAATGTTTTTTCCCTGCTTTATCTTTGGCTTTTTTTTTTTTTTTAAATCCCAACAGTTTTTTTCCCACATCTTTTCTTTCCTCTATTTTTTTCCCGTTTATTCCCCCCTGCTGATTCCTCCTGGGATTTTTTTCCTAAATTTTTCTGCGTCTTTTTCCTTTTTTTTTTATTGTTCTACTTTCCCCCTGTTCTTCCCTCAGGTTCCCCCCTCCCATTTTATTTTCCCTCAGTATTTTTCCCTCTTTTTTTCCATTTCCCCCCGTTTTATTCTTTTTTTTTTCCTCTGCTTATTCCTCGTATGTTTTTTTTCCTGATTTTTTCTGTGTTTTTTCCTTTTTTCTTTTCAATTTCCCCTCCCTCATTCCCCCACACCATTTCTCCACGTTTTTTCCCTCCCTGTTTTTCCTTCACAGTCCCCCCCATTTTCCCCCCATTTATTTTCTTCCCCATTTTCCCTTCCACTTCTTCATTTTCCTTCTTTCTTTTCCCTTTTTTCCCATTTTACCTTTTTACCTTCACAGTCCCCCCCATTTTCCCCCTGTTTATTTTCTTCCCCATTTTCCCCTCCACTTCTTCATTTTCCTTCTTTCTTTTCCCTTTTTTCTCATTTTACCTTTTGACCTTTCTTCCCTTTCCCCCTCTTTTCTTTATTTCCCCTTTTTCCTTTTGCTGCTTTTCCTAATTTTTCTCTATTTTCCCTTTTCCCTCTTTTCCATCTCTTATTTTTCCCTTTTCTTCCTCTTTCCCCCTTTTTCCTTTCCTTTTTCCCCCTTCTCCCAGCACGCTCCAAACTCCGTTATTCCCGGCTCATTCCCCTTCCCAAACCTCCATTCCCTGCTGGGCACGGACACATCACCTGGAGCTTTTTCCATATTTTTTTTCCCTGGATTTTCCCTCTGATCCACCTCATCCCGTGGATTTCCCAGAGGTTTTTCCCCATCTCCAGCTCCGTACGGAGCCGCTGATCCCAATTCCGTCCCCAAATCCCGGCTCCAGGAGATGCTGGAGGAGATCCCAGATCCCACACGGATCTCTCGGGAAGGTTTTGGGATGGTGATGTTGGGTCCCATCCCACATTCCTTAGATCAGGTGCTTAATCCCATTTTTTTTTCCATTTATCACCCCAAAACCATCGTTGTTTTACTGTCAGGAACATCTGAAGGATCCAAATCCTTGGTATCCATGGATTTGGCAGCCGGGAGAGGACCCTGATGGGATTTTCCCTGAGGAGTCCACCACCAGCTGCTCCTCACTTTGCTTTTCCTTCCCGAGGAACCTCAGAAATTCCCGGCACTGGGATTTTTATCCCTGAGCATCCACCAGCAAACGGCAGCTCTGGGACTGGAGGGAATTTTGGTTTTTGCTCCCCATTTTTGAGAATTCCATGGAAAAGAAAGGAATATAATCCAACCACCAGGGAGGTGTGGCTGGAAGGGCAGAGAACGGTCTGGGAGCAGAATTCCAGAACCTGAGCCACGATTCCAACATTTCCTCATTAAATAAATTAGTTTGAAAACAGCTCCAAAGGGTCCTATCCCCTGGTGGGATTCCAGACATGGAATCCTCACCGTCAACGTTTCTCCTCTGATCCATGGAAAAATTGGAGCATCTTTGGAATAAATCCCAGCTCCCAGAGCTTTAGTCCTGGGTTTAGATAGTTCCTGGATCCAGTGGGATTCCCGCCCCTCAGATATTTTATTTTCCTTTTTTCCTCAATTTTCTTCCCGCTTGCTCCGGTTCCTCTGTGGCCTGGAGGTTCCTGGAGGTGATGTCCAACCAGGACCAAGCTCCAGGGTTTCTTTGTGCTTGGGGAAAACTTGACCCTTTGTCCCATCCTGAGGTGGGACTGGGAATTCCCGTAGGTTCCCCGTGGTTTCCTTCTGGGCGGCACATCCCAATCTTGCAGAATCCAGGAGCTCTGGATCCTCTGGATCCTCTGGATCACCTGGCCTGGCAGCCAGGTGAGGTCCTGGCTGAAGGTGAGGTGAGGTCCTGGCCGGAGGTGAGGTCCTGACTGGAAGTTGGATCCAGGCTGGACATGAGGTCCTGGTTGATGGTGAGGTCCAGTCTGGAGGTGAGATGAGGTCCTGGTTGATGGTGAGGTCCTGGCTGGTGGTGAAGTCCTGGCTGATGGTGAGGTCCTGGCTGATGGTGAGGTCCAGGCCACAGGTGAGGTCCTGGCCGAAGGTGAGGTCCTGACTGGAAGTTGGATCCAGGCTGGACATGAGGTCCTGGTTGATGGTGAGGTCCTGGCCGGAGGTGAGGTCCTGACTGGAAGTTTGATCCAGGCTGGACATGAGGTCCTGGTTGATGGTGAGGTCCTGGCTGGAGGTGAGGTCCAGGATGGAGGTGAGGTGAGGTCCTGGCTGGAGGTGAGATGAGGTCTTGGTTGATGGTGAGGTCCTGGTTAATGGTGAGGTCCTGGCTGGTGATGAAGTCCTGGCTGATGGTGAGGTCCTGGCCGGAGGTGAGGTCCCAGCTGAAAATGGTGTTCATTTTGGAGGTGAGGTCCAAGCAGGAGGTGACGAAAGGTCCAGCCTGGAGGTGAGATCCCAGTTTGGAAGTGAGGTCCAGACTGGTGGTGAGGTTCATCTTGGAGGTGAGGTCCTGGCCAGAGGTGAGGTCCAGGCCGAAGGTGAGGTCCTGACTGGAAGTTGGATCCAGGCTGGACATGAGGTCCTGGTTGATGGTGAGGTCCAGGATGGAGGTGAGATGAGGTCCTGGCTGGAGGTGAGGTCCAGGATGGAGATGAGGTCCTGGCTGGAGGTGAGGTCCTGGTTGATGGTGAGGTCCAGGATGGAGGTGAGGTGAGGTCCTGGCTGGAGGTGAGGTGAGGTCCTGGTTGGAGGTGAGGTCCAGGATGGAGGTGAGATGAGGTCCTGGCTGGAGGTGAGGTCCAGGATGGAGGTGAGATGAGGTCCTGGCTGAAGGTGAGATGAGGTCCAGGATGGAGGTGAGGTCCAGGATGGAGGTGAGGTCCAGGATGGAGGTGAGGTCCTGGCCAAAGGTGAGGTCCTGATTGGAAGTTGGATCCAGGCTGGACATGAGGTCCTGGTTGATGGTGAGGTCCAGTCTGGACGTCAGATGAGGTCCTGGTTGATGGTGAGGTCTTGGCTGGTGGTGAAGTCCTGGCTGAAGGTGAGATGAGGTCCTGGCTGGAGGTGAGGTCCAGGATGGAGGTGAGGTCCTGGTTGATGGTGAGGTCCTGGTTAATGGTGAGGTCCTGGCTGGTGGTGAAGTCCTGGCTGATGGTGAGGTCCAGGCTGGAGGTGAGGTCCAGGATGGAGGTGAGATGAGGTCCTGGCTGGTGGTGAGGTCCAGGATGGAGGTGAGGTGAGGTCCTGGCTGGAGGTGAAGTCCTGGTTGATGGTGAGGTCCAGGCCAGAGATGAGGATCTGGCTGGAGGTGAGGTCCAGGATGGAGGTGAGGTGAGGTCCTGGCTGGAGGTGAGATGAGGTCCTGGTTAATGGTGAGGTCCTGGCCAAAGGTGAGGTCCAGCCTGAAGGTGAGGTGAGGTCCTGGCTGGAGGTGAGGTCCTGGCTGGAGGTGAGGTCCAGGATGGAGGTGAGGTGAGGTCCTGGTTGATGGTGAGGTCCTGGCTGGAGGTGAGGTGAGGTCCTGGTTGATGGTGAGGTCCTGGCTGGAGGTGAGGTCCTGGCTGGAGGTGAGGTCCAGGCCAGAGGTGAGATGAGGACCTGGTTGATGGTGAGGTCCAGGATGGAGGTGAGATGAGGTCCTGCTTGGAGGTGAGGTCCTGGCTGAAGGTGAGATGAGGTCCTGGCTGGAGGTGAGATGAGGTCCTGGTTGATGGTGAGGTCCTGGCTGGTGGTGACATGAGGTCCTGGTTGGTGGTGAGGTCCAGGCCAGAGGTGAGGTCCCAGCTGAAAATGGTGTTCATTTTGGAGGTGAGGTCCAAGCAGGAGGTGACGAAAGGTCCAGTCTGGAGGTGAGATGAGGTCCTGGTTGATGGTGAGGTCCTGGTTGATGGTGAGGTCCAGGATGGAGGTGAGGTGAGGTCCAGGATGGAGGTGAGGTGAGGTCCAGGATGGAGGTGAGGTCCTGGTTAATGGTGAGGTCCTGGCTGGAGGTGAGATGAGGTCCTGCTTGGAGGTAAGGTCCTGGCTGGAGGTGAGGTCCTGGTTGATGGTGAGGTCCTGGTTAATGGTGAGGTCCTGGCTGGTGGTGAGGTCCTGGTTAATGGTGAGGTCCTGGCTGATGGTGAGGTCCTGGCCAAAGGTGAGGTCCTGACTGGAAGTTGGATCCAGGCTGGACATGAGGTCCTGGTTGATGGTGAGGTCCAGTCTGGAGGTGAGATGAGGTCCTGGCTGGTGGTGAAGTCCAGGATGGAAGTGAGGTGAGGTCCTGGCTGGAGGTGAGGTCCAGGATGGAGGTGAGATGAGGTCCTGGTTGATGGTGAGGTCCTGGCTGGAGGTGAGGTCCTGGTTGATGGTGAGGTCCAGGATGGAGGTGAGGTGAGGTCCTGGCTGGAGGTGAGGTCCAGTCTGGAGGTGAGATGAGGTCCTGCTTGGAGGTGAGGTCCAGGATGGAGGTGAGGTGAGGTTCTGGTTGGAGGTGAGGTCCTGGTTAATGGTGAGGTCCTGGCTGGTGGTGAGGTCCTGACTGGAGGTGAGGTCCTGGCTGAAGGTGAGGTCCAGGATGGAGGTGAGATGAGGTCCTGGCTGGAGGTGAGGTCCTGGCTGGAGGTGAGGTCCTGGCTGGAGGTGAGGTCCCAGCTGAAAATGGTGTTCATTTTGGAGGTGAGGTCCAAGCAGGAGGTGACGAAAGGTCCAGTCTGGAGGTGAGATGAGGTCCTGGTTGATGGTGAGGTCCTGGTTGATGGTGAGGTCCAGGATGGAGGTGAGGTGAGGTCCAGGATGGAGGTGAGGTGAGGTCCAGGATGGAGGTGAGGTCCTGGTTAATGGTGAGGTCCTGGCTGGAGGTGAGATGAGGTCCTGCTTGGAGGTAAGGTCCTGGCTGGAGGTGAGGTCCTGGTTGATGGTGAGGTCCTGGTTAATGGTGAGGTCCTGGCTGGTGGTGAGGTCCTGGTTAATGGTGAGGTCCTGGCTGATGGTGAGGTCCTGGCCAAAGGTGAGGTCCTGACTGGAAGTTGGATCCAGGCTGGACATGAGGTCCTGGTTGATGGTGAGGTCCAGTCTGGAGGTGAGATGAGGTCCTGGCTGGTGGTGAAGTCCAGGATGGAAGTGAGGTGAGGTCCTGGCTGGAGGTGAGGTCCAGGATGGAGGTGAGATGAGGTCCTGGTTGATGGTGAGGTCCTGGCTGGAGGTGAGGTCCTGGTTGATGGTGAGGTCCAGGATGGAGGTGAGGTGAGGTCCTGGCTGGAGGTGAGGTCCAGTCTGGAGGTGAGATGAGGTCCTGCTTGGAGGTGAGGTCCAGGATGGAGGTGAGGTGAGGTTCTGGTTGGAGGTGAGGTCCTGGTTAATGGTGAGGTCCTGGCTGGTGGTGAGGTCCTGACTGGAGGTGAGGTCCTGGCTGAAGGTGAGGTCCAGGATGGAGGTGAGATGAGGTCCTGGCTGGAGGTGAGGTCCTGGCTGGAGGTGAGGTCCTGGCTGGAGGTGAGGTCCCAGCTGAAAATGGTGTTCATTTTGGAGGTGAGGTCCAAGCAGGAGGTGACGAAAGGTCCAGTCTGGAGGTGAGATGAGGTCCTGGTTGATGGTGAGGTCCTGGCTGGAGGTGATGTCCAGGATGGAGGTGAGGTCCTGCTTGGAGGTGAGGTCCTGGCTGGAGGTGAGGTGAGGTCCTTGCCGAAGGTGAGGTCCAGGATGGAGGTGAGGTGAGGTCCTGGCTGGTGGTGAAGTCTTGGTTAATGGTGAGGTCCTGGCTGGTGGTGAAGTCCTGGTTGATGGTGAGGTCCAGGCCAGAGATGAGGATCTGGCTGGAGGTGAGGTCCAGGATGGAGGTGAGGTGAGGTCCTGGCTGGAGGTGAGGTCCTGGCTGGAGGTGAGGTCCTGGTTAATGGTGAGGTCCTGGCTGGTGGTGAAGTCCTGGCTGGTGGTGAGGTCCAGGCCAGAGGTGAGGTCCCAGCTGAAAACGGTGTTCATTTTGGAGGTGAGGTCCAAGCAGGAGGTGATGAAAGGTCCAGTCTGGAGGTGAGATGAGGTCCTGGATGGAGGTGAGGTCCAGGCTGGAGGTGAGGTCCAGGATGGAGGTGAGGTCCTGGTTGATGGTGAGGTCCAGGATGGAGGTGAGATGAGGTCCTGGTTGATGGTGAGGTCCTGGCTGGTGGTGAAGTCCTGGCTGAAGGTGAGATGAGGTCCTGGCCGAAGGTGATGTCCAGGATGGAGGTGAGGTGAGGTCCTGGCCGGAGGTGAGGTCCCAGCTGAAAACGGTGTTCATTTTGGAGGTGAGGTCCAAGCAGGAGGTGATGAAAGGTCCAGCCTGGAGGTGAGATCCCAGTTTGGAAGTGAGGTCCAGACTGGTGGTGAGGTTCATCTTGGAGGTGAGGTCCTGGCCAGAGGTGAGGTCCAGGATGGAGGTGAGGTCCAGGCTGGAGGTGAGATGAGGTCCTGGATGGAGGTGAGGTCCTGGCTGGTGGTGAAGTCTTGGTTGATGGTGAGGTCCAGGCCGGAGATGAGGTCCTGGCCAGAGGTGAAGTCCTGGCCAGAGGAGAGGTCCCAGCTGAAAATGGTGTTCATTTTGGAGGTGAGGTCCAAGCAGGAGGTGATAAAAGGTCCAGCCTGGAGGTGAGATCCCAGTTTGGAAGTGAGGTCCAGACTGGTGGTGAGGTTCATCTTGGAGGTGAGGTCCTTGCCAGAGGTGAGGTCCTAGCCAGAGGTGAGGTACTTGAATTTTCGGGTATTTCAATTTCAGAATATCTGAATTTTGGGGTGTCAAATTTTTTACACTATATAATTTTTGAGGTTTCTGAATTATGGGGTATTTCAATTTTGAGGTACTTGAATTATGGGGTGTCTGAATTTTGGGGTGTCTGAATTTTTGGGGTGTCTGAATTTTTGGGGTGTCCAAATTTTTGGGATGTTTGAATTTTAGGGTGCCTGAATTTTGGGATATTTAAATTTTTGGGGTGTCTGGATTTTTGGGGTGTTCGAATTTTGAGGTACTTGAATTATGGGGTGCCTGAATTTTTTGGTACCTGAATTTTTGGGGTGTCTGAATTTTTGGGGTGTCCGAATTTTTGGGATGTTTGAATTTTAGGGTGCCTGAATTTTGGGATATTTAAGTTTTGGGGGTGTCTGGATTTTTGGGGTGTCGGAATTTGGGGGTACTTGAATTTCTGGGTTGCCTGAATTTCTTGGTGCCTGAATTTTTGGGGTGTCTGAATTTTTGGGGTGTCCGAATTTTTGGGATATTTGAATTTTAGGGTGCCTGAATTCTGGGATATTTAAATTTTTTGGGTGTCTGAATTTTTGGGGTGTTTGAATTTTGGGGTACTTAAATTTCTGGGTTGCCTGAATTTCTTGGTGTCTGAATTTTTGGGGTGTATCGATTTTTGGGGTATTTGACTTTTTGGAGTGTTTGAATTTTAGGGTGCCTGTATTTTAGGGTATCTATTTTTTTTGTGGTTTATGAATTTTAGGGTGTCTGAATTTTGGGATATTTGATTTTTTAGGGTGCGCCTAATTTTTTGAGGTATCTGTATTTTTGGAGTGTATATTTTTGGGGTATCTGTATTTTTGGGGTGTCTGAATTTCGGGGTATTTGGATTTTGGGGTATCTGAATTTTGGGGTATTTGGATTTTGGGGTGTGTGAATTTTTGGGTGTTTGGATTTTGGGGTGTGTGAATTTTTGGGTATTTGGATTTTGGGGTGTGTGAATTTTTGGGTATTTGGATTTTGGGGTGTGTGAATTTTTGGGGTGTCCGAATTTTTGGGATGTTTGAATTTTAGGGTGCCTGAATTCTGGGATATTTAAATTTTTGGGGTGTCTGAATTTTTGGGGTGTTTGAATTTTGGGGTACTTGAATTTCTGGGTTGCCTGAATTTCTTGGTGCCTGAATTTTTGGGGTGTCTGAATTTTTGGGGTGTCCAAATTTTTGGGATGTTTGAATTTTAGGGTGCCTGAATTTTGGGATATTTAAAATTTTGGGGTGTCTGAATTTTGGGGTGTTTGAATTTTGGGGTACTTGAATTTCTGGGTTGCCTGAATTTTTTGGTGCCTGAATTTTTGGGGTGTCTGAATTTTTGGGGTGTCTGAATTTTTGGGGTGTCCAAATTTTTGGGATGTTTGAATTTTAGGGTGCCTGAATTCTGGGATATTTAAAATTTTGGGGTGTCTGAATTTTTGGGGTGTCTGAATTTTGGGGGTACTTGAATCTCTGGGGTGCCTGAATTTTTTGGTACCTGAATTTTTGGGGTGTCTGAATTTTTGGGGTATCCGAATTTTTGGGATGTTTGAATTTTAGGGTTCCTGAATTTTGGGATATTTGAATTTTTGGGATGTCTGGATTTTTGGGGTGTTTGAATTTTGAGGTACTTGAATTTCTGGGTTGCCTGAATTTCTTGGTGTCTGAATTTTTGGGGTGTATGGATTTTTGGGGTATTTGACTTTTTGGAGTGTTTGAATTTTAGGGTGCCTGTATTTTAGGGTATCTATTTTTTTGCAGTTTCTGAATTTTGGGGTGTCTGAATTTTGGGATATTTGATTTTTTAGGGTGCGCCTAATTTTTTGAGGTATCTGTATTTTTGGAGTGTGTATTTTTGGGGTGTCTGTATTTTTGGGGTGTCTGAATTTCGGGGTATTTGAATTTTGGTGTATCTGAATTTTGGGGTATTTGGATTTTGGGGTGTGTGAATTTTTGGGTATTTGAATTTTGGGGTATTTGGGTTTTGGGGTGTGTGAATTTTTGGGTATTTGGATTTTGGGGTGTGTGAATTTTTGGGTATTTGAATTTTTGGTAATTTCATTTTCTGGCGTCTTGAAAAGAAATTCCATGAACTGGTTGGGAGAGATGAGGAGCGGGAACAGGACTGGGACCCCCAGCAGGGACTGCTCATGGAGAGGCAAATTTATCCCAAGCTGAGACATTCCCAAATAAAAAACGGGATCCAAGATTCCAGGGCTGTGAATCCCACTCTCTATTCCGACTCTCGGAACATTTCCTGCTCTGTTTTTCAGCTGACATTTCCTCTTTTCCTTTTGGAAAAAAAAATCCTTCCCGTTCCCACATCCTAGAAAACACCAAAAAAATAAAAATACAGCAATTAATGGGAATTTTTATTCTCCCTCTCTTCATCCAGAGCTGGAAAAGGAGTTTTTTCAGCCATGAAGCTTGGAAAGACCCGTCCGTCCAAGGAGGAGCATCGCAAACAAGGTACGGTCGTGGGATGATGGTGGATCCCTGGAATTGCAGCGGTGGGAGAGGAAGGGTTGTCCGCTCCTCTTCATGGAGGTGGGGCTGGAATTGGACACCTCTGGAAAGGCAGGAGAGGACAGCGATTGGAAACTCGTTGTTGTTTCCATTCAGAGCCGAGGATCGGTTTTCCACGGCAAAGAAAAGCAGGAATGTGAGTTTGCAGGCAGGGAAAAGCCTCAGTTTGGGAAAACTTTCCCTGTTTTCCAGCCAGGTTTGAGGGTAGGAAAAGGGAATTTTGCATGGAAACCTGGGTGCTCTTCCCACAACCTGGGTGTTCCCCTCGTGGTTAAAATTTCCGGCAGGACCACGGGAAAACATCCAGGATGCGAAGGAGCAGAGCAGCTGGTCCATGGAAGCGTCTCCATGGATTTATCCATGATTGTGGAATGGTCACAGTGTGGTGTGCTCCTGATCCCACCTTTCCCAGGAACCTCCAGCTGTCCCACACCTTCCCTGGGCTGGGATGGTGATTCCGACCCTTGGCCGCTGGATAAGGGATGGGTGGATGTCCTGCACCCGCTGCCTGCTGGCCAAGCCGGCATTCCCAACATTCCATGGCTGCTTCCCTCCCATCCCAACTCTTCTCTGGGTTAGATCAGGACCATCCTGGCCTTGGACGCTTCCAGGGATCCAGGAGCAGACACAGCTTCTCTGGGAATTCCAGCCCAGCCCCTCCCCACCCTCCCAGCTGGGAATTCCTTCCCAAGATCCCAGTCCAAGCTCTCCTTTCCCAGTGGGAGCCATTCCCTGGGTCCTGTCCCTCCATCCCTTGTCCCCAGTCCCTCTCCAGCTCTCCTGGAGCCCCTCCAGGTCCTACAAGGGGCTCTGAGCTCTGCCTGGATCCTTCTCCTCTCCGTGGTCTCCTCTGGAGCGACTCCAGCAGCTCCATGACCATCCCATGCCAAGGATCCCAGAGCTGGAGGCAGCAATTCCCAGCTCGCGTGACTCTGGCTCAGTCTTCATCTCCTGGCTGAGTCCAGGACCCCCTTTCCCTCAGGAAAGGAACATTCCAGCAACTTCTTCCAATAGAAGCCCAGGCATGGGGAGGTGCCAGTGGGATTGCAGATTTTCCTCTTGGGAATGACCCATTTCTCCCATTTTTTCACCCCTTTCTCTTCAAAATCAGGGACTTGGTTGTCTTTGCAACATCTCTTGTGCTCCTCAGACCTCCACCTCTTGCTCAAATTGCTCTTTCACCTCCTGAAAGAGGTTTTGTCATTATTCCTTATTTTTCCTCCCCAAAACCCTCTGCAGGAATTCTGCCTGGATTGAATTCCATGTCATCTCCTTGATAACCCCTTTTCCGAGCAGCTTGTCCGAGACCCGACCTGCTTCCCATTGTTTTTGTGCTCCCAGCCGAGGGGATGGATTGGTTTCCCTTCTCCCAGCCTTTAATTATTCACGGACGGAAATTAAAACCGGAGCCATTCCTTTGTCCCCTTCCCGCAGATGATCCGGCTGTTCTGGAAACAGAAGACCTGGATAGAAAGGCCATGAGATATGGAGCAGGGCTGGAGCCAGACACCATCTCCCTGGCCTCTGTCACCGCTGTCACCACCAATGTCTCCAACAAAAGGTGAGACCCAGGGTTGGGATTGTGCCAGCGGGAGGCGAGGACAGACATCCTGAAAATGCGTGATTGTGACGCAGGAAATGGTGGAAATTTTTGTCCCACGGAGCCTTTGGGATGTTTATTTTGGAATATCTGACCTGCAGCAGCGATCACCAAAGTTGGTTGAAGGAGCGTTGAGGGTGACCCTACTCTTGTAGTAAGAGGGACATGGGACAAGGGATGGAGGGTCAGGAATGGATGGGAGATCGGGGTGGAATTGTTCCCTAGGAAGGATTGGGATGGAATTCCCAGAGAAACTGTGGCTGCTCCATCTCTGGAAGTGTCCCAGGCCTGGTTGGATGGGGTTTGGAGCAAGCTGGGATGGTGGGAGGTGTCAGGTATCATTACTGGACACCAAATGAGTACGCAGAAGTTTGGTGAGTTCAGAAGAGAAAAAGACCCAGTTTTATTTAAACATCTGGTATTTATACAATTCCAAAGGTGACCGTGAGTTGGAGGATGGAATTACCACCTCTCCTCACACTGGTCCAAAGATCAATCAATCATTTCTCTCCACGCACAGAGAAATATTCTAAAGTATTCTATTTATACATGAAAATATTCTATTTTTACATGAAATGGCGTGGGAACTCTGGCTCTCAAATATATAAACATTATAAAAAGGCTAAAGAAGTTTTATGAGAACTTTAAAACTTTCAAAAGAGCTATAAAAGAAAACTGAACACTTTTAAAAATCAGTCAGGCTCTGGATGATCTTTAAGGTGCTTCCTACCCAAACCATTCCATGATTCCATTAATTCCACCCGTGGTTTGACCAAGGGTTTCTTCTGCCTCTCCCAAGGTCCAAGCCTGACATCAGGATGGAGCCGAGTGCCGGGAGGCCCATGGATTACCAGGTAGGTGACACCAACCTGGGCTTGGGGACACCGTTTGCAGGGACCGAGTTCCTGGTAGGTCTCACCTCACTGGGCTTGGAACCAGGACATCCCAAGAACTGGAATTTCATCGGTAGAGCCATAAACTCGGATTAAGTCATTGACTGGGTTTGTTGTCCAGCATGAGAAATCCAGAGAATCCAAATTAAGCTCTTTTTGAGGTTGTCCCCGTGGAATTTCTCCTTGGAGCAACCTGGGATAGCAGAATGTGTCCTTGTTCCTGGCAGGGAGTGGAATGGAACGAGATTTAAGGTCCCTCACAATTCCAACCACTTCATGATCCCGTTGTGTTTTACAGCAGTAGTGAAGCCAATGGGATCAGTCTCTCTGATCCCACAGCTCTGGTTAAATCCCGTTGTGTTTTCCAGCAGAAGTGAAGCCAATGGGATCGGTCTCTCTGATCCCACAGTTTGGGTTAAATCCCATTGTGTTTTCCAGCAGAAGTGAAGCCAATGGGATCAGTCTCTGATCCCACAGTTTGGGTTAAATCCCGTTGTGTTTTCCAGCAGAAGTGAAGCCAATGGGATCAGTCTCTCTGATCCCACAGCTCCAGTTAAATCCCGTTGTGTTTTCCAGCAGAAGTGAAGCCAATGGGATCGCTCTCTGATCCCACAGTTTGGGTTAAATCCTGTTGTGTTTTCCAGCAGAAGTGAAGCCAATGGGATCAGTCTCTGATCCCACAGTTTGGGTTAAATCCCGTTGTGTTTTCCAGCAGAAGTGAAGCCAATGGGATCGCTCTCTCTGATCCCACAGTTTGGGTTAAATCCCGTTGTGTTTTCCAGCAGAAGTGAAGCCAATGGGATCGGTCTCTGATCCCACAGTTTGGGTTAAATCCCGTTGTGTTTTCCAGCAGAAGTGAAGCCAATGGGATCGGTCTCTGATCCCACAGTTTGGGTTAAATCCCGTTGTGTTTTCCAGCAGAGGTGAAGCCAATGGGATCGGTCTCTGATCCCACAATTTGGGTTAAATCCCGTTGTGTTTTCCAGCAGAAGTGAAGCCAATGGGATCAGTCTCTCTGATCCCACAGTTTGGGTTAAATCCCGTTGTGTTTTCCAGCAGAGGTGAAGCCAATGGGATTGGTCTCTGATCCCACAGTTTGCATTAAATCCCGTTGTGTTTTCCAGCAGAAGTGAAGCCAATGGGATCAGTCTCTCTGATCCCACAGTTTGGGTTAAATCCCGTTGTGTTTTCCAGCAGAAGTGAAGCCAATGGGATCGGTCTCTCTGATCCCAAAGTTTGCGTTAAATCCCGTTGTGTTTTCCAGCAGAAGTGAAGCCAATGGGATCAGTCTCGATCCCACAGTTTGGGTTAAATCCCGTTGTGTTTTCCAGCAGAAGTGAAGCCAATGGGATCAGTCTCTCTTATCCCATAGTTTGGGTTAAATCCCGTTGTGTTTTCCAGCAGAAGTGAAGCCAATGGGATCAGTCTCGATCCCACAGTTTGGGTTAAATCCCGTTGTGTTTTCCAGCAGAAGTGAAGCCAATGGGATCAGTCTCTGATCCCACAGTTTGGGTTAAATCCCGTTGTGTTTTCCAGCAGAAGTGAAGCCAATGGGATCAGTCTCTGATCCCACAGTTTGGGTTAAATCCCGTTGTGTTTTCCAGCAGAAGTGAAGCCAATGAGATCGGTCTCTGATCCCACAGTTTGGGTTAAATCCCGTTGTGTTTTCCAGCAGAAGTGAAGCCAATGAGATCGGTCTCTGATCCCACAGTTTGCATTAAATCCCGTTGTGTTTTCCAGCAGAAGTGAAGCCAATGGGATCGGTCTCTCTGATCCCACAGCTCCGGTTAAATCCCGTTGTGTTTTCCAGCAGAAGTGAAGCCAATGGGATCACTCTCTCTTATCCCATAGTTTGCATTAAATCCCGTTGTGTTTTCCAGCAGAAGTGAAGCCAATGGGATCGGTCTCTGATCCCACAGTTTGGGTTAAATCCATTGCATTTTCCATGTTGGGTGGAGCACCCACACCCTGGGGCAGGAACACCCGGGATTCCTGGGATCTCCTGCATCCCCCACCCTTGCCAGTCCCTCCTCACCTGTGTCCCAGTGCGGTGGACTCCGCACTTTGCAGATGGACTCCGCAGAGAAAATCCCATCAGGGTCCTCTCCCGGCTGCCAAATCCATGGACACCAAGGATTCGGATCCCTCAGATGTTCCTGCCAGTAAAACAACGATGGTTTTGGGGTGATGAATGGAAAAAAAATGGGATTAAGCAGCTGATCCAAGGAATGTGGGATGGGACCCAGCATCACCATCCCAAAACCTTCCCGAGAGATCCGTGTGGGATCTGGGATCTCCTCCAGCATCTCCTGGAGCGGGGACGTGGGGATGGAATTGGGATCAGCAGCTGGAGATGGGGAAAAACTTCTGGGACATCCACGGGATGAGGTGGATCAGAGAGAAAAATCCAGGGAAAAAAAAATATGGAAAAGAGCTCCAGGTGATGTGTCCGTACCCAGCAGGGAATGGACAATGAACACAGATCCCACTGCACTGGGAATTCCCGTCGGTCAGAGGTGGGCGGGTGGGTGCAGGCAGCCTGGAGCTGCTCCCGGGATGTGAAAGTTTGGGAATTCCTCTCCCCAGGTCAGCATCACCATCATCGAGGCCCGGCAGCTCGTGGGGCTCAACATGGACCCCGTGGTGTGCGTGGAGGTGGGGGAGGAGAAGAAATACACGTCCATGAAGGAATCCACCAACTGTCCTTACTACAATGAGGTGGGTCCGGCCCCAGGGCTGCTCCAACCAACCCCTCTGGGTTACTCCACCCTCAATCCAGTGATTCCTTTTTTATCCATGTTTTGGGTTTTTTTTCTTGGGGGGAGGGGGGGGTTAAATTCCTGCCAGAATAAGGTGAAATCTCAAACCACAGAGGAGAAACTAAGCCTTTGCCCTCTGGAATCTTGTGATCAATGATTCCCAGGTTTTCCGAGAAATCTGCGCTTCCATTGGTTCCCCACACTCAGTGGGGGATCGGTGATCCATGTGGTCCCACGATCACATGGGATCACATGGATCCATCCCTGCTGGGCCATGGGCACCCCCCAGGCAGCCACAGCTTCTCCGGGGGGTTCTCAATCCCTCTGGTTTACTCTTGATCCCATGATTTCTTTTTTATCCGTGTTTTTTGGGTTAAATTCCTGCTGGAATAAGGTGAAATCTCAAACCACAGAGGAGAAACGAAGCCTTTGCCCTCTGGAATTTTGTGATCAATGATTCCCAGGTTTTACGAGAAATCTGTGCTTCCATTGGTTCCCCGCACTCAGTGGGGGATCGGTGATCCATGTGGTCCCACGATCACATGGGATCACATGGATCCATCCCTGCTGGGCCATGGGCTGCAGGAACTCCCCCAGGCAGCCACAGCTTCTCCGGGGGGTTCTCAACCCCTCTGGTTTACTCTGCCCTTGATCCCATGATTTCTTTTTTATCCATGTTTTTTGGGTTAAATTCCCGCAGGAATAAGGTGAAATCTCAAGCCACAGAGGAGAAACGAAGCCTTTGCCCTCTGGAATTTTGTGATCAATGATTCCCAGGTTTTCCGAGAAATCTGCGCTTCCGTTTGCTCCCCACATCCCTCATTGGTGATCCATGTGGTCCCACGATCACATGGGATCACATGGATCCATCCCTGCTGGGCCATGGGCACCCCCTGGGCAGCCACAGCTTCTCCGGGGGGTTCTCAACCCCTCTGGTTTACTCTCCCCTTGATCCCAATATTTCTTTTTTATCCGTGTTTTTTTTGGGTTAAATTCCTGCCAGAATAAGGTGAAATCTCAAACCACAGAGGAGAAACTAAGCCTTTGCCTCTAGAATTTTGTGATCAATGATTCCCAGGTTTTCTGAGAAATCTGCGCTTCCGTTGGCTCCCCCATCTACCATTGATGGTCCATGTGGTCCCACGATCACGTGAGATCACATGGATCCATCCCTGCTGGGCCATGGGCTGCAGGAACTCCCCCAGGCAGCCACAGCTTCTCCGGGGGGTTCTCAATCCCTCTGGATTACTGTGCCCTTGATCCCATGATTTCTTTTTTATCCATGTTTTTTGGGTTAAATTCCTGCTGGAATAAGGTGAAATCTCAAACCACAGAGGAGAAACTAAGTCTTTGCCCTCTGGAATTTTGTGATCAATGATTCCCAGGTTTTGCAAGAAATCTGCGTTTCCATTTGCTCCCCACATCCCTCATTGGTGATCCATGTGGTCCCACTATCATATGGGATCACATGGATCCATCCCTGCTGGGCCATGGGCTGCAGGAACTCCCCCAGGCAGCCACAGCTTCTCCACGGGGTTCTCAACCCCTCTGGATTACTCTTGATCCCATGATTTCTTTTTTATCCGTGTTTTTTGGGTTAAATTCCTGCTGGAATAAGGTGAAATCTCAAACCACAGAGGAGAAACGAAGTCTTTGCCCTCTGGAATTTTGTGATCAATGATTCCCAGGTTTTCCGAGAAATCTGCGCTTCCGTTTGCTCCCCACATCTCCCATCGGTGATCCATGTGGTCCCACGATCACATGGGATCACATGGATCCATCCCTGCTGGGCCATGGGCAGCCCCTGGGCAGCCACAGCTTCTCCGTGGGGTTCTCAATCCTGATGGATCCCACCCCTCACAATTCCTATTTCCCTTCCAGTATTTCGTCTTCGATTTCCACGTTCCCCCCGATGTCATGTTCGACAAGATCATCAAGCTCTCCGTAAGTGACCCCGATGTCCTTGTCCTTTTTTGGGTGCTTCGGAAGTAAACAAGCCATTTTTGGGATGGATTTAAGGTTCTTGATGTGAGATTCCCAACAGGAATTCTCTTCTGCAGACCCCCAGTCCCTTTTTCTGTTCCAACCCCCATTTCTGGCTCCACACAGCTCCTGCATTCCTTGTGTCCCTTCATGGGTGACCTCTGGTATTCCAGAGCCAGGTGGAACCAAACCTTGGGATTTATTTTTTTATTTATTATTGATTTATTTATTATTGATTTATTTCTGTGGAGAAGAACGTCCTTCCTGAGCCTGCCGGGGAAATTCCTGGGGCATCAGAGCTTTTGTGGAAATCCAAGACTGGGAATGCTGAGAGCAAAGCTGAGATTTCAGTCCACCCAAAACCAGGAAGGAGATGGACAAGACCTCCAGATTCCCTGACCAATTAGGGCACATTAATTAGGATAAACCATATCCATCCCGCTGCACAGACCGGCTGTACAATTTCTCCCAATTTTCCTCAAATTCTGAGCATTCCAAAGGCTCTTCCCTCAGTTAAATATCCCAGCATTTGCTGCTGTAGTGACTGGTAAAAGGATTGTGCTCCAAATATTAATTTTTTCACATTTTTTGTTCATTCCAAATACAAACTTCCTGACAATTCCACTAACCAGGAGTTGTCAACCCCACCGGGCCCATTTTTAAAGTCCCATCCCATCCTGGAGACCTCTGGAATGGCTTTGTGGCTTCCAGATCCTGGGAGAATTCCTGAGTGGTTGTCCTCTCTTGATTTCCAGGTGATCCACTCCAAAAACCTCCTGAGGAGCGGGACGTTGGTGGGGTCCTTCAAGATGGATGTTGGCACTGTTTATACCCAGCCTGGTAGGTGAAGGTCGTTTGTAACAATTCCCGGACATCTGCAGCTGCTCAGTGGAGAAAAATTCCCGGCAAAGGAGTCAGGCAGGGGCTGGATTCCTTGGAAAATGCTCTCCCAGTTTGGTGTAAATATCCAAGATATAAATAAGTCACCTGAGCTCACTTTTAGGTCAGGGAAGAGCGCTTGGCACCTCTGGAGAAGGGTCTGTATCCCATCCTGGAATCATGGAATCACAGGAGGGTTTGGGTGTGATGGGACTTTAAAAATAATTTAATTCCACCCCTGCCATGGGCAGGGACACCTTTTACTGTCCCAGGTGGCTCCAAGCCCCAGTGTCCAACCTGGCCTTGGACACTGCCAGGGATCCAGGGATTCTCCAGCCCAGCCAGGAATTCCTTCCCAAGATCCCAAAATCTCAAGCTCCCCTTTCCCACTGGAAGCCATTCCCTGGCTCCTGGTCCTCCAGCCCTTCCCCAAATTCCAGCTCTCCTGGAGCCCCTTGAGGTCCTGGAAGGGGATCTGAGGTCTCCCTGGATCCTTCCTTTCTCCAGCTCTCCTGGAGCCCCTTGAGGCCCTGGAAGGGGATCTGAGGTCTCCCTGGATCCTTTCCTTCTCCAGCTCTCCTGGAGCCCCTTGAGGCCCTGGAAGGGGATCTGAGGTCTCCCTGGATCCTTTCCTTCTCCAGCTCTCCTGGAGCCCCTTGAGGCCCTGGAAGGGGATCTGAGGTCTCCCTGGATCCTTCCCTTCTCCAGCTCTCCCAGATGTCCCTGAGATCTCTCCTGGCTGTGCTGTCCATCCCTGCCCCTGCTCAGGAGGAAACCCCAGGTGACATTCCCAGGCAGGACATGACCATTCCGGAGAGGAAAATCCAAGGCTGGATCCTGCCCCGCATTCCATCCAAGCCTGGAAAAGAGGGAGAGGTTGATCAGAGCTGCTGACCATCGAGTCCAACCATCTCCAGCACTGCCAAGGCCACCATCACTCCCCATGTCCCCAAGTGCCACATCCACATGGCTTCAAACCCCTCCAGGATGGCGACTTGAGACTCCACCCCCTTCCAGTTTATCCCGTTGTTTCTCCATCTTCAACACCAGGCACCCCTTCCCGATGGATTTTCCAGGGTTTTTTGGGATGCCTCACCCACAGGGCAGGTCCTGCTCCATGGAAGGCCGTGCCTGGTTGTGACAAAGGTCTCTCCTGTCCCCTGGCACGCAGAGCACCAGTTTTACCACAAATGGGCCATCCTGTCCGACCCCGAGGACCTCACGGCCGGCCTCAAGGGCTACCTCAAGTGTGACATCGCCGTGGTGGGCAAAGGGGACAACATCAAGACCCCGCACAAGGCCAACGAGACAGAGGAGGATGACATCGAAGGGTAGGGATCTGCTGGGATCCGCTTCTTCCTGGCTCCCTTGGGAATCCTTTCCACCTCTCTTTCCCTCAGGTGGGATAACAGGATCCAAACCTGGTGGCAAACCCTGAGCCGTGAAAGTAGAGGGACCAATCCGGTGCTTTTCTGGGAGGGAATGTGTGGTCCTGGTGCAATTCCAGGTGATTTCCAGCATCGTTCCTGTAGGATCAGACCATCTGCTGGTGGTTGAACTCCACAGCAACGCCAGCCTGATGTCTCCTGGGTGGGAAGATGGGATGGGATAATGGGATCTCGCAAGCCAAGGCAGAGCAGGGAAGTCTGGATGAGGTTTCCCAGGCCGTGTGTGTGGACAGGGATATTGGGACTGCCTAGAACGTCTCAAAGGTCATGGAGCAAAAATCAGCAGCTTTAAGACTTTTGATTCCAGCCCCAAAACTTTTCCAGATAAATTAATATCTCCATTTCAAGTCTGCCTCTGAGGGTCTCCCTACGTGGAATCATGGAATGGTTTAGGTTGAGAAAGACCTCTGGGATTGAGTCCAGCCATTAACAGTCAGAAACCACCAGCAGAGCTCCCCTGACTTGCTGGGGTTTGAGGAACCACCTCCAGTACTTTGGGCTGTAGTGGTGATGTTCTGCTACTTATTCCCCAAATCCTGGAATGGTTTGTTTTGGAAGGGGTCTTCAGGATTGCCTTGTTCCAACCCTCCTGCCATGGGCAGGGACACTTTCCACCAGTCATGGACACCTCCAGAAATTCCTAGAATTCCCCTAGGAATATTTTACTCACAGCATTCCCATGGGCTCATCTATTCCTGCAGAGGAGGAAAGCCACATACCCAAAATAACCCATGGATGGAGTTAATTTCATCCCCAGAATAATCGTCCAAGCTCCCCTTGATAAGGAAAAAGTTCTTCCAAAATCCCATTGATTCCATTTCCATGGAAGTGGAAGGAGTCAGTGCTTGGAAAATTGAGAAGCTTCTCTTTGGTTTTTTATGGAACCACAAAGGTTGTGGAAGATCTTTGAGGTCATCCCACCCAACCTTTGGTGTTCCCTGACTGCCCCACCCCAGCAGCTGTTCCCAGCTCCATCCACCGACATTGAGGAAAGACACATACCCAAAAAAACCAATGGATGGAGTTAATTTCATCCCCAGAATAACCCTCTGAGTTCCCCTTCCAAAATCCCATTCATTCCACTTCCATGGAAGTGGAAGGAGTCAGTGCTTGGAAAAATTGAGAAGCTTCTCTTTGGTTTTTTTATGGAACCACAAAGGTTGTGGAAGATCTTTGAGGTCATCCCATCCAACCTTTGGTGTTCCCTGACCACCCCACCCCAGCAGCTGCTCCCAACTCCATCCACTCATATTGAGGAAAGCCACATACCCAAAAAAACCCACAATGGTTGGAGTTAATTTCATCCCCAGAATAACCCTCTGAGCTCCACTTGATAAGGAAAAAGTTCTTCCAAATTCCATTGATTCCATTTCCGTGGAAGTGAAAGGAGTCAGTGCTTGGAAAAATTGAGAAGCTTCTCTTTGGTCTTTAACAGAATCACAAATGTTGGGAAGATCTTTGAGGTCATCCCATCCAACCTTTGGTGTTCCCTGACCACCCCACCCCACCACCTGTTCCCAACTCCATCCACTGACATTGAGGAAAGACACATACCCAAAAAAAACAATGGATGGAGTTAATTTCATCCCCAGAATAACCCTCTGAGCTCCCCTTGATAAGGAAAAAGTTGTTCCAAAATCCCATTGATTCCATTTCCGTGGAATGGGGTGGGAGAGGAAGGAGTCAGTGCTCGGAAAATGGAGAAGCTTCTCTTTGGTTTTTTTATGGAACCACAAATATTGGGAAGAACTTTGAGGTCATTCCATCCAACCTTCGGTGTTCCCTGACCACCCCACCCCACCACCTGTTCCCAACTCCGTCCACTGATATTGAGGAAAGACACATACCCAAAAAAACCCACAATGGATGGAGTTAATTTCATCCCCAGAATAACCCTCTGAGCTCCACTTGATAAAGAAAAAGTTCTTCCAAAATCCCATTGATTCCATTTCTGTGGAAGTGGAAGGAGTCAGTGCTTGGAAAAATTGAGAAGCTTCTCTTTGGTTTTTTACGGAACCACAAAGGTTGTGGAAGATCTTTGAGGTCATCCCATCCAACCTTTGGTGTTCCCTGACCACCCCACCCCAGCAGCTGTTCCCAACTCCGTCCACTGATATTGAGGAAAGCCACATACCCCAAAAAAATCCACAATGGATGGAGTTAATTTCATCCCCAGAATAACCCTCTGAGCTCCCCTTGATAAAGTTCTTCCAAAATCCCATTGATTCCATTTCCATGGAAGTGGAAAGAGTCAGTGCACAGAAAATGGAGAAGCTTCTCTTTGGTTTTTTTACGGAACCACAAATATTGGGAAGAACTTTGAGGTCATCCCACCCAACCTTTGGTGTTCCCGGACCGCCCCACCCCAGCAGCTGTTCCCAACTCCATCCACTGACATTGAGGAAAGACACATAACAAAAAAACCCACAATGGATGGAGTTAATTTCATCCCCAGAATAATCCTCTGAGCTCCACTTGATAAAGAAAAAGTTGTTCCAAAATCCCATTGATTCCATTTCCATGGAAGTGGAAGGAGTCAGTGCTTGGAAAATGGAGCAGCTTCTCTTTGGTTTTTTTTGGAACAAAGGTTGGGAACGACTTCTGACGTCATCCCATCCAACCTTTGGTGTTCCCTGACCGCCCCACCCCACCACCTATTCCCAACTCCATCCATTGACATTGAGGAAAGCCACATACCCAAAAAAAAACAATGGATGGAGTTAATTTCATCCCCAGAATAACCCTCTGAGCTCCCCTTGATAAAGAAAAAGTTGTTCCAAAATCCCATTGATTCCATTTCCGTGGAAGTGGAAGGAGTCAGTGCTTGGAAAATTTGAGAAGCTTCTCTTTGGTTTTTTTATGGAACCACAAAGGTTGTGGAAGATCTTTGAGGTCATCCCATCCAACCTTCGGTGTTCCCTGACCACCCCACCCCAGCAGCTGGTCCCAACTCCATCCATTGACATTGAGGAAAGCCACATACCCAAAAAAAAAAAGAAAAAACACAATGGTTGGAGTTAATTTCATCCCCAGAATGATCCTCTGAGCTCCCCTTGATAAGGAAAAAGTTCTTCCAAAATCCCATTGATTCCATTTCCGTGGAAGTGGAAAGAGTCAGTGCTTGGAAAATTGAGAAGCTTCTCTTTGGTTTTTTTACGGAACCACAAAGGTTGTAGAAGATCTTTGAGATCATCCCATCCAACCTTTGGTGTTCCCTGACCACCCCACCCCACCACCTGTTCCCAACTCCATCCACTGATATTGAAGAAAGCCACACACCCAAAAAAACCCCACAATGGATGGAGTTAATTTCATCCCCAGAATAATCCTCTGAGCTCCCCTTGATAAGAATGTTCTTCCAAAATCCCATTGATTCAATTTCTATGGAAGTGGAAGGAGTCAGTGCTTGGAAAAATTGAGAAGCTTCTCTTTGGTTTTTTTACGGAACCACAAAGGTTGTGGAAGATCTTTGAGGTCATCCCACCCAACCTTTGGTGTTCCCTGACCACCCCACCCCAGCAGCTGTTCCCAGCTCCACCCACTGACATTCCAGGAACCTGCTGCTCCCAGACGGGGTCCCCCCGGAGCGGCAGTGGGCTCGGTTCTACATCAAGATCTACCGCGCCGAGGGGCTGCCGCGCATGAACACCAGCATCATGGCCAACGTCAAGAAGGCCCTCATCGGGGAGAACAAGGACCTGGTGGACCCCTACGTGCAGGTGGTCTTCGCGGGGCAGAAGGTGAGTGGGGAGGTCCCAGGGTGACCACAGGAGGGGACATCAGCAGGTGGCCATGGATGGGATCGGTCGTCCTTGCATGTCAAGATGGGCGTGGTGTCACCTGGAAGGTCGAGATAGGCGTGGTGTCACCTGGCACATTGAGATGGGCGTGGTGTCACCTGGTACATTGAGATGGGCGTGGTGTCACTTGGTGCATTGAGATGGGCGTGGTGTCACCTGGCAGGTTGAGATGGGCGTGGTGTCACCTGGCTCATTGAGATGGGCCTGGTGTCACCTGGCACATTGAGATGGGGGTGGTGTCACCTGGTACATTGAGATGGGCGTGGTGTCACCTGGCACATTGAGATGGGCGTGGTGTCACCTGGCAGGTTGAGATGGACGTGCTGTCACCTGGTACATTGAGATGGGCGTGGTGTCACCTGGAACATTGAGATGGGTGTGGTGTCACCTGGCAGGTTGAGATGGTCGTGGTGTCACCTGGTTCATTGAGATGGGTGTGGTGTCACCAGGCACATTGAGATGGTCATGGTGTCACCTGGTTCATTGAGATGGGTGTGGTGTCACCTGGCACATTGAGATGGGCGTGGTGTCACCTGGCACATTGAGATGGGCGTGGTGACACCTGGTGCGCTGAGATGGGCGTGGTGTCACCAGGCACATTGAGATGGGCGTGGTGTACCTGGCACATTGAGATGGGCGTGGTGTCACCTGGCAGGTTGAGATGGGTGTGGTGTCACCTGGCACGTTGAGATGGGCGTGGTGTCACCAGGCACATTGAGATGGGTGTGGTGTCACCTAGCAGGTCAAGATGGGTGTGGTGTCACCTGGCAGGTCAAGATGGGCGTGGTGTCACCTGGCAGGTCAAGATGGGCGTGGTGTCACCTGGCAGGTTGAGATGGGTGTGGTGTCACCTGGCAGGTCAAGATGGGCGTGGTGTCACCTGGTGCATTGAGATGGGCGTGGTGTCACCAGGTACATTGAGATGGACGTGGTGTCACCTGGCACATTGAGATGGGCGTGGTGTCACCAGGTACATTGAGATGGACATGGTGTCACCTGGTACATTGAGACAGGCATGGTGTACCTGGCATGGTGTCACCTGGAAGGTCGAGATGGGTGTGGTGTCACCAGGCACATTGAGATGAGTGTGGTGTCACCTGGTACATTGAGATGGGTGTGGTGTCACCTGGTGCATTGAGATGGGCGTGGTGTCACCAGACACGTTGAGATGGGCGTGGTGTCACCTGGCAGGTTGAGATGGGTGTGGTGTCACCTGGCAGGTCGAGATGGGCGTGATGTCACCTGGTGCATTGAGATGGGTGTGGTGTCACCAGGCAGGTTGAGATGGGTGTGGTGTCACCTAGCACATTGAGATGGGCGTGGTGTCACCTGGTGCATTGAGACGGGCGTGGTGTCACCAGGCACATTGAGACAGGCATGGTGTCACCTGGCACATTGAGACAGGCATGGTGTACCTGGCATGGTGTCACCTGGTACATTGATAAGGGTGTGGTGTCACCTTGTTTTTGCTCTCTGGGACAGCTTTGAGCCCTCTCCAGCTGAGGAGGAGAATTCCTTACTCAGGAAAGGGCAGAGTTGGTGGAATGGAGCAGCTTGGGTGGTGAGGGACAGTTTGGGAGATCCAAACTTCCCATCCTTTGGGAAGGATGGAAGTTTGACAAGAACGTTTGCGTGCTTGGACGAAAGATCTCCGAATGTAGAACCTGAGAACGGACCAGAGGTGGAAACAAGTTTTGAGACAGAAGAACAATAGATGTGTAAATTGAGGATTGCTGAGCTCGTCTAAGTGGACAACTAAGAAAGCAAAAATTAAGTCGAGTTGGAAAGAGATTTCATGACTTAGAGACTTAAGCTGACCTCAAACAAAAAGATGTTTTTACCAAGCAGAAAGATTCCACAGGCAAACAAGACACGTCCATGTGGCAAGTAGAAAAAAGGTCTAAGAATTCTCCACTGCACGAAAACTAAAAAAAAACAACTTTAGGCTTAAACTGTGACGTATTAACTCATGTGATTGGATAGTAGTGACCATAATATGGTAATGATGGTAGTTGTGATAGGTAATAGTAAAGGTATTGATTGGTTGAGTATATGTTACGATGGTCAGCAAAGAAAAATATATAATTAAATGTAACCAAATTTAACTAAAATTAAAGGATTTTCAGGCTTGTCACAGCTGGAGCCGACAGCTGTGGGCGTGGCTCTGTCACCCACTGTTGGAAATCCAGGTATTAATAGTAAAAAGGTTTTAAAATCATGGGGATTTGGGGAGTTCCCAGGAAAATATCCTGGGAAATTATAGGCCTTGTACTTGCTACAACTGTACCTGTGTAGCCAGTATATGATAAATTATATAATTGTTAGATGCAATGATTTTTTTAGTAATTAAATATAATTACTGTTTAATCAAAAAAATAATCATGAGAAACCGTGGTCAGGGGCTTGAGAAAGATCATGAGAGGTTCATGCTTGAATTAAGGTCAATGTATACAATAGGACAATATGAGTTTAATAATAATATGTAAGTTATATAACGATAGAATATAAAATAAGTTTGACTTATTTTAGTCACGTTGGAGTCAGACTTGGGTCTGCACCCCTGATTCCCAGAGTTCTTCAATAAACAACCTGCATATAATCATATTCTGTGATTATATGTGGTCCTGAGCATTAACGCTTTCTTGCTCCAAGGTCAGGGCAAATAACACTCAGGAAATGTTATTTTTTAAGTCTCACTCTGAAGTTTATTACCTTTATCTATTACAAACTCACAAGATGTGAGCTCTCCCTAAGAAGTCGAGAAAAGTCGAGAAAAGCCGAGAAAAATGGTGTCTGTTCAAGGCTATTTAAATCCCAATATTTAAAATGGTGTCTGTTCAAGGCTATTCAAATCCCAATATTTAAAACGATGTCTGTTCAAGGCTATTTAAGTCCCAATATTTAAAATGCTGTCTGTTCAAGGCTATTTAAGTCCCAATATTTAAAATGCTGTCTGTTCAAGACTATTTAAGTCCCAATATTTAAAATGGTGTCTGTTCAAGGCTGTTTAAGTCCCAATATTTAAAACAATGTCTGTTCAAGGCTATTTAAGTCCCAACTGTTTATTACCCAATAAACAGTTGGCATCTATATTATTTATGCTTCTAATGCAGTTATGATTATCCAAAACCCACAATGCGGACATCTTTCATCCTGTTAGAGAAAACCACCCAGATCCGTGAAGAAGGTGCAAAAAAGACATCTAACCCACACCCAAAATTCTCCAAGGTGCAAAAAAGACATCTAACCCATGCCCAAAAATATCCAAAGTGCAAAAAAGACATCTAACCCATGCCCAAATTTCATCAAGGTGCAAAAAAGACATCTAACCCATGCCCAAAATTCTCCAAGGTGCAAAAAAGATATCTAACCCACTCCCAAAATTCTCCAAGGTGCAAAAAAGATATCTAACCCACGCCCAAAATTCTCCAAAGTGCAAAAAAGATATCTAACCCACGCCCAAAATTCTCCAAAGTGCAAAAAAGACATCTAACCCACACCCAAAATTCTCCATCTTGGCTCCCATATATCACCAAATGCTAAAACCCCAAATCTCAGTTTTTTCACCCTGTGACATCACACACTTCTAACCGACTCCACACCCGTAATCTCAGTGCTATTATTCAATTTTGGAGGTCTTCTCCACAGCTCCAGGTCGAATGCAGAGCTCTCCTGGAGGTCTGTGTTTTTCAGCACAGAAAGTTTAAAATTCTCATCATCCAGGGTTCCAACATCTTGGACACAACAAACTGCATTTTGAAGAGCTGCCTGGAGTCCCACATCGCTCATCTCAGGCTTTTACTCAACCCTGGTCTGATATCCGTCCCTTCTCAATTCCCAGGGAAAGACATCCATCCAGAAGAGCAGCTACGAGCCCCTCTGGAACGAGCAGATCATCTTCACGGAGATGTTTCCCCCGCTGTGCAAACGGATCAAGATCCAGATCCGGGACTCGGACAAGGTCAACGACGTGGCCATCGGGACCCATTTCATCGATCTGAGGAAGGTCTCCAACGAAGGGGACAAAGGTAAAGTTGGAGTGGGGGCATTCCTTTGGCAGAGTTCCCAAAGTTTTCCAGACTCCTTCCCACCCCTGGAATTCCTTGGTGTCCATCCAGAGAGACCTTGATGTCCTGGAATGTGAGAGGTTCCTGGACCAATGCCCTGAAAACCAAGATTTGTCACAGACCTTCAGCCAACAAAGCAAAAACACCCCAGAACAATTTGCTCTTCCAAAAATTCCTCTGGATGGAGGAGGATTTGAGGAGAAAGATGGGAAACCAGATGTGGGACTGGAGAACAGAGGGTTCTCCTTCCTCTACCCTCAAAATGGGGAATTGCTGAAGACTTGCCCAGTTCCCATCACTGCCTTCCCTGCAAATTTCCCCCAAAAAACCCTGGAAGGTCTGGGGGGACCTTGTGGCTCTGCACAGCTCCTGACAGGAGGGGACAGCCAGGGGGGGGTCGGGCTCTGCTCCAGGGAACAGGGACAGGACAAGGAGAAATGTCCTCAGGCTGGGCCAGGGCAGGCTCAGGGTGGATATCGGGAAAATTCCTTCCTGGAAATGGTTGTTCATCCCTGGAACTGGTGGAGTTTCCATCCCTGGAGGGATTTAAAAGCCATTTTGGGGGGACATGGGGTAGTGGTGGCCTTGACAGTGCTGGGATCCGATGAGAAAACTGCCAGAAAAATCCACAAATGCGTTAGTCAGGAGATTGAGGTAAAAAACTTAAATCTTTCCACTCACCCTGGTCGTGCCAGGTTGGACAGCAGCAGGAATTTCTACATGGAAAAGGTGCTCAGACCTTGGCACTGCCCAGGGAGGGTTGGAGTGCCCATCCCTGGAGGTGTCCAGGGAATTCCTGGACGTGGCACGCCGAGCTCTGGGCTGGGAACAAGGTGGCGAGCAGTCATAGGTTGGACTCGATGATCTGGGAGCTCTTTCCCAACCCAAATTATCCTGTGGTTCCCTAAAAACCGTCTCCATGGATGGTGGCAACGCAAGGACACATCCCAGACCAGGAAAGTGACGCCGACCACGGGCGCCAAGACCTTCCATTTTCCCTCTCCATCCCCTTCCCACCCACCCGTTCCACCCCCTCAGGTTTCCTGCCCACCTTCGGGCCCGCCTGGGTGAACATGTACGGCTCCACGCGGAACTACACCCTGATGGACGAGCACCAGGAGCTCAACGAGGGCCTGGGCGAGGGCGTCTCCTTCCGTGCCCGGCTCCTGCTGGGGCTGGCCGTGGAGATCCTGGACACCACCAACCCCGAGATCAACAGCTCCACTGAGGTGCAGGTGGAGCAGGCCACGGCGGTGGCTGATGTAAGTTCCTTGTGACCCCTCAGATGTCCTGGTGACCCCAGAGCATCCAGGGTGGGCAGTTTGGGGTCTTGGGAATAGTGGATTGTTAATTTTGGTCTCATAAATTGAGGGTTTTCATGTGTCAGGAATGGTGTAGCCAGTAGGAGCAGGGAGGTCATTCTGTCCTGGGCACTGGTGAGGTCACACCTCGAGGGCTGTGCCCAGCTCTGGCCCCTCAGTTTGGGAAGGACGTTGGGATGTGTCCAGAGGAGGCAACGAGGTTGGAGAGGGGCTGGGAACACAAACACAAACCCTGTGAGGAACCCCTGAGGGAGCTGGGGGTGCTCAGCCTGGAGAAAAGGAGACTCAGGGGTGACCTCAGCACTCCCCACAGCTCCTGAAAGGTGGCTGTGCTCAGGTGGGGTTGGGTTCCTTCTCCAGGAACTGGCAGAACCAGAGGTCACAGCCTCAAGCTGCACCAAATTTAGGTTGGATATTAGGGAAAAGTTCTTTCCAGGAAGGTGATAAAGTTCTGGGATGGCTGCCCAGGGAGGTGGTGGAGTCCCCATCCCTGGGTGTGTTTAACAAAGCCTGGATGTGGCACTGGGTGCCAGGGTTGAGTTGAGGGGTTGGGGATGGGATGGATTTGATGGTCTTGGAGGTCTCTTCCAACCTGGTCATTATGGGAATTTTGGGAACTCCCAGGAACTGGGGAGGTGGTGGTATCACCATCCCTGGGTGTGTTTAACAAAGCCTGGATGTGGCACTGGGTGCCAGGGGTGAGTTGAGGGGTTGGGGATGGGATGGACTCGATGCTCTTGGAGGTCTCTTCCAACCTGGTAATTCTGTGAATTCTGTGAATTTTGGGAACTCCCAGGAACTGGGGAGGTGATGTTTTTTTGAACACACCCATCCCTGGGTGTGTTTAACAAAGCCTGGATGTGGCACTGGGTGCCATGGTTGAGTTGTGGCATTGGGGCTGGGTTGGACTCGATGGTCTTGAAGGTCTCTTCCAACCTCATGATTCTGTAAATTCCGTGAATTCCGTGATTTCAAGTGTTGTCCCAGCTGTTCTGGATCCCACAGAGCAACTGAAGTCTTGCAGGATTTCAGGTTTTAGGATCATTCCAGTGCTCACTTCCCTTAGGAGCTGTGGGAATGTCAGAGTGACAATATTTGTCACTGGCACAGCTGTCCCAGAAGAGCTGTGGCTGATCCATGCCTGGGAACATCCATGGCCAGTTTGGACAGGGCTTGGAGCACCCTGGGATAGAGGAAGGTCACCCTGCCCATGCAACCAGATGATCTTTAAGGTCCCTTCCCACCCAAACCATTCCATGATTTCTATAATCTCCTGCACTTAGGGATGTTTCTCCGTGTGGGAAATAATAACAGAGAGTGACTCATCCCCTAATTCCCATTATCCCACTCTTACCCTGATGGGTTTCAATCAGAAGCCAAGGATCTCATTTATTTCCCAGCCAAGGGGAATGAAACCACACCTGGAAACAGAATAATTCCAATTCCACAGGTGCAGCCAGGCACCTGGATTTATGTGTTTTGATTAAAATCACTGAAGTCAGAACCATTCCAATTCCAGGGGAGCATCCAGGCACCTGAATTTGTGTGGTTTGATCAGTTCCCTGAACTCAGAACCATTCCAATTCCAGGGGATCATTCAGACACCTGGATTTGTGTGGTTTGATTTAAATCACTGAACTCAGAACCATTCCAATTCCAGGGGAGCATTCAGGCACCTGAATTTGTGTGGTTTGATTAAAATCACTGAACTCAGAATCATTCCAATTCCAGGGGAGCATCCAGGCACCTGAATTTGTGTGGTTTGATTAAAATCACTGAACTCAGAACCATTCCAATTCCAGGGGAGCATCCAGACACCTGAATTTGTGTGGTTTGATTAAAATCACTGAATTCAGAACCATTCCAATTCCAGGGGAGCATCCAGGCACCTGAATTTGTGTGGTTTGATCAATTCCCTGAACTCAGAACCATTCCAATTCCAGGGGAGCATCCAGGCACCTGAATTTGTGTGGTTTGATCAATTCACTGAACTCAGAACCATTCCAATTCCACAGGTTTAACCAGGCACCTGAATTTGTGTGGTTTGATCAACTCTGTGAACTCAGAATCATTCAAATTCCATAGGAACATTCAGGCACCTGAATTTGTGTGGTTTGATTAAAACCACTGAACTCAGAACCATTCCAATTCCAGGGGAGCATCCAGACACCTGGATTTGTGTGGTTTGATCAATTCCCTGAACTCAGAACCATTCCAATTGCACAGGAACATTCAGGCACCTGAATTTGTGTGGTTTGATTTAAATCACTGAACTCAGAACCATTCCAATTCCACAGGAACATTCAGGCACCTGAATTTGTGTGGTTTGATCAATTCCCTGAACTCAGAACCATTCCAATTCCAGGAGAGCATTCAGGCACCTGGATTAGTGTGGTTTGATCAATTCCCTGAACTCAGAACCATTCCAATTCCACTGGAGCATCCAGGCACCTGGATTTGTGTGGTTTGATTAAAATCACTGAACTCAGAACCATTCCAATTCCAGGGGAGCATTCAGACACCTGGATTTGTGTGGTTTGATCAATTTTCTGAACTCAGAACCATTCCAATTCCAGGGGAGCAATCAGGCACCTGAATTTGTGTGGTTTAATTAAAATCACTGAACTCAGAACCATTCCAATTCCAGGAGAGCATCCAGGCACCTGGATTTGTGTGGTTTGATCAGCTCAGTGAACTCAGAACCATTCCAATTCCACAGGAGCATTCAGGCACCTGGATTTGAGTGGTTTGATTAAAATCACTGAACTCAGAACCATTCCAATTCCACGGGAGCATCCAAGCACCTGGATTTGTGTGGTTTGATCAATTCCCTGAACTCAGAACCATTCCAATTCCAGGGGAGCATCCAGGCACCTGAATTTGTGTGGTTTGATCAACTCCATGAACTCAGAACCATTCCAATTCCAGGGGATCATTCAGGCACCTGGATTTGTGTGGTTTGATTAAAATCACTGAACTCAGAATAATTCCAATTCCAGGGGAGCATTCACGCACCTGGATTTGTGTGGTTTAATTAAAATCACTGAACTCAGAACCATTCCAATTCCAGGGGAGCATTCAGGCACCTGAATTTGTGTGGTTTGATTAAAATCACTGAACTCAGAACCATTCCAATTCCAGGGGATCATTCAGGCACCTGGATTTGTGTGGTTTGATTAAAATCACTGAACTCAGAATAATTCCAATTCCAGGGGAGCATTCACGCACCTGGATTTGTGTGGTTTAATTAAAATCACTGAACTCAGAACCATTCCAATTCTATGGGAGCATCCAGGCACCTGGATTTGTGTGGTTTGATTAAAATCACTGAATTCAGAACCATTCCAGTTCCATGGGAGCATCCAGGCACCTGAATTTGTGTGGTTTGATTAAAATCACTGAACTCAGAACCATTCCAATTCCATGGGAGCATCCAGACACCTCAATTTGTGTGGTTTGATCCGTTCCCTGAACTCAGAACCATTCCAAATCCACAGCAGCATCCAGGCACCTGAATTTGTGTGGTTTGATTAAATTCAGTGAACTCAGAACCATTCCAGTCCCATGGGAGCATCCAGGCACCTGAATTTGTGTGGTTTGATCAATTTTCTGAACTCAGAACCATTCCAATTCCACGGGAGCATCCAGGCACCTGAATTTGTGTGGTTTGATTAAAATCACTGAACTCAGAACCATTCCAGTTCCACAGGAGCATTCAGACACTGAATTTGTGTGGTTTGATCAACTCCATGAACTTAGAACCATTCCAATTCCACAGGAACATTCAGGAACCTGAATTTGTGTGGTTTGATCAGTTCCCTGAACTCAGAACCATTCCAGTTCCAGGGGAGCATCCAGGCACCTGAATTTGTGTGGTTTGATTAAATTCACTGAACTCAGAACCATTCCAATTCCATGGAAACATCCAGACACCTGAATTTGTGTGGTTTGATCAACTCCATAAACTCAGACCTTTATTCCTGAATATCCCTGAGAGCCCCTCCTGGGCGAGGGCTGATGGATCCCAACACAGCTCAAGGTTATCTTGAATTAAAAGATATTAAAATGAAATCTTTAATAAAACACTCTCTACAACGAGCCAAGAGATGGGAGACAAAACCCTCCTGGTCCCTTTGGAAATGTTATCCCGAGGGACGGACCTGTCTCTCCCTCAGCCCCGGGATCTCTTTTCTCCTGCAGAGCTGCAGTGGGAAGATGGAGGAATTCTTCCTCTTCGGAGCCTTCCTGGAGGCCACCATGATCGACAGGAAGATTGGGGACAAACCCATTAACTTCGAGGTCACCATAGGTTGGTTGTTTTTTGGGGAGCGTGGTGGTGAAAATCAGAATCCAGAGCTGGGAGTGGGGTTTAAGTGGGGTTTATTCCTGGTTTTCCATTCCCACCCCTGCTAGAGAAGGTTTGGGGAGGAGGGAACGGTTCCTCGGTGGGTGTGAGGGATGTGGGATCTCATTTTGGGCTGTGGCCAGTGGAGCTGATCCCTCTCTTCCATTCCGGTTTCATGCCCTGGATATTCCCAGGGGATTCCCATGGGATTGAGAGGGGACAGGAGCAGGGCATAGACACCTCTCCCTAATTTCCAGCTCCTGGATGTGGTTTCCTGCTCCAAGCTCAGGGCAAACAACACTCAGGAAACATTATTTTTGAAATCTGGAAACAGAAGTTCCAGAACTCAAATGTTCTCTGAGATTCCAGCAGAGAAAATTTTTGCCAACCCGAATTCTGTCCCCGATTTGGGATTTATAACGCCGTGAATCGAGTTAATCTTGGTTTTTTTTCTCCTCGAGGTAACTATGGCAACCAGGTGGATGGCTCCAGCAAACCCCTCCTGCGGAGGAAGAAAGAGGGAGGGGATGGGGACGAGGAGGAGTCGGAGCTGCTCCAGAACTCCAGTGAGGATGAAGGTGGTGAGGATGGAGAGATGGTTTCTGTTTCTTCATCCCAGCCCATGAAGCCTCTGGTCACAGACAGGTCAGTGTGTCCACCTGGGCAGTGGTCATTGTGTCCACCTGGTCACAGACAGATCTCTGTGTCCACCTGGGCACTGGTCAGTGTGTCCACCTGGGCACGGACAGGTCAGTGTGTCCACCTGGGCAGTGGTCAGTGTGTCCACCTGGATTTGTGTGGTCAGTGTGTCCACCTGGGCACTGGTCAGTGTGTCCACCTGGGCACTGGTCAGTGTGTCCACCTGGTCACAGACAGATCTCTGTGTCCAACTGGGTGCTGGGTCAGTGTGTCCACCTGGATTTGTGTGGTCAGTGTGTCCACCTGGGCACAGAAAGGTCACTGTGTCCACCTGGTCACAGACAGGTCAGCGTGTCCACCTGGGCACTGGTCAGTGTGTCCACCTGGGCACGGACAGGTCACTGTGTCCACCTGGGCATGGAGTGGTCAGTGTGTCCACCTGGGCATGGACAGGTCAGTGTGTCCACCTGGGCATGGACAGGTCAGTGTGTCCACCTGGGCACTGGTCAGTGTGTCCACCTGGGCATGGAGTGATCAGTGTGTCCACCTGGGCACGGACAGGTCAGTGTGTCCACCTGGCCACAGACAGATCTCTGTGTCCAGCTGGGTGCTGGGTCAGTGTGTCCACCTGGATTTGTGTGGTCAGTGTGTCCACCTGGGCACAGACTGGTCAGTGTGTCCAACTGGGCACTGGTCAGTGTGTCCACCTGGATTTGTGTGGTCAGTGTGTCCACCTGGGCACGGACAGGTCAGTGTGTCCACCTGGATTTGTGTGGTCAGTGTGTCCACCTGGGCACTGGTCAGTGTGTCCACCTGGGCATGGAGTGGTCAGTGTGTCCACCTGGACACTGGTCAGTGTGTCCACCTGGGCACGGACAGGTCAGTGTGTCCACCTGGATTTGTGTGGTCAGTGTGTCCACCTGGGCACAGACAGATCTCTGTGTCCACCTGGGCACTGGTCAGTGTGTCCACCTGGGCACAGACAGGTCAGTGTGTCCACCTGAGCACTGGTCAGTGTGTCCACGTGGGCATGGACAGGTCAGTGTGTCCACCTGGGCACTGGTCAGTGTGTCCACCTGGATTTTGTGGTCAGTGTGTCCACCTTGTGTGGCTCTTGGGGACCGTCCTGGTTTAGGGCCATGGGTTAATTGTGGCCTCGGCAGTGCTGAGATCCCAGATGGAAAAACTGCTGGAAAAATCTGGAAATGCATCTGGCAGGGCGGGAAATTGGGATAAAAAGAAAAATTCTCCCTGGAATTCCTTCCCTTCTTTCCATCAATATCCAGCACAGATAAATCTCCCTGGAATTTCCTTTTTTGTTTCCATGAATATCCAGCACAGAAAAGCCTCCCTGGAATTCCCTTTTTTGTTTCCATGAATATCCAGCACAGAAAACTCTTCCTGGAATTCCCTTCCCTGTTTCCATCAATATCCAGCATTGAAAAGTTTCCCTGGAATTCCCTTCCTTCTTTCCATCAATATCCAGCACAGATAAATCCCTGGAATTCTTTCCCTTGTTTCCATCAATATCCAGCACAGTTTTATCCCTCTGGAATTCCCTTCCTTCTTTCCATCAATATCCAGCACAGAAAAGTCTCCCTGGAATTCCCTTTTTTTTTTCCATCAATATCCAGCACAGAAAACTCTTCCTGGAATTCCTTCCTTGTTTCCATCAATATCCAGCACAGATAAATCCCTCTGGAATTCTTTCTCTTGTTTCCATCAATATCCCGCACAGATAAATCCCTCTGGAATTCCCTTCCCTGTTTCCATCAATATCCAGCACAGAAAACTCTTCCTGGAATTCCCTTTTTTGTTTCCATCAATATCCATCACAGTTTTATCCCTCTGGAATTCCCTTTTTTGTTTCCATCAATATTCAGCACAGATGAATCTCCCTGGAATTCCCTCCATTGTTTCCATCAATACCCAGCACAGAAAACTCTTCCTGGAATTCCCTTCCTTCTTTCCATCAATATCCAGTGCAGAAAAACCCCTCTGGAATTCCTTCCTTTGTTTCCATCAATGTCCAGCACAGTTTTATCCCCCTGGAATTCCCTTTTTATTTCCACGAATATCCAGCACAGATAAATCCCCCTGGAATTCCCTTTTTTGTTTCCATGAATATCCAGCACAGAAAAGTCTCCCTGGAATTCTTTCTCTTGTTTCCATCAATATTCAGCACAGAAAAGTCTCCCTGGAATTTCCTTTTTTGTTTCCATCAATATCCAACACAGAAAAGTCTACCTGGAATTCTTTCTCTTGTTTCCATCAATATGCAGCACAGATAAATCCCCCTGGAATTCCCTTTTTTGTTTCTATGAATATCCAGCACAGAAAAGTCTCCCTGGAATTCCTTCCCTTGTTTCCATCAATACCCAGCACAGAAATGTCTCACTGGAATTCTTTCTCTTGTTTCCATCAATATTCAGCACAGAAAAGTCTCCCTGGAATTCCCTTTTTTGTTTCCATCAATATCCAGTGCAGAAAAACCCCTCTGGAATTCCCTGCCTTGTTTCCATCAATATCCAGCACAGATAAATCCCTCTGGAATTCCCTTTTTTGTTTCCATGAATATCCAGCACAGAAAACTCTTCCTGGAATTCCCTGCCTTGTTTCCATCAATATCCATCACAGATAAATCCCCCTGGAATTCCCTCTCTTGTTTCCATCAATATCCAGCACAGTTTTATCCCTCTGGAATTCCCTTCCTTGTTTCCATCAATATCCAGGATAGAAAAGCCTCCCTGGAATTCCCTTTTTTATTTCCATCAATATCCAGCACAGAAAAGTCTCCCTGGAATTCTTTCCTTTGTTTCCATCAATACCCAGCACAGTTTTATCCCTCTGGAATTCCCTGCCTTCTTTCCATCAATATCCAGCACAGAAAAGTCTCTCTGGAATTCCCTTTTTTGTTTCCATGAATATCCAGCACAGAAAAGTCTCCCTGGAATTTCCTTTTTTTTTTTCCATCAATATCCATCACAGTTACATCCCCCTGGAATTCCCTCTCTTGTTTCCATTAATATCCAGCACAGAAAACTCTCCCTGGAATTCCCTCCTTTGTTTCCACCAATATCCAGCACAGAAAAGTCTCCCTGGAATTCCTTCCCTTGTTTCCATCAATATCCAGTGCAGAAAAACCCCTCTGGAATTCCCTTCCTTGTTTCCACGAATATCTAGCACAGATAAACCCCCCTGGAATTCCCTTTTTTGTTTCCATGAATATCCAGAACAGAAAAGTCTCCCTGGAATTCCCTTTTTTTGTTTCCATGAATATCCAGCACTGAAAAGTTTCCCTGGAATTCCCTTTTTTGTTTCCATCAATATCCAGCACAGAAAAGCGTCCCTGGAATTCCTGTTTGGGTGGGAATGGTTCTCAAATCTCATCCATTTCCAACCCCGACACATCCCCCTGGCCCGGTATCGTTGGGTGATAATTAGCACAGACTCCATGATTACAGAAGGATGATTAATCTTTATTAAGAAACAATTATGATACAGTTGGACTTAATTGGTCCTTCAATCAAACACCATCACCAGTGGCTAATTAACACACCAGAGCTGCCCCAGGGACAGAGATTTTGGGGTGATTTTGGGGACCCCACAGAGCAGAACTCCCCCAGGGACAGAGATTTTGGGGTGATTTTGGGTACTTCAGAGCAGAACTCCCCCAGGGACAGAGGTTTGGGGTGATTTTGGGGACCCACTGAGCAGAGCTGCACCAGGGACAGAGATTTTGGGGTGATTTTGGGAACCCCACAGAGCAGAGCTGCTCCATGGACAGTGATTTGGGGTGATTTTGGGTACTTCAGAGCAGAACTACCCCATGACAGAGGTTTGGGGTTATTTTGGGGACCTCACAGAGCAGAGCTTTGGGGTGATTTTGGGGACCCCACTGAGCAGAACTCCCCCAGGGACAGAGATTTTGGGGTGATTTTGGGAACATCAGAGCAGAGCTGCCCCAGGGACAGAGTTTGGGGTGATTTTGGGAACCCCACAGAGCAGAGCAGCCCCAGGGACAGAGATTTTGGGGTGATTTTGGGAACTTCAGAGCAGAACTGCCCCTTGGACAGAGATTTTGGGGTGATTTTGAGGCCGCCTCCCTCCTTCTCCTGAGCTGCCGTATCCCCCTCACCACCACGGCGTTGCCTCCCAGGAGAGACGCGGGGTTGGAGCTGCTCCAGGCTGGGATTGTCACCTTCATGGAGCTGCTCCAGGCTGGGATTGTCCCCTCACGGAGCGTCTCTCCTGCTCCTCTTGCAGGAACTACTTCCACCTGCCCTACCTGGAGAAGAAGCCCTGCATCTACATCCGGAGCTGGTGGCAGGACCAGCGGCGCCGGCTCTACAACGCCAACATCATGGACAAGATCGCAGACAAGCTGGTCAGGGTCACCTGGGGTGGTCTGGGGTGGACAGGGAGGGGTGGAGGGACAGCCCAGGTGAACAGAGGTGATTCCCAGATGATCCCAGGTGATTCCAAACTCATCCCAGGTGATCCCAGGTCATTCCGAACTCATCCCAGGTGATCCCAGGTCATTCCCAGCCCAGCCCAGATGATCCCAGGTGATTCCCAACCCAGGTTATCTCCAGGTGATACCAGGTGATCCCAGGTGATTCCCAGCCCAGGTGATCCCAGGTGAAGTCCAGATGATACCAGGTGATCCCAGGTGATACCAGGTGATTCCCAGGTGATTCCCAGCCCAGACCAGATGATCTCCAAGTGATCCCAGGTGATTCCCAGTACAGACCAGATGATCTCCAGGGTGATTCCCAGCCCAGACCAGGTGATCCCAGGTGATTCCCAGCCCAGGTGATCCCAGGTGATCCCAGGTGATTCCAAACCCATCCCAGGTGATCCCAGGTCATTCCCAGCCCAGCCCAGATGATCCCAGGTTATGTCCAGCCCAGGTGATCCCAGGTGATTCCCAAACCAGGTGATCTCCAGATGATACCAGGTGATCCCAGGTGATGCCAAGCCCAGATGATCTCCAGGTGATCCCAGGTGATTCCCAGGTGATTCCCAGCCCAGATGATCCCAGGTGATTCCCAGCCCAAGTGATCCCAGGTGATTCCCAGGTGATTCCCAGCCCAGGTGATCCCAGGTGATTCCCAGGTGATTCCCAACCCAGGTGATCCCAGGTTATTCCCAGGTGATTCCCAACCCAGGTGATCCCAGGTTATTCCCAGGTGATTCCCACCCCAGACCAGATGATCCCAGGTGATTCCCAGCCCAGGTGATCTCCAGACGATACCAGGTGATCCCAGGTGATTCCCATCCCAGGTGAACTCCAGGTGATCCCAGGTGATTCCCAGTACAGTCCAGATGATCTCCAGGTGATTCCCAGCCCAGGCCAGGTGATCCCAGGTGATGCCCAGCCCAGATGATCTCCAGGTGATACCAGGTGATCCCAGGTGATGCCAAGCCCAGATGATCTCCAGGTGATCCCAGGTGATTCCCAGTACAGTCCAGGTGATCTCCAGGGTGATTCCCAGCCCAGACCAGATGATCTCCAGGTAATTCCCAGGTGATTCCCAGCCAGTCCAGGTGATCCCAGATGATCCCAGGTGATCCCACAGGATTCCCAGCCCAGGCCAGGTGATCCCAGGTGATTCCCAGCCCAGGTGATGCCAGGTGATCTCAGGTGATTCCCAGGTGATTCCCAGCCCAGACCAGATGATCTCCAGGTGACTCCCAGGCCAGGTGATCCCAGGTGATTCCCAGGTGGTTCCCAGCCCAGACCAGATGATCTCCAGGTGATTCCCAGCCCAGAACAGGTGATCCCAGGTGATCCCAGGTGATTCCCAGCTAGTCCAGGTGATCCCAGATGATCCCAGGTGATCCCAGTACAGTCCAGATGATCTCCAGGGTGATTCCCAGCCCAATTGATCCCAGGTGATGCCCAGACCAGATGACCCAGGTGATTCCCAGGTCAGGTGATCCCAGGTGATTCCCAGGTGATTCCCAGCCCAGACCAGATGATCTCCAGGTGACTCCCAGCCCAGGTGATCCCAGGTGATCCCAGGTGATTCCCAGGTGATTCCCAACTCATCCCAGGTGATTCCCAGCCCAGTCCAGGTGAACAGAGGTGATTTTCATATGATCCCAGATGATCCCAGGTGATCCCCAGGTAATCCCAAGTGATACCAGGTTATGCTCAGCCCAGGTGATCCTCAGGTGATCCCAGGGGATTCCCAGCCCAGGTGATCTCAGGTGATTCCCAGCCAGCCCAGGTGATCCTCAGGTGATTCCCAGCCAGCCCAGGTGATCCCAGGTGATTCCCAACCCAGGTGATCTCCAGATGATGCCAGGTGATCCCAGGTGATGCCAAGCCCAGATGATCTCCAGGTGATTCCCAGGTGATTCCCAGTACCGTCCAGATGATCTCCAGGGTGATTCCCAGCCCAGGTGATCCCAGGTGATCCCAGGTGATTCCCAGCCCAGATGATCTCCAGGTGATCCCAGGTGATTCCCAAGTGATTCCCAACTCATCCCAGGTGATTCCCAGCCCAGTCCAGGTGAACAGAGGTGATTTTCATATGATCCCAGATGATCCCAGGTGATTCCCAGACCAGGTGATGCCAGGTGATCCCAGGTGATTCCCAGGTGATTCCCAGACCAGACCAGATGATCTCCAGGTGATGCCCAGACCAGGCGACCCCAGGTGATTCCCAGCCCAGGTGATGCCAGGTGATCCCAGGTGATTCCCAGCCCAGCCCAGGTGATCCCAGGTGATTCCCAGCCCAGATGATCTCCAGATGATACCAGGTGATCTCAGGTGATGCCAAACCCAGATGATCTCCAGGTGATCCCAGGTGATTCCCAGTACAGTCCAGATGATCTCCAGGGTGGTTCCCAGCCCAGACCAGATGATCCCAGGGGATTCCCAGCAAGTCCAGGTGATCCCAGGTGATTCCCAGCCCAGACCAGATGATCTCAGGTGATTCCCAGCCCAGATGATCTCCAGGTGATCCCAGGTGATTCCCAGGTGATTCCCAGCCCAGTCCAGGTGAACAGAGGTGATTTTCATATGATCCCAGATGATCCCAGGTGATCCTCAGGGAATTCCCAGCCAGCCCAGGTGATCCCAGGTGATCCCAGGTGATCCTCAGGTGATTCCAGCCAGCCCAGGTGATCCCAGATGATCCCAGATGATCCCAGGTGATTCCCAGCCCAGCCCAGGTGATCCCAGATGATCCCAGGTGATTCCAAACTCATCACAGGTGAACCCAGGTAATCCCAGGTGATTCCCAGCCAGCCCAGATGATCTCCAGGTGATTCCCAGCCAGTCCAGGTGATCCCAGATTATCCCAGGTGATCCCAGGTGATTCCCAGCCCAGCCCAGGTGATCCTCAGGTGATTCCCAGCCCAGCCCAGGTGATCCCCAGGTGATGCCCAGCCCAGATGATCTCCAGGTGATCCCAGGTGATTCCCAGGTGATTCCCAACTCATCCCAGGTGATTCCCAGCCCAGTCCAGGTGAACAGAGGTGATTTTCATATGATCCCAGATGATCCCAGGTGATCCCCAGGTAATCCCAAGTGATATCAGGTTGTGCTCAGCCCAGGTGATTCCCAGGTGATCCCAGGTGATTCCCAGCCAGCCCAGGTGATCCCAGGTGATACCAGGTGATTCCAAACACATCCCAGGTGATCCCAGGTAATCCCAGATCATGCCCAGCCCAGGTGATCCCAGGTGATCCCAGGTGATTCCAAACTCATCCCAGCTGAACCCAGGTAATCCCAGGTCATTCCCAGCCCAGCCCAGATGATCCCAGGTTATGTCCAGCCCAGGTGATCCCAGGTGATTCCCAGGTGATTCCCAGCCCAGACCAGATGATCTCCAGGTGATTCCCAACCCAGGTGATCCCAGGTGATCCCAGGTGATTCCCAGCCCAGGTGATCCCAGCTGATCCCAGGTGATCCCAGGTGATCCCAGGTGATCCCAGGTGACCCCACCTGGTTCCCAGCCCCACCCCTCACGCTGTCCCCGCCGCTGCCGCAGGAGGAGGGCCTCAACGACGTGCAGGAGATGATCAAGACGGAGAAGCCGCACCCGGAGCGCCGTCTCCGAGGGGTCCTGGAGGAGCTGAGCAGCGGCTGCCTGTGAGTGACGCGTGGCAAGGGTGGCACCGTGCAGGTCCCTGCTGCCAGCGGGAATGTCACCTCACCGTGCCCCACCCCTGGGATGATGGGACAACATTCCCTGACACCGGTGCCGAATCTTTTACCTCGGGCTGGAGCGTGGCGCTTCCGTCTTGCACCCCAAACGCCCCAAAGCAGAGGTGGAATCCTCTCAGGCTGGTGGCCTGAAAGGCGGCTGTGCTCAGGTGGGGTTGGGCTCCTTCTCCAGGAACTGACAGAACCAGAGGTCACAGCTTCAAGCTGTGGAATTCCAAGGGGAATTTAGGCTGGATTTTAGGGAAAAGTTCTTTCCAGAAAGGTGATAAAGTTCTGGAATGGCTGCCTGGGGAGGTGGTGGAGTCACCATCCATGGGTGTGTTTAACAAAGCCTGGATGTGGCACTGGGTGCCAGGGTTGAGTTGAGGGGTTGGGGATGGGATGGACTCGATGGTCTTGGAGGTCTCTTCCAACCTGGTGATTCTGTGAATTCCGTGAATTCTGTGATTTCAAGTGTTATGGGAATTTTGGGAATCCCCAGGGACCAAGGAGGTGGTGGAGTCACCATCGCTGGGTGTGTTTAACAAAGCCTGGATGTGGCACTGGGTGCCAGGGTTGAGTTGAGGGGTTGGAGATGGGATGGACTCGATGGTCTTGGAGGTCTCTTCCAACCTGTGATTCTGTGAATTATGGGAATTCTATGAATTCCGTGAATTTCCAGGAACTGGGGAGGTGGTGGAGTCTCCATCCGTGGGTGTGTTTAACAAAACCTGGATGTGTATCTCGATGCCAGGGTTTAGTTGAGGGGTTGGGGATGGGATGGACTCGATGGTCTTGGAGGTCTCTTCCAACCTGGTCATTATGGGAATTTTGGGAATTTCCAGGAACTGGGGAGGTGGTGGAATCACCATCCATGGGTGTGTTTAACAAAGCCTGGATGTGTATCTCAATGCCATGGTTTAGTGGAGGTGTTGGGGCAGGGTTGGACTCGATGATCTTGAAGGTCTCTTTTAACTTGGTCATTCTGTGAATTCTGAGAATTTTGGGAATCCCCAGGGACCAAGGAGGTGGTGGAGTCACCATCCCTGGATGTGTTTAACAAAGCCTGGATATGGCACTGGGTGCCAGGGCTGAGTTGAGGTGTTGGGGATGGGATGGACTCGATGGTCTTGGAGGTCTCTTCCAACCTGGCCACTCTGTAAATTCTGGGAATTCTGTGTGGCACCTGGTGGCCCTGATGACGCTGATGTCCCTTCCTGATTCCAAGTCCACGGTGTGAACCAGCCTCTTGTCCAGAGTTTTGCTGGGGATTGGCAGGAATTCCAGCATTTTCCAGGGATGTGACCAGGCTGGTGGGGTGGGAAGGGAACCCTGGGAAAGGTTCCCATGGGAATCTCCTTTTCCTGCAGGCGCTTCCTGACCTTGGCTGACAAGGACCAGCACCACTCGTCCCGCACGAGGCTGGACCGGGAGAGGCTCAAATCCTGCATGAGGGAACTGGTGAGTGGGATCCGGTCCCTGGAGGGGCTCCAGGAGAGCTCAGAGGGACTGGGGACAAGGGACAGAGGGACAGGACACAGGGAATGGCTCCCAGTGCCAGGGGGCAGGGCTGGGTGGGATTTTGGGAATTAGGAATTGTTCCCTGGCAGGGTGGACAGCTTTGGGTAGAGTGGAGGATTCCTGAGCAGGGGATGGAATTTGGTCCATGGATATGTTGGTCTCCAGTCCCTGCGGGTCGAGGATTTGGGGTTTAATTCTGGCCCAAAAGGCCATTCGGGTCTCAGCCAAGTCCCAGGTGTCACCTGGACCTCTGCTGCCTCCTCTCCATCAGAATCTGGAAAGAAATTTGGGAGCGCAGAGGGGCTGGAAGGGGAATTTTGGGAATTTCAGAGCAGAGCTGCCCCAGGAACAGAGGTTTGGGGTGATTTTGGGAACCCCACAGCGCAGAGCTGCACCAGGGAGAGGTTTGGGGTGATTTTGGGAACTTCAGAGCTGAGCTGCCCCAGGGACAGAGGTTTGGGGTGATTTTGGGGAACTTCAGAGCCGAGCTGCTCCAGGGACAGAGGTTTGGGGTGATTTTGGGAACCCCACAGAGCAGAGCTGCCCCAGAACAGAGGTTTGGGGTGATTTTGGGAACTTCAGAGCAGAGCTGCCCCAGGGACAGAGGTTTGGGGTGATTTTGGGACTTTCAGAGCATAGCTGCCCCAGGGACAGGAATTTGGGGTGATTTTGGGGACTTTCAGAGCATAGCTGCCCCAGGGAGAGAATTTGGGGTGATTTGGGGAACTTCAGAGCCGAACTGCTCCAGGGACAGAGTTTTGGGGTGATTTTGGTCACCCCACAGAGCAGAGCTGCCCCAGGGACAGAGAATTTGGGGTGATTTTGGGAACTTCAGAGCATAGCTGCTCCAGGGAAAGAGGTTTGGGGTGATTTTGGGGACCCTATGGGGCAGAGCTGCCCCAGGGACAGAGGTTTGGGGGTGGTGGCCCTGCTCCTTCCCAAGAATGTGCAGGAGAGATGGATGAGGAGCTCGTGGCTTCTCACACAGCCAAAGTGACCAACTTCCATGGCCAGCTGCATCCTCGAGAGGCAGGAATTGTGAAATTCCAGATGTTCTCATGGGAAGCTCCAAGGGCCATGGGGTGACAGCAGGAGAGGCACCTTCCTTAAGCCACCCCAAAATTCTGCAATCTCAGGAGACACCTTTGTGGTGTCACCTCCTCCTGGGCTGTCTCTGCCCTCTCTTCGTCGACAAGGTGACCAAAAGGGTTTCTGAAGGTGTCCATGCTGATGTGGTGGGATTGAGGCGCCTTTCCTCGGTCTGAGCTGTGTCCTGATGTCCCGGCTGTCCCCGCAGGAGAACATGGCCCAGCAGGCCACGGCCCTGCGCTCCCAGGTGAAGAGGAACACCATGAAGGACAAGCTGAAGCTGGTGCAGAACTTCCTGCAGAAGCTGCGGTTCCTGGCGGATGAGGTGAGGCCCTCACGGGCAGAGGTGGCTCTGGGTGGGGCAGCTCGTGGAGACAGAAACCAGGGATGGATGATGGATGGATGGGTGGATGATGGATGGATGGATGGATGGATGGATGGATGGATGGATGGATGGATGGATGATGGATGATGGATGGATGATGGATGGATGGATGATGGATGGATGGATGATGGATGATGGATGGATGGATGGATGGATGGATGGATGGATGGATGGATGATGGATGGATGGATGGATGATGGATGGATGGATGGATGGATGATGGATGGATGATGGATGGATGGATGGATGATGGATGATGGATGGATGGATGATGGATGATGGATGGATGATGGATGGATGGATGGATGATGGATGGATGGATGGATGGATGGATGGATGATGGATGGATGGATGGATGGATGGATGATGGATGGATGATGGATGGATGATGGATGATGGATGGATGGATGGATGGATGGATGGATGGATGGATGGATGGATGGATGGATGGATGGATGGTGGATGATGGATGGATGGATGGATGATGGATGGATGATGGATGGATGGATGGATGATGGATGGATGGATGGATGATGGATGGATGATGGATGATGGATGGATGATGGATGGATGATGGATGGATGGATGGATGGATGGATGATGGATGGATGAATGATGAATGGATGGATGGATGATGGATGGATGATGGATGGATGGATGATGGATGATGGATGATGGATGGATGGATGATGGATGATGGATGGATGATGGATGGATGGATGGATGATGGATGGATGGATGGATGGATGATGGATGGATGATGGATGATGGATGGATGGATGGATGGATGGATGATGGATGGATGGATGGATGATGGATGGATGATGGGTAGATGGATGGATGGATGGATGGATGGATGGATGGATGGATGGATGGATGGATGGATGATGGATGGATGATGGATGGATGATGGATGGATGATGGATGGATGGATGATGGATGGATGGATGGATGATGGATGGATGATGGGTAGATGGATGGATGGATGGATGGATGGATGGATGGATGATGGATGGATGGATGGATGGATGGATGGATGGATGGATGATGGATGGGGATGGATGGATGGATGGATGGATGGATGGATGGATGGATGGATGGATGGATGGATGGATGATGGATGGATGGATGGATGGATGGATGGATGGATGGATGGGTGGATGGGGATGAATGATGGATGGATCCATGGATGGAGACCTCCAAGGCCAGGAGAGGTCCCTCTGCAAGGAGCCATTCCAAGTCCATGATCTGCCCCTTGATACCTGTCCGTTCTGGGGTGGGAATGAGCCGATGGAAAGGAAATTTGAGGGTTTCCCAGGCAGGGACAGAGCTGGGTCCTCCTTCAGCAGAGCTGGAGATGTTTCAGCCAATCCCAGCCTGGAGGGACCATGTGAATCCCTAGGAAATCAGGAATTGGAAGGTGACACACCAAATCCCAGACCAGTTTGGGTGGGAAGGGATTTGAAATCCCATCCAGTTCCAACCCCAGTACTTCCCACTGTCCCAGGCTGCTCCAAACCTCAATGTCCAACCTGGTCTTGGGCACCACCAGGGATCCAGGGGCACCACAGCTGCTCTGGGAATTCCATCCCAGCCCTGCCCACCCTGGCAGGGAACAAATCCCAATTCCCAAAATCCCACCTAGCCCTGCCCTCTGGCACTGGAAGCCATTCCCCGTGTCCTGTCCCTCCATCCTTGTCCCCAGTCCCTCTGCAGCTCTCCTGGAGCCCCTTTGGTCTCCAGAATCTTTCCATGACATTTTTCCAATTTAGGACTGGCTCAGAAGGAGGAGACAAGGAAAAACTTCAGTCTTCTATGCCCAAATTTATCTTTCTAAACTTATAACCAACATAAATTATCAGAATAAATCACACTCCATTATCTTCACACAAGAAAAAACCAATTTTTTATTCACAAAACTGATTTTTTATACAGTTTTACAGATCTCGTGAGTGACTCCAATTGGCTACTCATTTTCCTGCCAATTACTAGTAATTACAATTGCTAGTAAAAGGCATTTTACTTGTTTTGCTTGTTTACTAACAATTCTTAAATAATTTACATATTTTCTTCACTGATTCTCATGGGATAGATTTAATGTTTATGCAGGTTCCAGTTGTTTTTCACCCAGGAATTGATTGTTGTGTTAACGAACTCTTCATACCAGGATTGTTTTCACTTGGGAACTTGCGAAGTGCTAGCTTGACAAGGCCAGCCACTGATCTAACAGAGCAGGCCTGATTTTATGAAAAATTATTTTATAATTTTTCTACCTTCCTGCAACAATAAATCCTGGTTTTCTTCCTGACAGGCTTAGCTCTGAGCAGCTTTTTTGGAGTGGGAATCTCCAAATTATTCTTGTGGGAACCCAGGACATCCATCTGGCTGTCTCAAGACCCTGGCAGGGGGCTTGGGGACATTGGCATGAAGTCAAAAATACCTGTGGCTTCGATTTTAGCCCGTGGAAAAAACACAAAAAATTACAAGTCACAAGGGTTTGAGTAGTGTGGGGGTTGAGTTAACACAGGGTGAAAAAGTAGAATTTTAGGGGTTTAAAATAAGGGGTTACAGGGGACAAGATGGAGGGATTTGGGCGTGTCCTGCCCTTCTTCTCCTTCTTCTTGCCCTCCATGTCTTGGTGTGATGGTGAAACTTCTCTGTTGGTTTAAGGTAGAAGAATATCCAACATAAATGGTAGATATTGGCACGTTGTTGTAAACATAGTACAGGTAATTTTTAGTATAAAATGGTAACACCACCCCAAAGTGGTGGGTGGGAGTCTGCTGCAGACTGACCTGCTGGACAGAGCGCAGCTCCTTGGGAAAACATGCTGGAGATAAGAGAAAATAAAGGACCTTGAGAAGATGACCCTGCGCATTCCAATTCCTTCTTTGGCCACGTGGGCTGGGAGAAAAACTCTTTTTACAATCTCGGGGTCACCTCGACCTCCAGACCCCCGAGAGATTCCAGTGCCCCCTGTGTGGCCACAGGCACACCCACCTTCCATGGAATCTGTTGGATTTGCCTCCAGCAGGTCTCCAGCCCCAGCAGTGCCTCAGTGGTCAGAGTGGGGCACTGAGAGGGCTCTCCTGTGGCATTCCCAGCCCCAGCACACGATTCCCGACGTTTTCATCTGGATGATGAGCAACAACAAGCGCATCGCCTACGCCCGCATCCCTTCCAAGGACATCCTCTACTCCATCGTGGAGGAGGAGATGGGCAAGGACTGCGCCAAAGTGAAGACGGTTTTCCTCAAGGTGAGGATCCCTCTGTCCTGGGGGAGCTGCAGCCAATGGGAGGGAAGTGGAGGGAATTTGGGAGATGAGGATGAGAGGTTTGCATCCATTCTTTATGGGATTTGAATGTCGGAGAGATATGATCCATACTCTGTAGATAGGGGTGGAAATCTCCTCCTAGGGAGGGTGAAGCACTGACCTTAAATCTGGTAAGTGGGAAATGTCTGGGAAGAGGGAGATGTTTGATCCAGCTAGAAATCCAGAGAATTTCTGGCTTAGTGCCATGGTTTGAAAAGCCAGGTGTCTGCTGAGGAAGGCAGGAACCTCCCCTGAAATGGAAAATGGAAACCCCCTCCCTCCAAATTATTATAATTTTGAAATTAAACGGCTCTCTGGCAAAGATACGGGAACAGGAATAACAGTTCTTTATTAGGAAAATTAAAAATACAAATGCAATAGTACAAACAAAAAAAAACCCAACACTGGCAGTCAGACCCTGGCAGGCTGTGGGTCAGGGAGGTGGCAGCAGCCCCATCCCAGGGTGGCTCAGCCCTCCTGCAGTGCCAGCTGTGCTTCTGCTGGAGCAGGATCCTGCAGAAGGGGGGAGTTTTCCTCTGGAGCTCCAGGGCTGGGGGAGATGGGCCTGGGCTCCTCTGGGAATGCAGTGGAAGAAAGCTGCTCCTCTGGGAATGCAGTGGGAAGAAAGCTGCTCCTCTGGGAATGCAGTGGGAAGAAAACTGCTCCTCTGGGAATGCAGTGGGAAGAAAGCTGCTCCTCTGGGAATGCAGTGGGGAGAAAGCTGCTCCTCTGGGAATGCAGTGGGGAAGGAAGAAAGCTGCTCCTCTGGGAATGCAGTGGGGAGAAAGCTGCTGTGCTGTTCCCAGGTCAGATTGTATCCAGGTAGGAATGCTCAGCTCCTCCTCTGGACAGAGCCTCTCCCAGTGGGATGATGGAATTTTCTCAGCCATGCAGGGACACTCAGTGGCCCATGAACAGAAGATAATTAATAATCAATGGCCCATGAACAGAAGATAATTAATAATCAATGACCCATGAACAGAAAATATCTCCTGGAGGGAGGAGGGGTTGTGGAAGAGATAAAGAAAATGAACAGCAGAGAACTGCCCCACCTCTGACAGATGGAAATAGAACACACACCCCCAAATCACATCTTGCATTTCCAACCTAAGACACTTAGGAAAAGGAGACCACGGTGGGAAGAGGACATCGCATGAGCCAGAGCAATGTCACAATCCCAAAGGATCTTTGGGCTTAAGGAACAGCAGCACAATGCCCCAGAGAGGTTGGGTGCTCCGAGAGGGGTCTGTCTGTCCACATTCCTGATATCCATGTGAACTCTTCCATTCCTTCTGCTCAGCTCCCCGGGAAGAGGGGCTTCGGCCCTGCTGGCTGGACAGTCCAGGCCAAGATGGAGATCTACCTGTGGCTGGGCCTCAACAAGCAGCGCAAGGACTTCCTGAGCGGCCTCCCCTGTGGGTTCGAGGAGAGGAAAATCCCCCAAGGCCAAAACCTGCCCTCCTTCCCACCCATCAGCCTCCTGTACACCAGTAAGGAGCTCCCGTGGGATGGGGCGTGGAGAGGGTGGGAGGGAGCCTGGCTGGACATTCCCTGCTCCAAGGGCTCCCAGGAGCTAAGGGGGACATCGTTCTGGTTGTCCCAGGAGAGACAGCGGTGGGAATTGTGTCCCCTCATCCCAGTCATGTTGTCACTGTATGCACAACATGCAGGATGCCAAGGAAATTCCATATCTTTTCAGGATTCGCGCTTTGAGTTGAGATCCTTCAGCCACGAGCCAAAACAGGTTCCTGGGTGGGCTCTGTCCTGGTTTAGGGCAAATTTGGGCGAGAACCTCCAAAGGGTTTTTTTCTAAAAAGCAGATTCAAGCGACCTCTCCCCCAGCCAGTTGGGGGAAATATTTCCCTGGGAAAAAAGTGGAAAAAACCCTTTATTTAACAGACAAAGCATTCACCAGCACACAAAAAAATTAACAATACTTCAGGGGGTCCTCAGGCCTGGCCCTCTGGGCCACAAGTGCAAGCTGCTGCTGTTCTGGGTATTCAGTGCAGAGCAGGTTCAAAGAAAAGGAAAAAACACAGTCCAAGGGACTTTTTTTGCCTCAGCAAGTTAAAAATTAACTGAAAGCCAAAGACAACTCTGTCCATCCAGTGTGGGAACTCAGGACAGGGGGAATATCTCCCTGTTTGCCCTGGGGTGCTCTGACTCCCAGGAAAACACTGACTTTGACCCTCATTCATGGAGAAAACTTCCAAAGCTTCAAAGTAAAGTAGAGACCACAAAAGTGTGAAATAGATTGTGGAGATTGTAGAGAGTAGTTTACTGTGTCATGTGGGTGAGAAATTTAGGTTTTAGGATTTTTAGTGTGTTATAGATGGGTTCAGGATGGAGGATATCAGGTGTTGTCTCAAGTTCCTTTCTTCTCTCTTCTTCTTCCTCTTTCTTCTTGGGTTTAGGTGGTATCTTGTAATTGGGCAGAAAAATCTGCATTGTGGGTCTTTAGGGGTCAGTTATTGGGTTAGAAAGGGAAATAATTCAGGTGTCACTTCTTAATTGGGTTGTTTATTTTTTGATTAGACTGAAAAGACCTTTCAGCCTAAGGCTGTTGGCCATTTTTGTGCTGTTTTCACACACACAAGGTCTGGATGCAGACAATGTGCTGAAGTTTTGAAAAGATAACAATAAAACAAGAACCTGAAGACCAAAAAAGTCCTGTGCATCTGCTTTTCTTGACAAAGAACGGCTTCAGGAGCTGGGATGTGGAGGAATGAGCGCAGTTTCTGAAAACAAACTGTGCGTTTCTTGTCTCCCTACTTCGCTCTCAGAACCATCCTTAAAGGTGCAAAAATTATTTCTGGGCTAAACAGATGAATGGGGATACAAGAATCATAAAATCACCCCAGGACTGGCTCACAGAGACCATCCCAAGCCATCCCATCCCACTCCCTGTTTTATCTATTTGAGCTAGGTCTTAAAAGCTCTCAGAGATAAGCATTATACCCTTGATAGCTCAACTACCTCAGGTGGCATAAAAGTAGCAGGATGGCTCCTGTGACAGTGTTGGAAATAAAAAAGTTTTAATAAAAGGCGAAAAAAAAGCTCTTTACCGAGAAAAATCAAACCAGGGCAAGAGGTTCTTGCTCCTGCTAAAACACTTCACAAAAGCAATTTACTCCTTTTGTTCTGTTCTTTTTCTAGTGAATTGCTTAGGCAGGACTTTTTGGCTCTTGTCTAATTAGCTATCCTTAAGTTTGAGGCGAAGCCTCCAAGGTCCTATGGAGGTGTCTTTTAACCAAACTGAGGAGAGAAACTTCTGGGCTTTTGACCTTTTTAAAGACAAAGGGTAACTTTTTGCTCCATCAACATGGGGCACATTCCTAAACTCCCTGTCTCTTCCAGAGAAGCAGGTGTTCCAGCTGCGAGCCCACATGTACCAAGCCAGGAGCTTGTTCGCGGCCGACAGCAGCGGGCTCTCGGATCCCTTCGCACGGGTCTTCTTCATCTCCCAGAGCCAGTGCACCGAGGTGAGCACTCCTGGGGTCTGCAAGTCCCCGTGGCACAGATCCCATCAATGAGGATTAGGCTGGTCCTGGGCTCCTGCTGTGGGGCACCAGCTCTGGAACTGGCCATTGACCGTTTCCAGGTTTTTCCCCATTCCCAATTTGTGTCCCACATCCCGGTGGCTGCGGTTCTCCGTGATTCCCTGCGATTCCCTGCTGGTTTAGGCAGAGCTGGGTCATGTTAAAATGATTTTTCAGTCTTCCCTTCACAGTCCGAGGGTTGCCAAGCTTTAGGAAGCCTGGACACTGGGAATAATCCAGCTCTGCTCATCTGCTATTGGATTCTTTCCCTCAGAAGAATCCCTGGGAGATTCCAAATACCTCCCTGATCCAAAAACCGCGCAGCAGCCCCACCTGCCACCCTTTCCCAGGACCCCGGTCCGTTCCTGGAGCAGCAGGAATCTTTCCCATTTTCCCAGGTTCTCAACGAGACTCTTTGCCCCACCTGGGACCAGCTCCTGGTGTTCGACAACGTGGAGCTGTACGGGGAAGCTCACGAGATGCGGGATGACCCCCCCATCATCGTCATCGAGATCTACGACCAGGACACCGTGGTGAGAAAATCCCATGGAATTGCGCGTGGTTTGGATGCCGGCATCTCTCCAGATTTGGAGGCAGAGGATTTGGGGAGCTTTTTTAACCCCAATCCTGGAAAATGGTCCCTCCACATCTCCCACGGAGCCTCTGCTGCTCATAAATCTCAGACGTGACTTGGTGTATTTATTTTTGGAGAGGGAAGAAAGAGGCTGTAGCCGAGGAGACTTTCCCTTTGGGAAAACTGCTCATCCCTGGCCTCCTTGCTGTCCCAACCTTCAGCTGTCCCAGATCTCCTTCATGGAGTCATGACTGAAACTTTTCCCTGAGCTTTGGCATCCCAAGGCCAGAGCGCCGATCCCGTTCCTGTTCTGACCACGATGGGGAGAATTGCACAGCTAAATTTGGAATTTTCATGTTGGATCCCCAACCCCAAATGCTCTTGGGGGGAACCATGGGGCTAAATTTGGAATCCTGAGTTGGATCCCAACCCCAAGGGCTCCTGGGGAGACCAATGGGGGTAAATTTGGAATTCCTGTGTTGGGTCCCAACCCCAAGTGCTCCTGGGGAAAACCACAGGGCTAATTTTTGAATTCCCATGTTGGATTTCCCAACCCCAAGTGCTCCTGGGGAAAATCACAGGGTTAGTCTTGGAAATCCTATGTCAGATCCCCAACCCCAAGTGCTCCTGGGGAGAATCATGGGGCTAATTTTGGAATCCTGTGTTGGATCCCCAACCCCAAGGACTTCTGGGGAGAACAGTAGGGGTAAATTTGGAATCCTGTGTTGGATCCCCAACCCCAAGTGCTCCTGGGGAGAACCATGGAGCTAATTTTGGAATTCTCATGTTGGATCCCCAACCCCAAGGACTCCTGGGAAGAACAATGGGGGTAAATTTGGAATTTCCATGTCGGATCCTCCAATCCCAAGTACTCCTGGGGAGAACCACAGGGTTAAATTTAGAATTCCCGTGTTGGATCCCCCAACCCCAAGCGCTCCTGGGGAAAATCACAGGATTAGTCTTAGAAATCCTATGTCAGATCCCCAACGCCAAGTGCTTTTGGGGAGAACCATGGGGCGAATCTTGGAATCCTGTGTTGGATCCCCAACCCCAAGGGCTCCTGGGGAGAACAATGGGGGTAAATTTGGAATTCCTGTGTTGGATCCCCAACCCCAAGGGCTCCTGGGGGGAACCATGGGGCTAAATTTGGAATCCTGTGTTGGATCCCCAACCCCAAGGGCTCCTGGGGAGAGCAATGGGGGTAAATTTGGAATTCCTGTGTTGGATCCCCCAACCCCAAGTGCTCCTGGGGAGAATCATGGAGCTAATTTTGGAATTCTCATGTTGGATCCCCCAACCCCAAGTGCTCCTGGGGAGAACCATGGAGCTAATTTTGGAATTCTCATGTTGGATCCCCAACCCCAAGTGCTCCTGGGGAAAATCACAGGGTTAGTCTTGGAAATCCTATGTCAGATCCCCAACGCCAAGTGCTTTTGGGGAGAACCATGGGGCTAAATTTGGAATTCCTGTGTTGGATCCCCAACCCCAAGTGCTCCTGGGGAGAAACATGGAGCTAATTTTGGAATTCCCATGTTGGATCCCCCAACCCCAAGTGCTCCTGGGGAGAACCATGGGGCGAATCTTGGAATTCCTATGTTGGATCCCCAACCCCAAGCGCTCTTTCCGCAGGGAAAAGCCGACTTCATGGGCCGGACTTTCGCCAAGCCGGTGGTGAAGATGTCGGACGAGCAGTACTGCCCGCCGCGCTTCCCACCACAGCTGGAATATTACCAGATCTACCGCGGCAACGCCACAGCCGGGGACCTTCTGGCCGCCTTTGAGCTGCTCCAGGTGCTGGCTGGACAAAGGGATGGGAAGAATGGATGCAGGGTTGGAAGGGAGAGGGGATTAATTTATGGAGAATAACTGGGAATAACCGGGAATAACTGCCCCTTCACCTGGTCGTTGGTCTGCTGAGCCCTTGGAGTTTCTCTTGGATGGATCAACCACTTGTTGTTCACCAAAGACACCTGGAAGTGTCCAGGACCAGGTGGGATGGGGTTTGGAGCAGCCTGGAAAGGTGGAAGGTGTCCCTGCCCGTGGCAGGTGGTTGGAATTCAATGGTCTTTAAAGTCCCTCCCAGCCCCAAACCATTCCATGATTCCTAGTCTGGGGCAATACCAGAGTTAAATTCTTCCACTTTCGCACCTCGTGTTCCATCCACTGAAATGCTTTTCCCATCTCCCTTCTCTGCCAGGGCAGGTGCTCATCCAAGCCCTTTTTCTCCCAATTTTCCTTGGACTGGGGGGATGGCTCACATGGGATATTTGATCTTTCCTGACCCCTGGGCTGGAAACGAGACCTTAAACCTGCTCCTGGGCTGAGCTCTGGGACCACATCTCCGTTTCCTCACGCACAGCCCAGCAGATGCAATTCCAGGATGGAACAGCCCTGGGATGGGCTGAGAAGTTTGGATTGCTCTGGGGACTGTTCTGTGTGGAAGGACAGCAATTCCCAGCACCTTCTGCTCCTGTGTTTTCCTCTCCCCAGAGCACCTGCCCGGGGCTCTCAGCCCTCTGAGACACCCCAGCTCCAACAGCTGGGACCAGTTCCAGCTGAGATACAGCCCAGCTCCTTCTGGAATTTGTCCCTGCCCAAGGCAGGGGTTGGAATGAGCAGATCTTTGAGGTCCCTTCCAACCCAAACCAATCCGCGATTCCACAATTCTGTGAGAAGGACCAAAAACTGCTTCCCAGCAGCTCAGAGGAGCAGATCCCAATCCGTGATCCACCTCTTCCAGATCGGCCCTGGGGGTAAATCAGACCTGCCCCCCATCGACGGCCCCACGGACATGGACCGAGGTCCCATCCTGCCGGTGCCGCTGGGAATTCGGCCGGTGCTGAGCAGATACAGAGTGGAGGTAACCAATACCTGTGTGGAGCGTTGCCTGGGGCAGGAGAACATCTCCAAGGGTGTTGGAAGGGCAGGAGGGAGCTGGGAGTCAAGGATCTGTCCATGGTGGCCATACTGGGAACCAGGCTGCAGCATCCCTAAAAAAAAACCAGGGAATTGGATCATTCCTTGCTGTCAGACCTGGGCAGGACAGCGAGTGAGCAGCACCTGGGCTGAGATGCAGCTCAGGGAATGTTAGAGATGGACACAGAGCTGGATTATCTGTTCCCAAAGCAATCCCATAGCTCAGGTGTTCTCCAGGCAACGAGGATGGGATGCCTCTCATGTATCCATGGATATCTAAAGGGGGATTTTGTATCCAAAATAGTGTGGGCAGATCCCAGGCAGTGCCCGTCCCCTGGGCTGGCACTGCTGGGGCACCTCCAGTGCTGGGGCAGCTCTGGGCCCCTCCTGCCAGGAGAGACCTGGAGGGGCTGGAGCGTGTCCAGGGAAGGGAACGGAGCCCCAGGAGGGGCTGGGGGAGCTGGGAAGGGGCTCAGCCTGGAGAAAAGGAGGCTCAGGGGGGACCTTGTGGCTCTGCACAGCTCCTGACAGGAGGGGACAGCCAGGGGGGTCGGGCTCTGGACGTGGCACTCAGTGCTCTGGGCTGGGGACAAGGTGGGGACTGATCACAGGGTGGACTCGATGATCCTGGTGGGCTTTTCCAAATGATTCCGTGGTTCTGTGATGAGTCCTTTGGAGGTTCTGGTGACCAGGCAATGCCCACAAGGACCTTTAGAGCACGTGTCAGGCCCAGGTGAAGGTGTCTCTGCTCAGGTGAAGTGCCACTGACCAGGTCTCCACAGGGATTTTGGCTCCTGGTTTTCCACACATTTGCATCACAATAAATGAGTTGTGCTCCTCACAATTTTAACACAGCTGTGGGGAATGAGGAGGTGGGGGAAATCTCCATTTTGGGGAATTCTGGAGGGTGGCAGTCTGTTATCCCAGGTAGGGACAGGGAAGTTTCCCTTGTGACACTGATCCCGTTGGGACAAAGCAATGGCAGTGCTGGATCCAGAGCCACCACAGATGGACAGAGCTGCTCTGTGGATTCCCAGGGCAGGAAAAGACCAGGAAGGGAGAAAGGCAGGAAAATGACATGGGCAGCAGGCAGGAGATGCACCTTGGGCTGCAGGGTGTCAGGAGGAGATACCTCAGGGATCCACCACTGCCCTGTGATGACATGGGCAGTGGGATCCCTCTCCATGGAGAACCAGCTCCCAGGGATCATCCCTCTCACATTCACATCCTTCCTCTTCCTCCTGCCCTAGATCTTGTTCTGGGGGCTCAGGGACCTGAAGAGAGTGAACCTGGCCCAGGTGGACCGGCCCCGTGTGGACATCGAGTGTGCCGGGAAGGGTGTCCAGTCTGCCCTGATCCAGAACTACAAGAAAAACCCCAACTTCAGCACTCTGGTCAAGTGGTTCGAGGTGGTGAGTGTGGCCCAATCCCTCTGATCCCTCAGTTGGAACTTGGAATTTCTGGAACCCACAATGGCTCTGAGCCCTTTACTCCAGTTTTCCCAAAACAATGGAGCACATGGACATCACTCCTTCACCTGAGGGCTCCCAAGCCACATTTTGCTGGAGCAGCTCTGGAATTCTTCCTCCAGCATGACCCCAGTTCTAGTCCCTACTGCCCTTCCCAGAATGATCCCATTCCTAATCCTTACTCCCCAGCATGATCCCATACCCAATCCCCACTGCCCTTCCCAGCATGATCCCATTCCTAATCCCTACTCCCCAACATGATCCCATTCCTAATCCCCACTGCCCTTCCCAGAATGATCCCATTCCTAATCCCTACTCCCCAGTAGGATCCCATACCAAATCCCCACTGCCCTTCCCAGCATGATCCCATTCCCAATCCCCACTGCCCTTCCCAGTGTGATCCCATACCCAATCCCCACTGCCCTTCCCAGAATGATCCCATTCCTAATCCCCACTGCCCTTCCCAGCATGATCCCATTCCTAATCCCTACTCCCCAGTATGATCCCATACCAAATCCCCACTGCCCTTCCCAGTATGATCCCTTTCCTAATCACCACTGCCCTTCCCAGTATGATCCCATTCCCAATCCCTACTCCCCAGCATGATTCCATTCCTAATCCCCACTGCCCTTCCCAGTAAGATCCCATACCCAATCCCCACTGCTCTTCCCAGCATGATCCCATTCCTAATCCCTACTGTTTTTTCCCAGCACGATCCCATTTCCAATCCCCACTACCCTTCCCAGTATGATCTCATTCCTAATCCCCACTGCTCTTCCCAGCATGATCCCTTTCCTAATCCCTACTCCCCATCACGGTCCCATTCCCAATCCCCACTGCCCTTCCCAGCACGATCCCATTCCCAATCCCCACTGCCCTTCCCAGTGTGATCCCATTCCTAATCCCCACTGCCCTTCCCAACATGATCCCATTCCCAATCCCCACTGCCCTTCCCAGCATGATCCCATTCCTAATCCCCACTGCCCTTCCCAGCACGATCCCATTTCCAATCCCCACTACCCTTCCCAGTGTGATCCCATTCCCAATCCCCACTGCCCTTCCCAGTATGATCCCTTTCCTAATCCCCACTGCCCTTCCCAGCATGATCCCATTCCTAATCCCTACTCGCCCAGCATGATCCCATACCCAATCCCCACTGCCCTTCCCAGTATGATCTCCTTCCTAATCCCCACTGCTCTTCCCAGTATGATCCCATTCCTAATCCCTTCTGTTTTTCCCAGCAGGATCCCATTTCCAATCCCCACTACCCTTCCCAGTGTGATCCCATTCCCAATCCCCACTGCTCTTCCCAGTATGATCTCCTTCCTAATCCCCACTGCCCTTCCCAGCACGATCCCATTTCTAATCCCCACTGCCCTTCCCAGCATGATCCCATTCCCAATCCCTACTCCCCAGCATGATCCCATTCCCAATCCCCACTGCCCTTCCCAGCATGATCCCATTCCTAATCTCTACTCCCCCAGCATGATCCCATTCCCAATCCCCACTGCCCTTCCCAGCATGATCCCATTCCTAATCCCCACTGCCCTTCCCAGCATGATCCCATTCCTAATCTCTACTCCCCCAGCATGATCCCATTCCCAATCCCCACTGCCCTTCCCAGCATGATCCCATTCCTAATCCCCACTGCCCTTCCCAGCATGATCCCATTCCTAATCTCTACTCCCCCAGCATGATCCCATTCCCAATCCCCACTGCCCTTCCCAGCATGATCCCATTCCTAATCCCCACTGCCCTTCCCAGCATGATCCCATTCCTAATCCCTACTGTTTTTCCCAGCACGATCCCATTTCCAATCCCCACTACCCTTCCCAGTACGATCTCCTTCCTAATCCCCATTGCCCTTCCCAGCATGATCCCATTTCCAATCCCCACTGCCCTTCCGAGCACAATCCCATTCCCAATCCCCACTGCCCTTCCCAGCATGATCCCATTCCCAATCCCCACTGCCCTTCCCAGCATGATCCCATTCCTAATCCCCACTGCCCTTCCCAGCATGATCCCATTCCTAAAACCTACTTCCCAGTATGATCCCATTCCTAATCCCCACTGCTCTTCCAGCATGATCCCATTCCCAATCCCCACTGCCCTTCCCAGTGTGATCCCATACCCAATCCCCACTGCCCTTCCCAGCATGATCCCATTCCTAATCTCTACTCCCCCAGCATGATCCCATTCCCAATCCCCACTGCCCTTCCCAGCATGATCCCATTCCTAATCCCTACTGTTTTTCCCAGCACAATCCCATTTCCAATCCCCACTGCTCTTCCCAGTATGATCTCCTTCCTAATCCCCACTGCCCTTCCCAGTATGATCCCATTCCTAATCCCTACTCCCCATCACAATCCCATTCCCAATCCCCACTGCCCTTCCCAACATGATCCCATTTCCAATCCCCACTGCCCTTCCCAGCATAATCCCATTCCCAATCCCCACTGCCCTTCCCAGCATGATCCCATTCCCAATCCCCACCGCACTCCCAGCCCTCGATGACCATCCTGCCTGCTGGATCGGTCCGTGTCTCACAAACGGGGTGGGACCCTCCTGGTTGCAGATTTAAGATTTATTATCTGTCTGTATCATATGAGCCAAAAGCAAGAGACACAGAGAAAATACCAACATTTATGCAAATCCAGATCAAAGACAGGATGGCAGCTTATGCAAAGCCTTTTTCTACATATTTTTTGAACCGATAGCATAAAAGGAAAGGTGCAAAGTCATTATACTCTAACCAATAAGAAAAGGACCCACATGGGTTTAACATTAACAAAAATACTTCTATAAACCTCAAAAAATAATTCTTTATTTAAGACTGAAACTTTTTCTAGCTTTGCAAAGCATATATCTAGGACCTTTCACATCTTTTCATTAGTTTTTGTTATTTCTTCTTCTTTATGATAAATGTATTCACTTAGTTCCGAAATTTTTAGCTTCCCATGAGAAGGTTTAGAAATTTCCCAGCCTTTCTTAGCTTTATGTCTACTTTCTGATGTCTTTTTGCACTTTCCAAAGTCTTTTACCCTTTTATATTCCTAAAATTCCCCCTCTCTTTTTTGACTTTAAATAAACTATCTTTGACTTGTCACTTATTTGCTACTTTGTGTTACATAGCTTCACTACTGTATATATATATTTTAGTTTAGGAAAAAATGTTATAAACTTTCTACATAAAGATACTTTTTTTGTTCACTTTAAGCTCTATCACTTCAAGTTAAAGCATTATCAATGCTGTGTAAAATCAGGTTTTGACAAATCTCGACGTTTCTAAGGTCTTAATTTAAAGGCTAAATTTGTGAGTGGGTTTAATTGAATTGCTCCCCTGCTCCCCAGGACCTCCCGGAGAACGAGCTGCTGCACCCGCCCCTGAACATCCGCGTGGTGGACTGCCGCGCCTTCGGGCGCTACACCCTGGTGGGCTCCCACACCGTCAGCTCCCTCCGCAAGTTCATCTACCGCCCGCCCGACAAGAAGGCCCAGCACTGGAACATGGCAGGTACCAGGACACGGGAACCTGCTCTGGGACATCCAGGGCTCGGCTGGAGAGGGGCTGGGGACACAAACCCTGTGAGGAACCGCTGAGGGAGCTGGGGGTGCTCAGCCTGGAGAAAAGGAGACTCAGGGGTGACCTCAGCACTCCCCACAGCTCCTGAAAGGTGGCTGTGCTCAGGTGGGGTTGGGCTCCTTCTCCAGGAGCTGACAGAGCCAGAGGTCACAGCCTCAAGCTGCACCAAATTTAGGCTGGATATTAGGGAAAAGTTCTTTCCAGGAAGGTGATAAAGTTCTGGGATGGCTGCCCGGGGAGGTGGTGGAGTCACCATCGCTGGGTGTGTTTAACAAAGCCTGGATGTGGCACTGGGTGCCAGAGTTGGGGCAGGGTTGGACTCGATGGTCTTGGAGGTCCCTTCCAACCTGGTGATTCTGTGAATTATGGGAATTCTATGAATTCCGTGAATTTCCAGGAACTGGGGAGGTGGTGGAGTCACCATCCCATGATCTGTTTAACAAAGCCTGGATGTGGCACTCACTGGGTGCCAGGGCTGAGTTGAGGGGTTGGGGATGGGATGGACTCGATGGTCTTGGAGGTCTCTTCCAACCTGGTCATTCTGGGAATTTTGGGAACTCCCAGGAACTGGGGAGGTGGTAGAGTCACCATCCCTGGGTGTGTTTAAAACAAGCCTGGATGTGGCACTGGGTGCCAGGGTTGAGTTGAGGTGTTGGGGCAGGGTTGGACTTGATGGTCTTGGAGGTCCCTTCCAACCTGTGATTCTGGGAATTATGGGAATTCTATTAATTCCGTGAATTTCCAGGAACTGGGGAGGTGGTGGAGTCACCATCCCATGATGTGTTTAACAAAGCCTGGATGTGGCACTGGGTGCCAGGGTTGAGTTGAGGGGTTGGGGATGGGATGGATTTGATGGTCTTGGAGGTCTCTTCCAACCTGGTCATTCTGGGAATTTTGGGAACTCCCAGGAACTGGGGAGGTGGTGGTATCACCATCCCTGGGTGTGTTTAACAAAGCCTGGATGTGGCACTGGGTGCCAGGGTTGGGTTGAGGGGTTGGGGATGGGATGGACTTGATGGTCTTGGAGGTCTCTTCCAACCTGGTCATTCTGGGAATTTTGGGAACTCCCAGGAACTGGGGAGGTGGTGGTATCACCATCCCTGGGTGTGTTTAACAAAGCCTGGATGTGGCACTGGGTGCCAGGGTTGAGTTGAGGGGTTGGGGATGGGATGGATTTGATGGTCTTGGAGGTCTCTTCCAACCTGGTCATTATGGGAATTTTGGGAACTCCCAGGAACTGGGGAGGTGGTGGAGTCACCATCCATGGGTGTGTTTATAACAAGCCTGGATGTGGCTCTTGATGCCAGGGTTGAGTTGAGGGGTTGGGGATGGGATGGACTTGATGGTCTTGGAGGTCTCTTCCAACCTGGTCATTCTGGGAATTTTGGGAACTCCCAGGAACTGGGGAGGTGGTGGTATCACCATCCCTGGATGTGTTTAAAACAAGCCTGGATGTGGCCCTGGGTGCCAGGGTTGAGTTGAGGGGTTGGGGATGGGATGGACTCGATGGTCTTGGAGGTCCCTTCCAACCTGGTGATTCTGTGAATTCTGGGAATTTTGGGAACTCCCAGGAACTGGGGAGGTGGTGGTATCACCATCTCTGGGTGTGTTTAAAAAAGCCTGGATGTGGCACTGGGTGCCAGGGTTGAGTAGAAGGGTTGGGGATGGGATGGACTTGATGGTCTTGGAGGTCCCTTCCAACCTGTGATTCTGTGAATTATGGGAATTTTATGAATTCCGTGAATTTCCAGGATTTGGGGAGGTGGTGGAGTCACCATCCCTGAGTGTGTTTAACAAAGCCTGGATGTGGCACTGGGTGCCAGGGTTGAGTTGAGGCGTTGGGGCTGGGTTGGACTCGATGGTCTTTAAAGTCTGTTCCAATCTGGTGATCCTGTGATCCACAGGGAGACGAGGGAGGTGGGATGGGCTCTGAGACCATGAGATGGTTGACCCACCCACAGAACTTCTGGTTTTGGGTCCAGAACTCCAAGAAAAACCCAGCTTCAGCACTTTGGTGGTTCCAAGTGGTGTGAGGAGACCCCTAAAAATTTTTGTAGTCAAAATGAAAAACAAACAGGGCTTTTAGTTTTTTTGATCTTCAAATTATTGTCTATTTTTCCTCTTACTAAAAATTCTATGTGCTATTTACATCTAAGACTTAGCATATAAAAAACCCACTAAAAGTTACAATACACACAAATTTAAAGTATTTTAAAACTATTTATTTAATTAATTCTTAAAATGCACTTTTTTCCCTACCTTTCTACCAATAACTAATTATTTATTTATCTACAGAACATCTACATTGTGATTATTTCTAACCAATCTTTTTATACTCCCAACACCATAAAAAATAGAATAAATGGAAAACAAAAAAGAGATCAAACACCCAAAATCCTTCATCTTATCTCCCACCCACCTCCATACTAAAACCCCAAAACTCTATATATTTCACCCTATAATAAACTATTTTACACACCTATAAATCCCCACTATCTATTTTCTACACTCATAGATTCCAATTCATCCCAAAGTTTTGGAAACGTTCTCCATAAACAAAAATTAAAAACATAAGCATAAACAAAGATTAAAAGTGTTCTCCTAAAAATCAAAACTTCTCAAAAAAAAAAAAAAAAAAAACAAAAAAAACAAAACAAACAAAAAAAACCAAAAAAAAAAAAAAAAGAAAAACCACCCATCCCAGCAGCCAAGGGCTTTGGAGCCTTGGGAATTGTTGCCCTGATTTTTAAAAGTGTTAAGTTTTCTTTTATAGCTATTTTGAAATTTTAAAGTTCTCATAAAATTTTGTTAGCCTTCTGATAATGTTTCTATATTTCTACTGGAGTTCTCACTCACTGTTCACATAAACAATGATTGTTTTGCATTCTTCTTTGTGGGAGGAGAGATTTAATGGATTTTGGTTTGACCAGTGTGGTTGGAGAAGTGGCAATTCCATCCTCCAGTCCACAATCACCTTTGGAATTCTATAAATAGCAGATGTTCAAATTAAACTTTCTCTTTTTTCTCTTCTGAGCTTACCAAGCTTCTCTGTACTCATTTCATGTCCAATAGCAACAGGGAATTATTCCTGTCCTCCCAGTTTTGGGGCTGGAGGCTCCTGGCCTGAATCCTGTAGGATCTCAGCTGAGCTCTCAATTACTGGCCTGAATCTTGTAGGATCTCATCTGAACTCCTAATTTATGGCCTGAATCCTGTAGGATCTCCCTTGAAACCTCAGTTTCCGGCCTGAATCCTGTAGGATCTCAACTGAAATCTCAGTTTCCAGCCTGAATCCTGTAGGATCTCCCTTGAAATCTGTTTCCAGCCTGAATCCTGTAGGATCTCACTTGAACTTTCAGTTTCTTGCCTCATTCCTGTAGGATCTCACTTGAAATCTCAGTTCCCTGCCTGAATCCTGTAGGATCTCACTTGAACTCTCAGTTCCCTGCCTGAATCCTGTAGGATCTCACTTGAACTCTCAATTTCTGCCCTGAATCCTGTAGGATCTCCCTTGAAACCTCAGTTTCCAGCCTGAATCCTGTAGGATCTCACTTGAACTCTCAATTTCTGCCCTGAATTCTCAGTTCCCGGCCTGAATCCTGTAGGCTCTCACCTGAACTCTCAATTTCTGCCCTGAATCCTTTAGGATCTCACCTTATCTCTCAGCTCCCGGCCTGAATCCTGTAGGATCTCACCTGAACTCTCAGTTCCCTGCCTGAATCCTGTAGGATCTCACCTGAACTCTCAATTTCTGCCCTGAATCCTGTAGGATCTCACTTGAACTCTCAGTTCCCTGCATGAATCCTGTAGGATCTCACCTGAACTCTCAGTTCCCTGCCTGAATCCTGTAGGATCTCACCTTAACTCTCAGCTCCTGGCCTGAATCCTGTAGGATCTCACTTGAAATCTGTTTCCAGCCTGAATCCTGTAGGATCTCCCTTGAAATCTCAGTTCCCTGCATGAATCCTGTAGGATCTCCCTTGAAATCTCAATTTCTGACCTGAATCCTGTAGGATCTCCCTTGAAATCTGTTTCCAGCCTGAATCCTGTAGGATCTCACCTGAAATCCCAGTTTCTGGCCTGAATCCTGTAGGATCGCACCTGAACTCTCAATTTCTGCCCTGAATCCTGTAGGATCTCAGCTGAGCTCTCAGTTCCATGCCTGAATCCTGTAGGATCTCCCTTGAAATCTCAGTTCCCTGCCTGAATCCTTTAGGATCTCACTTGAAATCTCAATTTCTGGCCTGAATCCTGTAGGATCTCCCTTGAAATCTCGGTTCCCTGCATGAACCCTGTAGGATCTCACCTGAACTCTCAGTTCCATGCCTGAGTCCTGTAGGATCTCCCTTGAAATCTTGGTTCCCAGCATGAATCCTGTAGGATCTCACCTGAACTCTCAGTTCCCAGCATGAATCCTGTAGGATCTCATCTGAACTCTCAGTTCCCTGCCTGAATCCTGTAGGATCTCACCTGAACTATCAATTTCTGACCTGAATCCTGTAGGATCACACCTGAACTCTCAGTTCCCAGCATGAATTTCTGGCCTGAATCCAACTCTCAATTTCTGACCTGAATCCTGTAGGATCTCACCTGAACTCTCAGTTCCCTGCCTGAATCCTGTAGGATCTCCCTTGAAATCTCAGCTTCTGGCCTGAATCCTGTAGGATCTCCCTTGAAATCTTGGTTCCCTGCATGAACCCTGTAGGATCTCACCTGAACTCTCAGTTTCTTGCCTTATTCCTGTAGGATCTCGCCTGAACTGTCGGTTTCTCCTCTCCACTGTCCCTCTCCCTTGTTCTTTCTCCTTTTCTGTCCTCTGTCCAGCCAAACACCTCAACGGCTACCTGGCCATGACCAGCAGGGCCCATCGCTCTCGCCCCACAGGGGAGATCGTGGTCAACATGGAACCTGAAGTCCCCATCAAGAAGATGGACACGATGGTGAAGCTGGAAGCTGTGAGTATCCGTGTGGCAGCACCTCTTTCCTCAGGGAATTGCTGATTTCTGAGGGATTTCAGCCTGAATTGGGTAGGCAGCGTGTCCCAGGGGTGTCACACTTAACCTGCCCATGCCCGTTTTTGTGTCCAGAATGGGAATTTCAGCTCCTTCACCCACCCTGAGGGAAAAACAGATTCCTGCCAGGATGCTCCGAGGGATGGAGCCCCTCTGCTCTGGAGCCAGGCTGGGAGAGCTGAGGGTGCTCACCTGGAGAGGAGAAGGATCCAGGGAGAGCTCAGAGCCCCTGGCAGGGCCTGGAGGGGCTCCAGGAGAGCTGCAGAGGGACTGGGGACAAGGGACAGAGGGACAGGACACAGGGAATGGCTCCCAGTGCCAGAGGGCAGGATGGATGGGAGATTTGGAATTAGGAATTGTGCCCTGTGATGGTGGGAAGGAGCTGGGCTGGAATTCTCAGAGCAGCTGTAGCAGTCCCTGGATCCCTGGCAGTGCCCAAGGCCAGGTTGGGTGGGACTGGGAACTACCTGGGACAGTGGAAGTTGTCCCTGCCATGGCAGGGGGTGGGATGAGATGGGCTTTAAGGTCCCTCTCAGTCAAATTGCCCTGGGACTGATGACTGGCACTCAGCTGAGGGTGTGTCCTTAACCTGCTCTCCTCTCCCTGTTCCCTTCCATTCCATCCCGGCGCGGCAGAATTCCGATGCAGTGGTGAAGGTGGATGTGGTAAGTGATGGATCTTCTCTGCATCCCTGCTCCCAACTCTCTGCTCCCTCTCCAGCCCTTCCGTGCCACTTCTGATGGTCCAGGCACCCTCCCCAACCTGAGTCAGGTGTGGACATCACCCCTCTGTCCCATGACAGCAGCGCTGTCCCCTCAAGGGATGTGGCAGTGGCCTCGTTCCTGCAGTTTGGGGAGCTCTTTTGGGCCAGGAATTCTGATCCCAGTTGTCCCAGGACTTCTGATCCCATCTGTCCCAGGACTTCTAATCCCATCTGTCCCGGAACTTCTGATCCCGGTTGTCCCAGAATTTCTGATTCCAGCTGTCCCAGGACTTCTGATGCCAGCTGTCCCAGAACTTCTGATCCCAGCTATCCCAAGAATTCTGACCCCAGCTGTTCCAGAATTTCTGATCCCATCTGTCCCAGAACTTCTGATCCCATCTGTCCCAGAACTTCTGATCCCAGCTGTCCCAGAACTTCTGATCTCAGCTGTCCTAGGAATTCTGATCCCAGATTTCCCAGAACTTCTGATCCCAGCTGTCCCAGAACTTCTGATCCCATCTGTCCCAGAACTTCTGATCCCAGCTGTCCCAGGACTTCTGATCCCATCTGTCCCAGAATTTCTGATCCCATCTGTCCCAGAATTTCTGATCCCATCTTTCTCAGAACTTCTGATCCCATCTGTCCCAGAAGTTCTGATCCCATCTGTCCCAGGAGTTCTGATCCCAGCTGTCCCAGAATTTCTGATCCCAGATGTCCCAGAATTTCTGATCCCATCTGTCCCAGGAATTCTGACCCCAACTGTCCCAGAACTTCTGATTCCACCTGTCCCAGGAGTTCTGATCCCAGCTATCCCAGGACTTCTGATTTAGCTGTCCCAGAAATTCTGATCCCAGCTGTCCCAGGACTTCTGATCCCATCTGTCCCAGAACTTCTGATCCCATCTGTCCCAGGAATTCTGATCCCATCTGTCCCACAACTTCTGATCCCAGCTGTCCCAGGACTTCTGATCCCAGCTGTCCCAGCAGTTCTGATCCCAGCTGCCCCAGAATTTCTGATCCCATCTGTCCCAGGACTTCTGATCCCAGATGTCCCAGAATTTCTGATCCCATCTGTCCCAGAACTTCTGATCCCAGATGTCCCAGGACTTCTGACCCCAGCTGTCCCAGAAGTTCTGATCCCAGCTGTCCCAGAACTTCTGATCCCAGCTATCCCAGAATTTCTGATCCCAGATGTCCCAGAATTTCTGATCCCATCTGTCCCAGGAATTCTGACCCCAACTGTCCCAGAACTCCTGATCCCAGCTGTCCCAGAATTTCTGATCACATCTGTCCCACAACTTCTGATCCCAGCTATCCCAGAACTTCTGATCCCATCTGTCCCAGAACTTCTGATCCCAGCTGTCCCAGGACTTCTGATCCCAGCTGTCCCAGGAATTCTGATCCCATCTGTCCCAGAACTTCTGATCCCAGCTGTCCCAGAACCTCTGATTCTAGCTATCCCAGAACTTCTGATTCTAGCTGTCCCAGAATTTCTGATCCCATCTGTCCCAGAATTTCTGATCCCATCTGTCCCAGAACTTCTGATCCCAGCTATCCCAGGAATTCTGACCCCAGCTGTCCCAGAACTTCTGATCCCAGCTGTCCCAGAATTTCTGATCCCATCTATCCCAGAACTTCTGATCCCATCTGTCCCAGGAATTCTGATCCTAGCTATCCCAGGAATTCTGATCCCAGCTGTCCCAGAACTTCTGATCCCAGCTGTCCCCTGTGGGAGAGATTTGGGAGTTCCCACCACAACCAGGTACCAGCTGGGAGAGGTTCCCTTGCTCCACCAAGGGGACCCAAGGTGCTTTGCTGGGCACAGTTTGACTCTTGCCATGGAAGATTCCAGAAATGTAGCCTGGGCAATGCACAGATAAATAGGATGATGGAAATGAGGAGGTGTTGTGGTACTGCCACATCTCTGGAATTGTCCAAGGCCAGGCCAGATGGGGCTTGGAACAACCTGGAATGGTGGAAGGTGTCAGGATTGGAATTGGATGAGCTCTGTGGTCCCTTCCCACCCAAAGCATTCCGTGGTTCTGGCCCTTTCTCCAACACCTTGGTCATCCTTGGGTGTTCTGTGCCTCAGTGTCTGTGGCTGTAAAAGGGAGAAAGTTCTCGAGGCCCCCAAGACTTGGGGGGTTCTCCCTTTCCAGGTGCTTCACCTCTGTACTTCCAGAAATGATTCCCTCTCCCCTGATCCCTCCCCTTCCCTGTCTGTGCTCCCCTTCTCCCTTCAGACCGAGGAAGAGAAGGAGAAAAAGAAGAAGAAGAAGAAAGGAGGAGGAGGAGGAGGAGGAGGAGGTGGGGAGGAAGTGGAGGAGGAGGAGCCGGACGAGAGCATGTTGGACTGGTGGTCCAAGTACTTCGCTTCCATTGAGACGATGAAGGAGGTGGGTGGATACACTGAGGGGTATCCAGGGGAGGTGGTTCCATTCCTGAGAGGTCTCCCCTAATTCCAGCTCCTTCCAAAACCTCGAGGCTTGTGTGGAAACCCCCTGCCTTTCCAAGGATCCCCCTGATGGGGATGTTCAGGGGTGCAGACCCAAATCTGACTCCAACATGGCTTTCGAGCTGAACGTATTTTATATTCTATCATTATATAACTTACATATTAATTATTCAACTTACATTGTTGTATTGTATACATTGAATTTCTTATGATCTTTCTCAAGCCCCTGCCCACAGTTTCTCATGATTTTTCTTATGATTAAATAATAATTATATTTAATTACTAAACAATCATCGCATCTAACAATTATGTCATTTATCATGAACTGGTTACACAGGTGCAGTTGAAGCAAGCACAAGGCCTGTACTTTCCCAGAGTATTTTCCCAGAGCCTACTAACCTTAATTTTTCCTTCTAACTCCCCAAATCCCTATGATTTTAAAACCCTTTTACTATCAGGGAGACCCCTAAAAAGTTCTGTGCCAGTATTGAGAGACCAACAGGACTTTTGGTTTTTTTGGTCTTCAGGTTGTTGTTTATTTTTCTCTTACCAAAAGTTCAGCACGCTGTCTACATCTCAGACTTAGCATACAAAGAGAAAGGCACCAAAAGTCACAAAACGCACAGGTTCAAGGTCTTTTAAAGCTATTTTGTCCAATTAACTCGTAGAACATATTTTATTTCTACCTTTCTACCAATAGTTAATTATTTGTCTCTTCATGCAACATCTGCATTGTTCTTCCTAACCAATCTGGAGCAGATGAAGAACAAGGAGAACAGACAACGTCCAAAATCCTTCATCTTAAAAACCCAAAGTAAAAAACCATAGTAAAAACCCAAAACTCCAAGTTTTTCACCCTGTGATGAACTACACCACTATCTATTTCACACACTCATAGATTCCAATAATCCAAAAATTTTGGAAGCTTTCTCCACGGACGAAGATTAAAACCAGTGCTCTCCTGGGGATCAGGACCTCTCAGGACAGGCAGAGATAAATTCCCTGTGCCCTGGGTTCCAACAGTTATGGAATCCCAATATTTTTCAGGCTGGAAAAGTCCTTGGAGACCATCGAGTCCAACCACTGCTAAGGCCACCACTGACCATGTCCCCAAGTGCCTTCATGTGGCTTCAAATCCCCCTAGGGATGGGAACTCCACCACTGTCTTTCCTCTGGGCAGCTTTTCCAGGAAAAGACTGTTCCTAACATCCAGTGGCTTCCCTTTCTCCCCCAGCAACTCCGGCAGCAGGAAGCGGCCGCGGCAGAAGCGGAGGAGAAGGAGGAGATGGAGATTGGAGAGGGTAAGGCTGGGAGTGAGAGAGGGAACACAGCAGGGAAAGGTGGGACCAAGATTCCTCTTGATGTTTGGACATTCCTTTGGGAATCTGCCGTGGCTCTCCGGCCAAACCAGACACTCCCAGCGAGTCGTGTTTTCCCAAAAAGAGTCGCTTTTTGTAGGTTTTTGCAGGGTTTTTCCCTCCATGTTGAACACTTTGTCTGCTGTCCTAATGCAGGCAGTGAGGACAAATACACAATTTAGGGCAAGTTCTCCCACCTAACTTATCAATTTATATAATTTTATATATTATATATATCATTCTCCACTTATTATAATTTTATAAAATTATGAGATTAATTATACCCTAAATGGGTTTTTCTGTGAAGGAAGTCGGGTCTGTAGGTCAGGTGTGCTTCTGACCTTGCCTAAATTTGGGGGGAGACTGATTTTGTCCCAAAAATGATGCCGGCCAAGAATCCTGGGAGTGGTTGGTCAAGGGTGACTTTGTCCATCTGGCCATGCCACCAGCAGGGCTGGGAAGGGTATCCCTGAGGAATTCCACCCTTGTCCTCCGTGTGCTCCATGTCCCCACAACAGGGGGTTGTTGTTGTGCCCAGGTGATGCAAAACCCTTCCGCTGAGTAAAACTCTGAGCCTGGTTTATTTTGGAAGATCAATCTTTGTATCCTGGGATAAATCAGGTCTTGTCTTGCTGAGCTTGGAGACAGCTCTGAGCAGGTTCTTCTGGGCTTCCACTGGTGTCCTCTGGGGTTTTCCTTCTTTCTCTTTAGAATGATCCATTTCCCTTGGCTCTCCCACTCCTTCCCCCTTTCCTCATCCATGTTTTTCCATCTGTCTCTCCCTGTCACTGGAGAGTGTCCAGCCCTCATAGAAGCTGAAAGAGGCACCAAGGGACAGGGACTGCAGAGTGAGGAGGAGTTTCCTTTGAATCCACCTTTTCCAGCAGCCTTTTCCCAGCTCTCTGTGGCTGGTGGTTGCTCCAAATGAGGCTCTGGTGACCTGTGGTTGCAGCCAGTCCCAGACAATCCGAGGGCAGAAGTGTCAGGCACTGTCCCCCGCTGTGTTCCCAGGCTGGGGTTCCACTCCCCAGGCTCCATAAAGCAGGAGAAGTCTCTGGCAGGAGGAAGAAAATTCACAGAATTCACAGAATGACCAGGTTGGAAGAGATCTTCAAAATCATCGAGTCCAACCCTGGCACCCAGTGCCACATCCAGGCTTTGTTAAACACATCCAGGGATGGGGACTCCACCACCTCCCTGGGCAGCCATTCCAGAACTTTATCACCTTTCTGGAAAGAACTTTTCCCTAATATCCAGCCTAAATTTCCCAGGAGCTGTGGGGAGTGCTGAGGTCACCCCTGAGTCTCCTTTTCTCCAAGCTGAGCACCCCCAGCTCCCTCAGGGGTTCCTCACAGGGTTTGTGTTCCCAGCCCCTCTCCAGCCTCGTTGCCTCCTCTGGACACATCCCAACGTCCTTCCCAAACTGAGGGGCCAGAGCTGGGCACAGCCCTCGAGGTGTGCCCTCACCAGTGCCCAGGACAGAATGACCTCCCTGCTCCTGCTGGCCACACCGTTCCTCCTGTGGGCAGGATCAGGTTTTCTCACTGCTGTTAGAGTGCTCTGTCCATGTTTTGTAGTCCTCCAAGTGATTCCTGCTCAGGTCAGCCCTGGAATTCCCTGCACAGAGATCTCCGGGCTTCTGGAGATGCTGCGATCCAGAGCCAAGGAAAGACAGGACACAGCTGGGATGGGATGGGACCTGCAGGCAGTGGCAGCTGGCAGCTTTCATGCTCCTCTTTTGGAGGACCTTGTCCAAGCCCTGCCAGGTCTCCCCCACCTCTTAGCACCCTCATTTCCCTTCCCTCCATCCTCCCTCCCTCCTTTCCCTGTCCTCCCTCTGCGCTGCTTCCCCTGGACTCGGAGTGATCCAAACTTGGTGACTCTCCCATGAAAGGCTCCAAGGCCCAGGTGAAGAACAAGGACAAGGACAAGTCCAAAGCACCCAAAGATGACAAGAAAAAGAAGCAGCAGCCTGTCCCTGAGCTCCCAGAGAAGAAGAACAAGCAGAAGATCGATGAACTCAAGGTACGGGAGGGGATGCTTCCAAGGAAGTTCCAAATCGTGGGGATGATGTGCCTTGGGACATCTCTCCTTGGGATTTATCTTGGGATGAGACTTCCCAGCTTCTCTCTATGGCTGGAAGGAGTCCGAGGTCATTAGAAAAGGGGTTGTCCTGGGATCGGCTCATCCCTGGGGCAGCTTGGAGGTGTCCCAGCTCCAAGGGGGAATTTATGGCTGGTGTAACCAGGATTCAGGACAGGGGTGGGCTCTGGTTCAGTGATCCCAAGGATTTCTCAGGATTCACGTTGCCTGTGGTTCTGGGGTTCAAATGGGGTTTAGACCCAGATCTTGCACAGAGGGGGAATAGTGGCCCCACCCATTGCTCCAAGATTCCCTTTTCCCAACCCAATAATGCTGGAGGATCCTTCTCCTTCCTAGAAAAATTAACCACTGGGAGCTGAGCTGTCCACGTTCACAGAATCCCAGGATCACTGAGGCTGGAAAATCCCTCCCAGCCCATCCAGTCCAACCTGTGCCCAATCCCCACTTTGTCCCCAGCCCAGGGCACTGAGTGCCACATCCAGGTTTTCCTTGGACACCTCCAGGGATGGGCACTCCAACCCTCCCTGGGCAGCCCCTGCCAAGCCTGAGCACCATTTCCACGAGGAAATTATTCCCGATATCCAATCTGAACATTCCTGGCACATCTCGAGGCCGTTTCCTCTTATGCTGTCCCTTGTTCCTTCTGAGCTGATTGAGTACTCACCACATCTTTTTCTCACCTTTCTTTTGATCCCAAATTCCCTCCTTTTAAATTTTTTTTTCATCTCAGGTCTTCAACAAAGAGCTGGAAACAGAGTTTGACAACTTTGAGGATTGGCTGCACACCTTCAACCTTCTCCGGGGGAAGATTGGGGACAACGATGACAACGCCACGGAGGAGGAGCGGATAGTGGGGAGGTTCAAAGTGAGTGGTTAGGAATGCCGCTGGGATTTTGGGGAGGGTGTTTTGGGATGGATTTGTCTCCCCGGAGGCTCTGGGCAGCAGGACTCAGTCAGGCCATGCCCTCCCTCACACCAGGGTTCCATGTGCGTCTACAAAGTGCCGCTCCCCGATGACATCAGCAAGGAGGCAGGATATGACCCCACCTTCGGGATGTTCCAGGGGATCCCCAGCAACGACCCCATCAACGTGCTGGTCCGAGTCTACATAGTGCGGGTGAGTGGGAATTTGGGATGTGGCAGGCGGGATCTGGACCTCCCTAACAGTGTTCTGAGGGATGGAGAACTGTCCCATCCCTTCTCAGGGATGGAGAACCATCCCATCCCTCCTCAGGGATGGAGAACTGTCCCATCCCTCCTCAGGGATGGAGAACTGTCCCATCCCTCCTCAGGGATGGAGAACCGGCCCATCCCTTCTCAGGGATGGAGAACGGTCCCATCCTTTCTCAGGGATGGAGAACTGTCCCATCCCTTCTCAGGGATGGAGAACCATCTCATCCCTTCTCAGGGATGGAGAACCATCCCATCCCTTGTCAGGGATGGAGAACCGGCCCATCCTTTCTCAGGGATGGAGAATCATCCCATCCCTTCTCACGGATGGAGAACCGTCCCATCCCTCCTCAGGGATGGAGAACAGGCCCATCCTTTCTCAGGGATGGAGAACCAGCCCATCCCTTCTCATGGATGGAGAACCGTCCCATCCCTCCTCAGGGATGGAGGACCGGCCCATCCCTTCTCAGGGATGGAGAACTGTCCCATCCCTCCTCACGGATGGAGAACCGGCCCATCCCTTCTCAGGGATGGAGAACTGTCCCATCCCTCCTCACGGATGGAGAACCGGCCCATCCCTTCTCAGGGATGGAGAACCGGCCCATCCCTTCTCAGGGATGGAGAACTGGCCCATCCCTTCTCAGGGATGGAGAACTGTCCCATCCCTTCTCAGGGATGGAGAACCGGCCCATCCCTCCTCAGGGATGGAGAACCGGCCCATCTCTCCTCAGGGATGGAGAACCGGCCCATCCTTTCTCAGGGATGGAGAACCGTCCCATCCCTCCTCAGGGATGGAGAACCGGCCCATCCCTCCTCAGGGATGGAGAACCGGCCCATCCCTCCTCAGGGATGGAGAACAAGCCCATCCTTTCTGAGGGATGGAGAACCATCCCATCCCTTCTCAGGGATGGAGAACCGGCCCATACCTCCTCAGGGATGGAGAACCATCTCATCCCTTCTCAAGGATGGAGAACTGGCCCATCCCTTTTCATGGATGGAGAACCGGCCCATCCCTCCTCAGGGATGGAGAACCGGCCCATCCCTCCTTAGGAATGGACAACTGTCCCATCCCTTCTCAGGGATGGAGAACCGTCCCATCCCTTCTCAAGGATGGAGAACCGGCCCATCCCTGAGTCCTTGGCTGCTGTGGACAGCGCTGACCCATCCCATCTATTCCCTGCAGGCCACGGACCTCCACCCAGCCGACATCAACGGGAAAGCCGATCCCTACATCGCCATCAAGCTGGGCAAGACGGACATCAAGGACAAGGAGAACTACATCTCCAAGCAGCTAAACCCTGTTTTTGGGAAGTAAGTCTGTGCCCAGAACTGCCGAGCTGAGCCTGAGCTTGCCAACCCTCAGACCTGCAGCTGAGGTGTCCCAGGGCTGGTCCTTGAGCTGGAATGGTGGGATTTATCCCACATTATGGGATCCTTCCAGGATGTCCTCTTTGGCCAGCGTTTGGTCAATGTAGCACTGTGTGTTTAAGAGATGAACCTGAAATTTATCTGATCAAGGTGAAACACCCGCTTAAGAATAATTCGACCTAAATTTGAGTGAGAATAAGACACAAACTCAGCTTTAGGGGTGTTGGGACATCCAGATCAAGGATTTTCCCTCTTGTCAAGTGCTGGTGGTTGAGTTAAACCCCACCTCAGATGTCCTGCAGCGATGGTTGCAGACTTGTTATGGTTTGATATTGGCGCGATGATTCTTATGAAAATGTTCTTTTTTTAACTGAATGCTGTGAGATGTGCTCAGGAACAGAGTAGCGCAGGCCTGAGCTTAAAAATAGGGGAGGAAACTTTATTATTTTATAACTACAACAAAAAGAATACACAGAATTTAGGATGAAGACTTTTTAAAACATTATTATTATTATTATTTAATTTTTACTAAAACACAGTGAGACACAACTTTGGGTTTTTGATTAAGTTATAGTCCATCCATGGACTGGATCTGTCCTGAGTGGCAGCCAGACCCTGCAGCAGCTTTTCTCTGCTTCCCCCAATCCCAGATCCTTCGACATCGAGGCCACCTTCCCCATGGAGTCCATGCTGACTGTGGCCGTGTACGACTGGGACTTGGTGGGCACTGACGACCTGATCGGGGAGACCAAGATCGACCTGGAGAATCGCTTCTACAGCAAGCACCGGGCGACCTGCGGCGTGTCCCAGAACTACTCCATGTACGGAAAAACCTGTCCCACCTCCCACCTGGACCCTCCTCTGTGTCACCTCCCACCCAGAGCTCCCACAGGAATCTCCCCCCATCGCTGCCTGCTGATCCTGGAATTATTTGTTTTGGGAAAAACCTCACGCCGTCCAATCCCACCAGAGGCAGGGATGAATGGAGGAGTTTGTGCTGTCCCTGGTTTTGTCATCAGCATTAGGGAGTGGTGGAATGGGTCATCAGGAGCCCGGGGCCGAGGGGAGGGACTGGTGGGACTGGGAAGAGTGGTAAGGTCAGCGATGAAATAGGAGCAGAGCAAACGGGGTGATGCCAAGCATCAGGAATCAAGTGGGATGCACTGGGAATTCCAGTGGGTGAATGGTGTTTGAAAAGAGCACAGAGGGTTCAAATCTGAGCTGAAATTTTACCTTTGCTGCCTCAAATTCTTTCCCTGGGAATTCTGGGTGCTTCATGGTGCAGTGGGGTTTTTTTTCTGGCTAAAAGGGAAAAATTTCCTTTGTCCTCGCTATGTTTTTTGGTTGATCTTGCTCTCCTTCCCAGACATGGGTACAACACCTGGCGTGACCCCATGAAGCCTTCCCAAATCCTGTCCAAGCTGTGCAAAGAGGGAAAAGTGGATGGGCCACACTTCGGGCCAGGGGGAAGAGTGAAAGTCGCCAACAGGGTCTTCACCGGCCCCACGGAGATCGAGGATGAAAATGGTATGGCCCTGTGGGATCATCCCATGGGATGGAGGTGCTGGAGCAGAGCGGGGGTCTGGGGGAGTCTCCTCATCATCCAGGGTTGGAATCTCAGAAGTTTGAATCGTGGAGTGGTTTGAAATGGACCTTTGAAGGCCATCCAGTCCATCCCCCCGAGACTGGTGTGGTGGGTCCATCACCCAGCCCCGCAGTCACCATCCCAGTATGGACCAGTCCTACTGTAATTCCTCCTGGAATCACTCAGGACATCCATGGACACCTGAAGCTGCCTCTGGAAATGCCCTCTGAGCAGTGCATGTCCAAAGAGCCATGGAGACACCTCAAGGCTTTTCCACTCAGGAGATTGTTATCCATGGGAATGCATTCCCAAACAATGGGAGATGAAGGTTGTGTCCCAACGCGCTCAGGTGTGCCCAAGAAAGAGGGAGACAGGCCCGGAGGGGTGAGGAAAAGAAGGAAAATGTGGTCAGCAGACATGGGACTGGTTCAGACAGGGAAAACTGAACAGGGGTCTGAACCTTCGACAGGGTTTGGAGAGACATAAGAAGAGTTAGGAAGTGCCGGCTGAGGGAAAAAGTGTTCCCAAGGGACAGAGAGGATGAGGCAGTTCTGCACCTTGGGACTGTTCTTCAACCCTTGGGAACACTTTGTCCCAAAGGATGGAGAGGATGAGGCAGTTCTGCACCTCAGAACAGTTCTGCACCTTGGGACAGTTCTGCAACCCTTGGGAACACTTTGTCCCAAGGGATGGAGAGGATGAGGCAGTTCTGCACCTCAGGACAGTTCTGCACCTTGGGACAGTTCTGCAACCCTTGGACAAAGTGTTCCCACAAAGGATGGAGGGGATGAGACAGTTCTGCATCCCTTGAGACAGTCCTTCAACCCTTGGGACAAAGTGTTCCCAAGGGATGGAGAGGATGAGGCAGTTCTGTACCTCAGGACAGTTCTGCATCCCTTGGGACAGTTCTTCAACCCTTGGGACAAAGTGTTCCCAAGGGATGGAGAGGATGAGGCAGTTCTGCACCTTGGGACAGTTCTGCAACCCTTGGACAAAGTGTTCCCAAGGGATGGAGAGGATGAGGCCGTTCTGCACCTCAGGACAGTTCTGCAACCCTTGAGACAGTTCTGCAACCCTTGGGACAAAGTGTTCCCACAAAAGATGGAGATGATGAGGCAGTTCTGCACTTCAGGACAGTACTACATCCCTTGAGACAGTTCTTCAACCCTTGGGACAAAGTGTTCCCACAAAGGATGGAGGGGATGAGGCAGTTCTGCACCTCAGGACAGTTCTGCATCCCTTGAGACAGTTCTGCAACCCTTGGGACGAAGTGTTCCCACAAAGGATGGAGATGATAAAGCAGTTCTGCACCTTGGGACAGTTCTCCAACCCTTGGGACAAAGTGTTCCCAAGGGATGGAGAGGATGAGGCAGTTCTGCACCTCAGGACAGTTCTGCAACCCTTGGGACAGTTCTTCAACACTTGGGACAAAGTGTTCCCACAAAGGATGGAGGGGATGAGGCAGTTCTGCACCTTGGGGCAGTTCTACACCTTGGGAAAAAGTGTTCCCAAGGGATGGAGAGGATGAGACAGTTCTGCACATTGGGACAGTTCTTCAACCCTTGGGACAAAGTGTTCCCACAAAGGATGGAGGGGATGAGGCAGTTCTGCACCTTGGGACTGTTCTTCAACCCTTGGGAACACTTTGTCCCAAAGGATGGAGGAGATGAGGCAGTTCTGCACCTCAGGACAGTTCTGCAACCCTTGGACAAAGTGTTCCCACAAAGGATGGAGATGATAAAGCAGTTCTGCACCTCAGGACAGTTCTACACCTTGGGACAAAGTGTTCCCAAGGGATGGAGAGGATGAGGCAGTTCTGCACCTCAGGACAGTTCTGCACCTTGGGACAGTTCTGCAACCCTTGGGACAAAGTGTTCCCAAAAAGGATGGAGGGGATGAGGCAGTTCTGCACCTTGGGACAGTTCTTCAACCCTTGGGAACACTTTGTCCCAAAGGATGGAGGAGACGAGGCAGTTCTGCACCTCAGGACAGTTCTGCACCTTGGGACAGTTCTGCATCCCTTGAGACAGTTCTTCAACCCTTGGGACAAAGTTTTCCCACAAAGGATGGAGATGATGGGGCAGTTCTGTACCTCGGGACAGTTCTGCAGTCCTTGGGACAAAGTGTTCCCAAGGGATGGAGAGGATGAGGCAGTTCTGCACCATGGGACAGTTCTCCAACCCTTGGACAAAGTGTTCCCAAGGGATGGAGAGGATGAGGCAATTCTGCACCTTGCAGCACAGGTGGAGGCCCTGGGTGCTTTGCTGTCCCTGTGTCCCTGTCCCAGCTGTCCAAGCTCTCCTTTGTCCTCCAGGCCAGAAGAAGCCGACGGACGAGCACCTGGCGCTGGCGGTGCTGCGGCACTGGGAGGACATCCCACGGGCTGGCTGCCGCCTCGTCCCCGAGCACGTGGAGACACGGCCGCTGCTCAACCCCGACAAGCCGGGCATCGAGCAGGTCTCACATTCCAACGGGAATTCCACATTCCATGGGGGCCAGCGCAGTCCTCGCCCACCTTGGGGTGGGCAGGTCACCCCGGGAGGCCAGCAGAGAAAATCTCCTGATCCATCCTCATCCATTTCACGTCCCACAGTTCCTCCTGATTCCTCACATCTGGGCACCTGGGAGCAAAATTCCCAGCAGATTCCCAAGCAGAAGGGACTGGGAATACAAAAGGCAATGCTGGGAATTCCCTGGAGACCCCAAACCTCCTGGAGTCCTCAGGAGGACTCTGAGCCCGTTTTGGGGAGGAATCACAGCCCTGTTGAGGAAAGGGGGGAAAGCAGGAGCAGAGCTGGGTTCTCAGTGTTTTGCAGACCCAATTTTGGTCAGAAATCCCCCAAAATCCAATTCTGGGCTGCCCCATTGAGTCCTTGGCAAGCTCTTTGCAGAAGTTGGGAGAAGAGGAGGGAAAGCTCCACGTTATCTCACCCTGGTGAGGCTGATCTGAGAAACCACGTGGAGATCATGGAATCATGGAATGGTTTGGGCTGGAAGGGCGTTAAAACCCATCCGATTTCACCCCCTCCATGAGGCGCTTCTGCAGGGGTGGAGAAGAATTTGTGGCTGGAGTGATGGCTGTGGAAAGAGGGGGACACGGGTGGGGAGGGGACAGGAGGGACAAGAGGAGCTGATTGTGCCTCTCCCACCCCGCAGGGCCGCCTGGAGATGTGGGTGGACATGTTCCCCATGGATATGCCAGCGCCCGGCCCTGCCATCGATATTTCTCCCAGGAAACCAAAGAAGTAAGGAACAGCCCAGCCCACCCATCCCAGGGAGAACGGGAGGTTGGGGGTGGACATTTGGCTTCTCCCATCTCCTGCCACTGCTCCATGGCCAGCCCAGCCCTCTGCTGGGGTTCCTCATCCATGCTGGCATTCCCAGAGATCCCAACACTGGAGGCAGTTCCAGAGCTGCTCCTGAGGGTGGGATCCCACATCTTCCATCCCCGTCAGATCCCGATCTTCTGGGAAATTCCAGAAGAAATTCCAGAGCAGAGTGCCCAGCCCTGAGCCTCTCCTGGGCATGGGCAGGGTTATCCCAGGGCAGTTCAGATGGAGCTTTTCCAGGAGGTGATGGACAGCAGGATGGGTGGTGGAGGCCACTGGGACAGCAAATCATTCCAAGCAGGAAAAATCAGGCACAGGCAGCACACGGAGGGGGAAGAAGGACATTTCTTCCCTCAATATCCCTTCTAGTTCTTTCTTACCCTGCTGGCCTTGGTGCTTGAGCCCCTTTTCCTGCCCCCAGGGCTGGAATTACAGGGATGGCACTGGGAATTCTGATGGGAGCCTCCTGTGCATCCCAGGCATGCCTCGGGTGGAGAGAAACTGGGTAGGAACACTGATTTTTGTGTCCACTAATTTTGCAAATTGGAGAGTTTCTTCATTTTAAGGTTTCTTGGTTAATGTATTGAAAAGTGTGGTAGGTTTTGGTATTGGTTAATTACCAGTGTATTTATTTCTTGTTGTGAGATAGGATTAGGAGAAAGGTACAGGAGGCTTAAAACTTTAAAAGGGTATAAAGAAAACTTTATTAATAGTTTATATATAGCTTAAAAGGAAAAAAAATAGGAAAATAAATAGCTTAAAAGGAAAAAAAAAAGTAGTAAGAATGAAGATAAACTTTTTAAAACACTTTTCCTCTCCCTACAGCTTTTTTTTTTTTTCCTACTGATAATGTAAAGAAACAAAACTTAAATTTTCTGGTCAGTTTACTGCCTCTAAAATAGCCTCTTTTTTTTTTTAGATTACTTAGGGAGAGAAGTCCTTCTTGTTAATGTTATGGAGACTTCTTTACAAGAGGAAAACCAATTTTCTCATGGTTCTTAATTTGGTCTTAATTATCAGTTGCCCGGGGGAAATCTGCTATAATGAAGTTCTCTTTATTTCCCACAAGCCTTCCCACAGCTCATTTATGTTTTATGTTTCGCCATCAAGAAATTCCCAGCCAAGCAGAAGTGATGGGAAGCTCCCCAACCTGCTGGAAATTCCCTGGAGATCCCAGAAAACTTCCTGGGGTCTTCAGGAGGACTCTGAGCCTGTTTTGGGGGGGGATCACAGCCCTGTTGAGTAAAGCGGGGAGAGCAGGAACAGAGTTGGGCTCTGGTTGTTTTGCAGACCCAATTTTGGTCAGAAATCCCCCAAAATCCAGTCCTGGGTTGCCCCATTGAGCCTTTGGCAAGCTCTTTGCAGAGGTTGGGAGCAGAGGAGGGAAAGCTCCCATTGGTGCTTGGCTTTCCTTGGTGAGGCTGATCTGAGAGCTCACATGAAGATCAAGGAATCACGGAATGGTTTGGGTGGGAAGAGACTTTAAAGCTCATCTTGTTCCACCCCCTGCCATGGTCAGGGGCACCTTCCACTGTCCCAGTGCTCCCAGCCCCATCCAAGCCTTGGGCACTGCCAGAGATCCAGGGTGGGCCACAGCTGCTCTGGGAATTCTCTCTCCACCCTCCCAGGAAACCATTCCTAATTCCCAATATCCCACCCAGCCCTGCCCTCTGGCACTGGGAGCCATTCCCTGTGTCCTGTCCCTCCATCCCTTGTCCCCAGTCCCTCTGCAGCTCTCCTGGAGCCCCTCCAGGCCCTGCCAGGGGCTCTGAGCTCTGCCTGGATCCTTCTCCATGTGAACACTCACAGCTCTCCCAGCCTGTCTCTATAGGAAGAGTTCCATCCCTGTAATCATCTCCATGTTGAGAACCCCTCCTGTCCCTGATCCTGCCCTCTGGACCCCTGGGACAGATCCCTGTGAGCAATTCCCTGTTCCTGGCAGCCAGGCCCTGCTTTCTGACAGCACCACCCCATCTCCTCCTATCCCATTCCCTGCTCCCATTCCCTGTTCCAATTCCCCGTTCCTATCCCCTCCTACCCCTCCTATCCCATTCCCTGCTCCCATTCCCTGCTCCCATCCACTCCTATCCCTTTCCTCATTCCCATTCCCCGTTCCTATCCCCTCCTATCCCCTCCTATCCCATTCCCTGCTCCCATTCCCTGCTCCCATTCCCTGCTCCTATCCCCTCCTATCCCCTCCTATCCCATTCCCTGTTCCTATCCCCTCCTATCCCATTCCCTGTTCCCATCCCCTTCTATCCTATTCCCTGCTCCCATTTCCCACTCCCATTCCCCATTCCCATTCCCCATTCCCATCCCCTCCTATCCCATTCCCCATTCCCATTCCCTGTTCCAATTCCCCGTTCCTATCCCCTCCTATCCCCTCCTATCCCATTCCCTGTTCCCATCCCCTCCTATCCCATTCCCCATTCCCATTCCCCGCTCCCATTCCCCGTTCCCATTCCCATTTCCCATTCCCATTCCCCATTCCCATTCCCTGCTCCCATTCCCTGTTCCCATTCCCCGTTCCCATTCCCCATTCCCATTCCCTGCTCCCATTCTCCATTCCCATCCCCTCCTATCCCATTCCCGTTCCCCATTCCCATTTCCCATTCCCCATTCCCCATTCCCATTCCCCATTCCCATCCTCTCCTATCCCATTCCCCGCTCCCATTCCCCATTCCCATCCCCTCCTATCCCATTCCCCGTTCCCATTCCCGTTCCCATCCCCTCCTATCCCATTCCCCATTCCCATTTCCCATTCCCATTCCCTGTTCCCATTCCCTCTTATCCCATTCCTTGTTCCCATCCTTTCCTATCCCATTCCCCGTTCCCATTCCCCATTCCCATCCCCTCCTATCCCATTCCCCGTTCCCATCCTCTTCTATCCCATTTCCCATTCCCATTCCCCATTCCCATTCCCCATTCCCATCCCCTCCTATCCCATTCCCCATTCCCATCCCCTCTTATCCCATTCCCATTCCCCATTCCCATCCCCTCCTATCCCATTCCCCATTCCCTGTTCCCATTCCTCATTCCCATTCCCCATTCCCTGTTCCCATTCCTCACTCCCATTCTGCACTCCTATTCCCTGTTCCCATTCCCTCTCCCGTGCCTCACCTCCCTTCCCTCCCTGGGGCAGGTACGAGCTCAGGGTGATCGTGTGGAACACCGACGAGGTCATCCTGGAGGACGACGACTACTTCACCGGCGAGAAGTCCAGTGACATTTTTGTCAGGGGGTAGGTACAGCCCGGAATTCCGGAATTCCTCCGGCGCCTCCTCCGCCTCTCCCGGGGTGGGAGTGGGACACGGGCGGTGCTGGGGGACCCAAAACCAGCCAGGACTGGGTGGATGTGTTCTCATCTGCTGCTGTGCCACTCTCAGAGGTGGGGCTGGAGAGTTTGGGGGTCCTCACACCCTCTCTGGGGAGAATCCAGCATGGAGAGGACACGAGGGGAAGGGTATAGAAAAAATGTGGTAAATCCCAGATTCGGGAAGAAATGATGATGTCTGCTCCAGATCAGGAGGATGAAGGATAGCTTTATTGAAATTATACTATATTGCATTAATATACTGTTTAAAGAGATACTTTCCTATTCTACATACTTATTTCTTACTTACCTGTCGAACTACAAACTCGTGACTCTGTGCTGAGAGCCCAACACAGCTGGATCCCATTGGTCACTGACCCCAAAAAACCTTCACCAGAATCCAATCCAGCTGCTGAGAGCCCAACACAGCTGGATCCCATCAGTCACTGACCCCAAAAAACTTCACCAGAATCCAATCCAGCTGCTGAGAGCCCGAGCCACAGCTGGATCCTTTGGTCACTGACCCCAAACAACTTCACCAGAGTCCAATCCAGCTGCTGAGAGCCCAACACAGCTGGATCCATTGGTCACTGACCCCAAGCAACTTCACCAGAATCCAATCCAGCTGCTGAGAGCCCAACACAGCTGGATCCCATTGGTCACTGACCCCAAAAAACCTTCACCAGAATCCAATCCAGCTGCTGAGAGCCCGAGCCACAGCTGGATCCCATTGGTCACTGACCCCAAAAAACCTTCACCAGAATCCAACCCAGCTGCTGAGAGCCCGAGCCACAGCTGGATCCCATTGGTCACTGACCCCAAAAAACCTTCACCAGAATCCAACCCAGCTGCTGAGAGCCCGAGCCACAGCTGGATCCATTGGTCACTGACCCCAAAAAACCTTCACCAGAATCCAATCCAGCTGCTGAGAGCCCAACACAGCTGGATCCATTGGTCACTGACCCCAAAAAACCTTCACCAGAATCCAACCCACATCTGGATCCATTGGTCACTGACCCCAAAAAACCTTCACCAGAATCCAATCCAGCTGCTGAGAGCCCAACACAGCTGGATCCATTGGTCACTGACCCCAAAAAACCTTCACCAGAATCCAACCCAGCTGCTGAGAGCCCAACACAGCTGGATCCATTGGTCACTGACCCCAAAAAACCTTCACCAGAATCCAATCCAGCTGCTGAGATCCCGAGCCACAGCTGGATCCATTGGTCACTGACCCCAAACAACTTCACCAGAATCCAATCCAGCTGCTGAGAGCCCGAGCCACAGCTGGATCCATTGGTCACTGACCCAAAAAACCTTCACCAGAATCCAATCCAGCTGCTGAGAGCCCGAGCCACAGCTGGATCCATTGGTCACTGACCCCAAAAAACCTTCACCAGAATCCAACCCAGCCATCACTGCAGGTGAACAATCTCCAACCACATTCCACATGGGCAAAACAAAGGAGCAGAGATAAAGATTGTTTTATCTTCTTCTCTCTGTGCTTCTCTTGAGAGACAGAACTGTGTCTGTCTGTCCAGAGAACGTGAATGCCACAGAAGGGGATGGATGTCTCGGCATCTTGGTCGGGTTCTTGCTGGGGGTGTTTCCTTAGAGTCTCTTTCTTGCCTCTGCTGAGATTCCAAAGACGCTGCTGGCGTCTCCTTCCTCTCCCCCTCCCCTTGGCTGCATGTGAAAAACGACAACCGCTCGTTTTGAAATTTTAAATGTTTTAATTGTAATAAAATAGTTTTAAAAATAGCAATAAAAATTGGAGCAATAAGAATTTGGACAATCAGAGTTAGGACAATAAGGGACAATAAAAAGCAAAGAATTCCGGATGTTGGGATGCTTTCCTCTTGAAAGCATGGCTCACTAACAAAGGATTAACCCTTAGAAGCAACAGCCTGTTGCATATTCATATATCTCATACATTATTCATAAATTCTTTTCAAACAACGGGTGTTCTCTGGTTATCATCAAATTCTTCCCCTTAATCCTGGTGGATCCTTAAAGGCAGAGAGGAGGTGGAGGAATGTTTGTCTTTTCCCATAAGGAAGCAGTAGCTCTTTAGGTGTCTTGTTGCTGTTATCTCTGTGTGAAGAATCTCTTGATTATCTCATCCCTTTCTTGAGCTTGTTAAAAAAAAAATTCACATTGCATAGTTTCTATTATAACATTATGTTATAACCTAAAACTGTATCTACCACACTGCTTAAAAATGACTAATACAGTACTACAAAATAACTTTCTAACATAATACATCCAGTATTCAGTTTAATATTTGTGAAGAGCCAATAATTTAATATGCATTTTTCACCCATCCAGTGGGCCCCACTTGGAACTGCTTGTCTGGAACACCACTGGGGTGGTTTTGTCTTGGGGTCGGGATGTCGAGGTGACCCTGAGAATGTAAAAAGTCATTTTCTCCCAGCCTATGCAGCCAAAGAAAAAGTCTGAAATGTGTAGGGTCGGCTTCTCAAGGTTGTTTATTTTTCCTTACCTACAACATTCTTTCTCTGACCTGCTGAGCTCCATCTAGCAGGTCGTCCATGGCGTTCTGTCTGCCCTGCAGTGTTTACATTTTATAACAAAAACAACATGTGCTATGTTTACAACATTGTGCCAGTATCTATAATTTATGTTAGACAGTGTGTCTCTGCCTTAAACCAATAGAAACATTGGGCAGCACCAGAGCCCAGCCAGGGCTGCACCCAAAATGAACCAAAATGGTCCCAAAATGCACGAGTGCTCCCGGGGGCTCTCACTGCAACCAGTTCTGCTCCATTTGCATATTGGGGTTAATTGTCCAATTCCAGCTTTAGGTTATAAATTCCATCCTTGTTTTTCTCTCTTTATTCCACGTTGTTTGTGCTCCTGGGCTGAGATTTGGATCATTTGTCCTTGGTGCCCAGCTGGAGAAGGAATTGTTTTGTCTCCCTGCTCTGTGCAAAGATCTCACCATCCCATAATATGAAGCCCAGACCCACCCATTAAAGCAGCACAGAATGTGAAAAAAATAAAAGCTAAAACCTGAGGCATTGCTCGGTCCCCTCTGACCCTCTCTGAGTTTCTCTTGATGTCCCCTCGTGGCATTTCCACCCTGCAGCGCCAGTCCCAGAGTCTGGAGCCAAGCTGGTGGTGCTTCTTCTGGTGGTTTGTTCCCATCTCTGCCTCACCCTCCTACAGCAGGAAGGGAAAGCCCCTTCCAGAACTTCACCACATCAGAGAGTCATGGAATCATGGAATGCTTAGGGTGGAAAAGGACTTTAAACCTCATCCCAGCCCTTGTCATGGATGGGGACATCTGTCCCTGGCTTCTCCAGGCCATGGTTCTCTCTCAACAGACAAATCCTATGGGATGGAGGTCCAAGGAATTCAAGGAAAACCCCGAGCTCTGAGGAGAACTTGGAGCTATCCCAGCAGCTCCATCCCTCTGGAATGTGAGGAACTTCCATCCCTGGAAGTGTCCAAATCCAGGTTGGACCAGGCTCGGAACAGTTGTGGGCACTGCCAGGGATCCAGGAGCAGCCACAGCTCCTCTGGGCACCCTGTGCCAGGGCCTGCCCACCCTCACAGGGAACAATTCCTAATTCCCAGTATCCCACCCAAATCTCCCATCTTCCAGTGGGAAGCCATCCCCATCGTCCTGACTCTCCAGGTTGTCCAAAGTTCTGATTCCTTTCCATCCTGCTCTGCTCCATCCTCCCTAGCTTTGCTCCCAGCTCCTGCACAATTCCTTCACATCTCCTCGCCCAGGCTAAGCCCTTGGACAACCATTGAACCTCCTTCTCCTGAAGTTCTCTGTTCCCTCTGGGATCCTCCTGCCCCTTGGATCTGCTGCTGCCATTTCTGGAGCAACCCCATCCCCTTGTTCACAACTTTTAGGTCCTTCCAAACCTGGAGACTGCCTGGTAAGGGGGGTCCTGTCCCGTCTCCTGCCCCACGTAAACCTGTCCCCCCTCTCACCTCTCTGGGACCTGCAGGTGGCTGAAGGGGCAGCAGGAGGACAAGCAGGACACGGATGTCCATTACCACTCCCTCACTGGTGAAGGCAACTTCAACTGGCGCTACATCTTCCCCTTCGACTACCTGATGGCCGAGGAGAAGATCGTCATCTCCAAGAAGGAGTCCATGTTCTCCTGGGATGAGACCGAGTACAAGATCCCCGCCCGCCTCACCCTGCAGGTCTGGGACGCCGACCACTTCTCGGCCGATGATTTCCTGGGTACGTGGAGGGTCCAGAGCGTCCCACAAACCCCTTGAGCTGCTGCTGGGTGGGATGAGAGGGCAGGGAGGGTCTGCAGGGGGTTCTGGTCAGTCTGGATCCATGGGCCAAGGCCAAGTGCCAGGTCCTGAATTGGGGTCACACCAACCCCACTGAGAGCTCCAGGCTGGGAAAGAGGGGCTGGAGAAGGCCCTGGGGGTGCTGTGCCAGCAGCTGGACACGAGCCCAGGTGTGACCAACAGGGCCAAGAGGGACAGCTCTGGGGTGGCAGCAGGGCCAGGGGGCACCTCCAGTGCTGGGGGCAGCTCTGGGCCCCTCCTGCCAGGAGAGACCTGGAGGGGCTGGAGCGTGTCCAGGGAAGGGAACGGAGCCCCAGGAGGGGCTGGGGGAGCTGGGAAGGGGCTCAGCCTGGAGAAAAGGAGGCTCAGGGGGGACCTTGTGGCTCTGCACAGCTCCTGACAGGAGGGGACAGCCAGGGGGGGTCGGGCTCTGCTCCAGGGAACAGGGACAGGACAAGGGGAAATGGGCTCAGGCTGGGCCAGGGCAGGCTCAGGGTGGGCAGCAGCAGGAATTTCTGCCTGGAAAGGGCGCTCAGGCCTTGGCACTGCCCAGGGAGGGTTGGAGTGCCCATCCCTGGAGGTGTCCAGGGAATTCCTGGATGTGGCACTCAGAGCTCTGGGCTGGGACAAGGTGGGGATTGGCACAGTTGGACTGGATGGGCTGGGAGGGATTTTCCAACATGCACGTTTCCACAATTCTGAGATCCCTTTTCTCCACTGTAGCCGAGTCACCCCATTTCTCCTTCCCAGAGGTGGTTTAATGCTGCTCCCCAGGGCAGGAGATGCTGGTCCAGCCCGTCTCCAGCCAAGGACTTGGCCTCTTTGGCGTGCCAACCTCTGTCCTCCCCTTTGTCCTGCCAGGGGCCATTGAGCTGGATCTGAACCGCTTCCCCCGAGGAGCCAAGACGTCCAAGCAGTGCAGCCTGGAGATGGTGACCAACGAGGCTGAGCTGCCCATGATCTCCATCTTCAAGCAGAAGCGGGTCAAGGGCTGGTGGCCGTTCGTGGCCAGAGACGAGAACGACGAGCTGGAGATCACCGTAAGGATGGGGGAAAAAGGAGGGTTTACCTCCTGAGCTCTGCGCTCTTTGTGGGCACCCTGCATCCCCCCACATGGCTTTGCTCCCTCGGGACTCTTCTGCCCTGGGAGCACGTCCCAAACCTCAGCTCAGCTCTCTGCTCCCTACAGGGCAAAGTCGAGGCTGAGCTGCACCTTCTGACAGCGGAGGAGGCTGAGAAATCCCCCGCTGGGCTGGCTCGGAATGAGCCTGATCCCCTGGAGAAGCCCAAGTGAGTAGGAGAAGCCTCTCTGCAGCAGGGACCTGGGATTACGGAATTCTGCTCCCACCTGGACTGCTGAATCCAGCTCCGAGCCCCAAAAAGATGTGGACCTGCTAGAAAGGGGCTAGAGGAGATGTTCTGAGTCTGGAGCCGGGCTGGGACACCTGGGGGTGCTCACCTGGAGAGGAGAAGGATCCAGGGAGAGCTCAGAGCCCCTGGCAGGGCCTGGAGGGGATCCAGGGAGAGCTCAGAGCCCCTGGCAGGACCTGAAGGGGCTCCAGGAGAGCTGCAGAGGGACTGGGGACAAGGGACAGAGGGACAGGACCCAGGGAATGGCTCCCACTGCCAGAGGGCAGGGATGGGTGGGATGTTGGGAATTGGGAATTGTTCCCTGGCAGGGTGGGCAGGCCCTGGCACATGGTGCCCACCCTGGATCCCTGGCAGTGCCCAAGGCCAGGCTGGACATTGGGACACCCTGGGACAGTGGAAGGTGTCCCTGTCATGGCAGAGAGTGAAGCAAAAAAAAAGATGAACTTTAAGGTCCATAAATCCCTTTCCTACGGTGATGGAGTAACGACGGGTGTTTGGTTCCCCTGCAGCCGCCCGGACACGTCGTTCATCTGGTTCCTGAACCCGCTCAAGTCCATCAAATACCTCATCTGCACCCGCTACAAGTGGCTGATCATCAAGATCGTGCTGGCCCTACTGCTGCTCATCATGGTGGCCCTGTTCCTCTACAGCATGCCCGGATACATGGTCAAGAAGCTGCTGGGAGCGTGAAGGGCTGGAGCCTCTCCCATGTCCCCAGCCCCAGGCACAACCTTCCCAGCTTTGTGTCCTTCTCCTCCCTCTGGGCAACCTGGGGGTGTTTCCTCCCTGCTGCTGCTGCTGCTGCTGGGTCTCATTTTTGTGTTCCTTCTCTGGGGGTCCCGCTCAGGCTTTAGTGCCAGGGGAATGGGGTGGGAGTGTGGCAAAGATCCCCCAACTCTGCATCCCACACCGGGGCTGGGAGAAGTGCCCAGCTGGTTCCTGGGGGAGTCTCCGAGGTTTCTGCCTGCTGGAGTCATGGCTGGTGCCTTCTGGGGAACCAGGGGAAGGAGAGGGGAGCTGGGGCTGCATCACTGGAGCGGTGGGAGTGCCCTAGAAAGGCTCCTTGGAGAGATGTTTGGAATCCAGGATGGAGCAGAGAGCTGGGATGGAGCAGCTGGGAACGTGCCAGTCCCAGCACCATCCTCACTGCCAGCACCATCCCAGTGCCAGCACCATCTCTGCTCCACTCTGAGCTCTGGAGGTCATGTTCCCCAGCACAGGGAGCTGTCCCACCCTGGGAATGGTGGACATGGTGTCCAGCAGACTGAGGGGGCACAGAGCACCCCCAGTGCCTGTCCCCACTGCCACCACTGTCCCTTCTCCACTTGGAGCTCTGGAGGTCACATTCCCTGGCACAGGGATCTGTCCCACCTCAGGAACGATGGACATGGTGCCCAGCAGAGTGAGGGGGCACAGAGCATCCCCAGCACCGTCCCCACTCCACCTGGAGCTCTGGAGGTCACATTCCCACCTCGGGAATGCTGGACATGGTGCCCAGCAGATCCCACAGAGAACCCTGGGGTGGACCAAGGGCAGACCCTGCCCTTTCTCCCCACAGCTCCAGCAGAGACTGGGACATGTCCCACAGCTCAAATGTCTTCCCAAGATCACCCACCCAGAGGTGGCTGCACATCGCCAGGGCTCTCAGCTCCTCTGGCACAGTGTGAGCTCCCGGTGTCCTTGTGGATTCTCCGTGTATTTTGTTTGGCTTGGTAACTTTGTGGCTGGAGTCCTCTGGCCGTGTGTCCTCGGGAAGGGCTCTGTCTTTGGTTCTCCACCACACCCATCTGCTGCAGAACCACCTTTCCCACCTCTCGGTGCCCAACACCCCCACTGAAGAACTGAGGACATCTCAGACGTGTTTTAATGAGGATATTGCTGTTCCAATCAGTCAATAAAAACCAGTTTTCACGTCCAGGCTCTCGTGGTAGTGGGTGTCGTGTTTCGATTCTGACCAAACGCCAGGCACCTACAGAAGCTGTTCCATCAGAAAAAAATTAACAAAGGGTTCATGAGCTGAGATAAGGATTGGGAGAAAAACACTCTAAGGGCAAACCAGGTTCAAATTTAAAGGTATAAAGTCAATTTAGTATTAACAGAGTCAGAGAAGGATAATGAAAAATAAAAGAAGCTTTTAAAACATTTTTGCCCCTAAGCCCTCCCCTCTTTCCTGTGAACCATTAATGCACAGACTCAGATCAGTGGGGATACTGAGACGTTTATTGCAAGAAAAATCTGGTTTTATACACTTCTTCAAGACACAGTATTTCCTTACTTCTTCACTAAGCAACCTATGACACATTGCCACGTCAGCAACATAATTTAACGTCGTCACACACGAGTGATCACGTGCTGTTCACTCATCCAGCAGGTCCCTGCAGGGTCCTCTCTGTGGTGGCTTGAGAGGCCACCTAGAACAGAGGTTAGAGAGATTAAAGGAATAAAAAAGCAGGGATTTATTAAAAGGCCTCAAAGGATACACTTTGGGCAGCACAAGGACCTGGTGATGGCTACACCCAAGATGGACACCGGGTCACGAATTTTCACACTTTTATAAGTTATGGTCCATTTCCATATTGGGGTTAATTGTCCAATTCCAGCTCCAGGCTCTGCAGTCCTATTCTCACAGATCTCTTTCCTCAATTTGCTGTTGTTTATACTTTTCCATACTTGAGGCATCATCCATAGGACGTCTGTCACATCCCATTTCTTCCCCCCGAGGTCAGGCGGAGACCAGCTCCTCTGTGCTGCCATGGCCTTCTGGGACACGTCCCACCGCCTGTAGATCAATTCCATCTTCTGTCTCTGCTCACACTTTCCCACAGACAGGGCATGGGGGTTATGGTCAGTTTGATACTCAAGATTTTGTTCTGTTTGCTTAGGGGGAGGAGGGTTTCTCTGCTATGCCATGGGGTCCTTCCCATGGGCAAAGCAGTTTTCCCAGAATTTATCCATGGAGTGTAATCTTTTATGGATAGGCTGCTCTAGTTTGGAATCGAGGGCTCTCACTCTCTTTCTTTGGGTCTCCACTGGATTACAGCTTCCTTGGGCATCCACCCTCTCCAACGTGAGCATTGAGCATCATCGCAGCCAAATCAAAAATGAGAAGAAAGAAATAAGAAGAAAGCAACTTAAGGAAGATTTCCCCCTCAACCCTCTGATGAAATCATTCCTTGGCTTTCTCCAGGCCCAGCCAGCAGATACCAAGAAATACTTCCTGCAGTGGATGAAGGTCTTTATGCAGGAGCTGTCTTGTGGTCGCCTTGAGGAACTGAGGCGAGACTATCACGAGTTATGGTCTGAAAACCTGGCAGGAAAGAGAAGCAAGAAAAAACCCAGTGGCAATGATGAGTTGCTGAGTCGCTTGGATGCCCTCTCTGATGAAATCAACCGTTTATCCATTGGCCTGGAGCACCTTCTGAGAGAGGTAGGGCAGATTTATGAGGCTCTGGAATTTATAAACTCCGAGACTGAGAGTTTTGTCAAACTGCCAGAAATTGCAGCAGAGCTGATGGTTTCAGGGTATCCCGTGGAGCTGATGGATGGGGACGCTTCTTACCTGCCCTTGCGCTGGGTGGGCGCAATCTTTGACAGCTTAATTGAGAGGCTGGGGGACAAACGAGTGTTTGTGCTCTCCGTGCTCGGCGTCCAGAGCACAGGCAAGTCCACCCTGCTGAATGCCATGTTTGGTCTGCAGTTCAACGTCAGCGCGGGGCGATGCACCCGCGGAGCCTTCATGCAGCTCATCCCAGTCAGCGAGCAGCTGCAGCAAGACTTGGGCTTTGATTTTGTGCTGGTGGTTGACACAGAGGGACTTCGTGCCATCGAGATGGCCAATAAACCGTCCCTGAACCATGACAACGAGCTGGCCACCTTTGTCATTGGTGTTGGCAACTTGACTGTGATCAATATCGTTGGAGAAAATCCGTCAGAAATGCAAGATGTTCTCCAGATTGCTGTGCAGGCTTTCCTGAGGATGAAGAAAGTCAATCTTTCCCCAAGCTGCCTCTTTGTCCACCAAAACATGGGAGAAGCCACTGCCAAGGAGCAGAACATGGAAGGACAACGGCGTTTGCAGGAAAAGCTGGATGAAATGACTGTGGTAGCTGCTCAGCAGGAATTCTGTGGCGTCTCCTCCTTCAGGGATGTCATTGGCTTTGATGTGAACACCCACATTCACTACTTTGCTCACCTGTGGGTAGGAAACCCCCCAATGGCACCACCCAACCCCACCTACAGCCAGAACGTCCAGCAACTAAAGAGCAAAATCTTCCAGGCTGCCAGGAAGGAGTCGCAGCGCAGCATTTTGAGGCTCTCGAGCCTGAAAGATCGTATTGGTGACCTCTGGAATGCTTTGCTGAATGAAAACTTTGTTTTCAGCTTCAAGAATTCCCTGGAGATTGCTGTGTACAGGAAACTGGAAAGTGCCTTTAGTCAGTGGACCTGGAGGCTGAGGAGTCACATCTTAGATGTACAGATGAGACTGGACAACAAAATTCGGAATGGGGACTGGCAGAATGTCACCAGAGAGCACCTTGAAGGGCTGGTGCAAGAGACGAGCGATGCCATTGAGAAAGAAGTGGACAAGTATTTCAGGGAAGACAGAGACCATGAGACGCTGGTCCAGTGGAAATCAGGCACAGAGCTGAAGTTGAAAGAATTAAAAGAAGCTCTTCTTCATGAAACAAAAAAGAAATGTGAGAATCTTATTGAGCTACAGAAGGAGCAGAAGAAACTGGATGCAAGGAAGTTGAAATATAAAGATGAGCTCCTGAGAAGGAGTCGGGAGTGGGCTGTGAGTCTGAAAGGGAAGAGCCTCAGTGAGAGAGAGCTGAAGCACAGCTTTACCCGAGCTTTGAAGAAGTGGATTGCCAAAGTCTCCTGTGCTGCTCCTCGTCCAGAATGGGTGGATATTGATGCAGAAATCGAAGATGTCCTTCTAGAGCACTTTAAGGAGCCGGGTTTCCATGCACGGATCAGGTCATTTCCCAGAGGCAGAGGGTTTTCTTTTGACATGAAGAAACACATGATGAAGAAAAAGCATCATCCCTTTTCCAAAGATTTCTGGAGCATTTCCAATGCTGATGCGCTCAATTTCCAGCACATCACAGACAACATCATAGAGTGTGTGGAGAAAAATATTGCTAAGAAGGAAGAGGAGAAACGCGATTACAGCAGAAATTTTATTCATGAAATACTCGATGAAGTGCAGAAAGGTGTGAACTCTGTCCCCAGCGACGGAAATTGTACTTTTACCAGAGAGTACAGCATAGATTTGTCTCTGTATCTGTGCACAATGGCAGCAGAAAGGTTTAAAGCCATGCACGAAGCATTCCAAAAGGCAAATGACCCAGTTGTGTACCTGAGAAGCAAGAGAGAAGATTTCTTCCAATGTTTCCAGATTTCCTGCCAAGGAGCCACTTCTGTCACAACTTTTGCTGTTTTCCTTTGTCACAAGATTGAACCAGCTCTTCGCCAGGCGGTCTATGAGAGGGCAGCTAAAGACATCGCTGAGGACATGCAGGGAAAATTCCCAGATTTCCAGGGCAGCAGAGCCACTCTGGAAGTTTGCATCCTGAGATACCTGGCAGAAAAGGAAGATTTTGAGTATTTCAAGGAGTACCTTAGATCTCCAAAACAGTTTTGTGAGATGTACATTGAGACACGAGTTAGGAGGCACTGTTTGCATGGAAGTAGGAGTCTGAGGATGTTTTTAGATTCTTCCCTTGATTTTCTCTTTCAAAACATCCTGTCAGCTGTTTCTTTATCAACCCGAGTTGTCAAAGACAGAAAAGACAGAGAAGACAAAGTCTCTCTCTGGCTGGATGAATTTTGCAGGGAACTGTCAGAGGTGATGAACTTGCCCAGAAGTGAGCTGAAGGGCATCGAGCACCAGGAGGTCACAGACATTGAGCTCCTGAGCAGTGCCATGGCAGAAGCTCTGGAAGACCTGAGGGACAGGCTCAGGGAAGAACTGGCTGGGGCTGACCTGACCTCGTTTCCAAGGCAGCCTCACACCATCCTGGCGGAGCATTTTTCGGGATGCAGGGCACAGTGCCCCTTTTGTGGGGCTGTCTGCACAAACACCATGCGGAATCACGATGGAGATCATCAAGTGGCCTTCCATCGCCCACGAGCTTTGAAGGAACTCATGAGGTGTACATGGGAAACCGACAACAAGTATGAGCCAGATGAACTGGCCATTGACATTTGTTCCAGCCTTGTTGCAAGTGACCGTGACTTCAGAGTTGGTGGTGGCCAACGCATCCCCTACAAGACATACCGGGATGCTGGACCTCCTTATTCCACTTGGAACATCCTTCCTGATCCATCCATGCAGGCGTACTGGAAATGGTTTGTGTCTCGTTTCAGGACAAAGCTGGAATCTTGGTGCAATGGGAAATTTCAGGGCAAAGGAGAAATCCCTGAGGCGTGGCGGAGAATTACCAAGCAGGAAGCACTGTCCGAGCTGGAGGAGCACTAGGCCGCATCCCTGGTGGAAGAATAACAGCAGCTTTGCAGCTTAGGAGAACTTTGGACCAGGCTCTCCACAAAATGCAGTTACAACGCTCTCAAGCCCAGTGAAGACAGTGGCATCTAATTTTTCCCAAATTTGATGAAATAAGGCGCATTACTTCACCCATCAGTCAGCAACTCCGTCGCTTTATGGGAAAGCCGGAATCCTCTTGCCTGTTTGCTATAAACATTTCCCTCAGCTTTGCCCTAGAGCCAAACCAAACCCCCTCCTTGGGGCGATCGGCCTCGTGGCCAAGGCTGAGCCCAGGGGCCAGGGACGGGGCAAAGGCAGCGCTCAGAGCACCCCTTGGATCAGCTGCTGTGAGACAAGAAGGGACAGTGCCCCAGAGGCGGCTTTCCTGCAGCAGGGCGCTGTCCTGCTCGGAGAAAGGGCTGCGGGACCCGAGGCCAGCTCCACGCTGGCTGCCAGCTGGGCTGCTTGGCTTTTGGGCATCATCCTTGCCTCCCTCACTGCAGCCTCCTGGATCAGCTGGGGCCGTTCTCCAGCAGGAGCTGCTGTGCCTGCGGGCTCAGGAAAGCCGTGACACGGCCGCCCCGGGGCTCAGGCAGCGCTTTCCCTCCCTGCCTCAGAGGTGCTGTGTTACACTGAGCTCATGGGCGTTCTATTTCCCCTTCCCCAGGACCCTGTGACTCTGATCAAGACAACCCTGGACCCTCCTTCCTGCCCCAACGGGGTTGGCGGAGATCCAGAGAAGCCCACCCTGTCCAAAGTCTATATAGACCCCTGACATTTCCTGTTCGTGCTCTTTTTGCCCCGCTCTCCACAAGGACATCACAGAATAAAGAGAGCTGCACCAAAATATCTTGGGGTAAGAGCCTCTTTTGGAAATCTTTGCCATCTCCTGATATTCCTCCCCTCACAGCCTCAAATCTCTGGGCTAGCCTGATTATTCGGGGGCTGTGTGAGGGGGGAAGGTCAGTGCTGTGTCTCTGTCCAGGGCAGCCGCTCCTGCTCAGGCTTTGCTGATAAAGGAGTTGGTTTGGACTGCTCTGCGCCTGCTTTGTGTTCAGGGAGCCACAGCTGGGGGTGACTGGGGCTCTGTGTGCTGCAGGCAGGCAGGGGACAGGGGTGGCACCGGGGCAGGGGGTGTGAATCGGAAAAATGCGGCGAACCCCGGGTGCAGGAAGAAATGATGATGTCTGCTCCAGATCAGAAGGATGAAGGATACTGTTATTGAAACTATCCTATATTGCATTAATATACTATTTAAAGAGATAATATCCTACTCTACGTACTTGCTTCTTACTTACCCATCTAACTACAAACTCGTGACTCTGTGCTGAGAGCCCGAGCCACAGCTGGATCCATTGGTCACTGACCCCAAACAACTTCACCAGAATCCAACCCAGCTGCTGAGAGCCCAACACAGCTGGATCCCATTGGTCACTGACCCCAAAAAACCTTCACCAGAATCCAGCCCAGCTGCTGAGAGCCCAACACAGCTGGATCCCATTGGTCACTGACCCCAAAAAACCTTCACCAGAATCCAATCCAGCTGCTGAGAGCCCAACACAGCTGGATCCATTGGTCACTGACCCCAAACAACTTCACCAGAATCCAATCCAGCTGCTGAGAGCCCGAGCCACAGCTGGATCCCATTGGTCACTGACCCCAAAAAACCTTCACCAGAATCCAATCCAGCTGCTGAGAGCCCAACACAGCTGGATCCATTGGTCACTGACCCCAAACAACTTCACCAGAATCCAACCCAGCTGCTGAGAGCCCGAGCCACAGCTGGATCCATTGGTCATTGACCCCAAAAAACCTTCACCAGAATCCAACCCAGCCATCCCTGCAGGTGAACAATCTCCAACCACATTCCACATGGGCAAAACAAAGGAGCAGAGATAAAAATTGTTTTCTCTTCTTCTCCCTGTGCAATCCTGAGAGACAGAACTGTGTCTGTCTGTCCAGAGAATGTGAATTCCACGGGTGTGGCAGCAGAGGCTCTGCTCCGTTCAGGGTCTCTGCTCCTGGAGCAGCATCACTGTTGTACTGGGGTGGGCTCCAGGACTCTGTCTGGGTGGTGGGGGGTGGTTTATGGCCACTTTTTTGGCACAGCAGTTGAGGATGATGGTTTTGTGTGCTACAGACAGCATTTGGCTCCGCAGAGAAATCACTACAGTTTAAATTTCCACCCTGGATCTGCCCAACTCCAGCCTGCTGCTCCAGGGATCCTCCCACAGTTTACCCCCCTTGCGTGTGAAAAATGCATATTGCATTAAAATAACATTAATGATTTTCATATTAAATAATAAAAAACTTGCTCTTTGCAAATATTAACATTAATACTAAATGTGTTGGAAAGTTAGACTGTATTAATCTCTTTTAAGCGGTGCTGTATTAATCTATTTTAAATTGTTTAGTAAATATAGTTTTGAAGCTATAACATAATATTAAAATAGAAACTATGTGATGTTAGACACTTTATATAACTAATTCAAAAATTTAAAAATACAACCAAAAACATCCTTCACGTTGTCCTATCTAGATAAAACTAATTAGAGACACCCGGTGTGCTGCCAAAACCCATTGTCAATAAAAATCCCTTAATTCCATTACACCTACCGCAGCAATCCGCTTAGGGGGAGCTGCGGAGAGGCTGAGGGAGGAGGAGGCATCGCTTAAATAAATATACCTTGGCTTTATTCTGGGGGGAAACACACGGTGCAGGGCACGGGGGATCTGCTCAGGGCTGGCCACTGTCGGAATCTGTGGGTATTGGTGATTCCGAGATTGTAGAAAGTCTCTGTCTTTCTGCCCCACTGCTAAAGCAGAAGCCATAATTTGTCTGTGCTGTTTCAAGGTTGTTTATTCTGTTTATCTCTAACATGTTCTGCTGCCCTGCCGCAGCTCTGTCCTGCAGGGCAGCGTGTGGGGCTCTGCCCTCAGTGGGATGGTACAAACATTAAATACCACAAACTACCTGTGCTATATTTACAATAACGTGCCAATATCTGTCACCTACGTTGGACAGTGTGTCCCCAGCCTAAACTAATAGAAAAATGCCAACATCACCAAGAACATGGAGGTAAGGAAGAAGAAGGAGGAAGAACAGGATCAGGCCCACTTTCCTCCATCTTAGAACTCCTGACCCCCCTGTACAAAGTAAAACCCCCCTGTACAGGTGTTAAAACCCCCTTGTACAATACTAAAAAATTTTACCCTCTAATTTGTGACTACTTTTACTATACCATCTAACCCTCTGTGACTGCTTGTTCCACCTTCAAAGTTGGTAATTCATTCCATGGTTCAAACTCAAGATCACAGCTGTTTTCAGCTGCCTGCCAGGGTCTAAAATGCTTCTGACCAAGGCCTGGAACCTCTGAAAATGTCTGAGGGACATTTTGGGTTCCGACAGGCCACCAGCCTGCAGCTCCTCCGCTGCTCTCGGGACAGATTCACCCACAGCTGCTGCCACCTGTGTCCCTGGAGGCTCTTTAGGCTCTGGAAAAGCCTCTCAGAGTTCCCTGGAGCTTCCATTCTCCACGCTGGACATCCCCAGCTCTCCCAGCCTCTCCAAAACTGGCTTTGGAGCTCATGGCTTGGCACCTTTTCACATTCATGTCCTGCTTGGAGAGAGAACTTCTGGTGCTGCTCCAGACTTTTGTGCCTTCCCTGTTCCTTGGATGGCTTTGCAGAGGTGATGCCCTCCCTCCCTCCCTCCCTTTGCTGCTGGGAGGGCACCATCCTGCTGCCCTGAGGAAACAGGAGGTGGCATTTCACAGCATCACTGTGCCCCAGGAGACCTCCCTGTGCCCTCCTGCTGCCAAGGATCCGTGCCTCTTCCTGCCCTTCTCCAGTGCCCCTTTCACTGTCAGCCTGTCATGATATCCATTGGGAAGTAAATATTGACAGGGGAGAAAGGTGCTGTGTTGGATCTGTGGGTATTGATGATTCTGAGATTGTAGAAAGTCTCTGTCTGTCAGCCCCACTGCCAAAGCAGAAGCCATAATTGGTCTGTGCTGGTTTCAAGGTTGTTTATTCTGTTTATCTCTAACATGTTCTGCTGCCCTGCCGCAGCTCTGTCCTGCAGGGCAGCGTGTGGGGCTCTGCCCTCAGTGGGATGGTACAAACATTAAATACCACAAACTACCTGTGCTGGATTTACAATAACGTGCCAATATCTGTCACCTACGTTGGACAGTGTGTCCCCAGCCTGAACCAACAGAAAAATGCCAACACCGCAGTGAAACATGGAGGGCATGAAGAAGGAGAAAAAGGACAAAACACACCCAATTTCCTCCATCTTGTCCCCTTTGAATCCTTCATCTAGAATCCTAAAATTTTACTTTTGCACCCGTGCCACACTAATTATTACTCTTATCAAACATTCAAAGCTTGTAATTCATCCTGTAAGATTGAAAACTCTTTTCCATGGACAGAGATCACAGCCAGTGTCTCTGGGGGCTCTGTCCAGGGGGGTTCCTGACCCCTGCCAGGGTCCCAAATTCCCACACAGAGCCCCTGGCAGGGCCTGGAGGGGCTCCAGGAGAGCTGGAGAGGGACTGGGGACAAGGGACAGAGGGACAGGACCCAGGGAATGGCTCCCACTGCCAGAGGGCAGGGCTGGGTGGGAGATTGGGAATTGGGAATTGTTCCCTGGCAGGACACAGGGAATGGCTCCCAGTGCCCCAGGGCAGGGCTGGGTGGGAGATTGGGAATTGGGAATTGTTCCCTGGCAGGGTGGGCAGGCCCTGGCACAGGGTGCCCACCCTGGATCCCTGGCAGTGCCCAAGGCCAGGCTGGACATTGGGACACCCTGGGACAGTGGAGGTGTCCCTGCCCATGGAATGAGCTGATCTTGAGTGTCCCTTCCCACCCAAATTTGTCACTTGATGAATCCATCTCTGCCCTCCAGCCCTTTCCCTGCTTCACCTTTTCCTCTTCACCCCATCCAGCAGAAAGAAAAGACAAACACCCATAAAAGGTGTGAAAAATTTCATTCTTTACTGACCTTTATTCGTTTTCCGTTTGGCTTAAACACAATAAATATTTCAGCAGTAGCATTGAACAGACTGGAATTCACACCCACTGCAGTACCTGAACCCCCAGACTCTGGGAAAGCCACCGGGGATCACAGCACCAGTGTCCCCTTCATGCCCAGGGACAGGAGCGGGGCCGTGTCCCTGCTGGCAGGGAGGGATGGGGGCAGATTTTGAGGTTTCCAACCAGCTCTGACCAAACTGGCTCCACGGGTGCTGTGGGCTGAGGCAAATTACCCCAAAAACTTCTGCTCCTGGGGCAGGGATGGGTGGCTGTCCTGGGGACTTCTCCAGCCAGGTCTGGCCACACCTGGATGGGTCAGAGGGTCTTTTCCACAAACATTGTCCCCGTGGAATCAGGGGGCTGGAAAAGCCCTCGGAGCCCAACCACTGCCAGCACAACCAAGGCCAAAGTGTTGTCCCATGTCCCCAAGTGCCACATCCCCGTAGCTTTTCAATCCCTCCATGGATGGGGACTCCACCCCTGCCTGCACAGCTGTGCCAGGGATGGACAGTCCTATCCATGAAGGAATTGTTCCAAAATCCAACGTGAACCTCCCCTGGCACAGTTTGAGGCCATTTCCTCTCATCCTGTCCTTGTCCCACCAAGAGGAGCCTCTGTGTCACCTCATCCCACCAAGAGCAGCCTCTGTGTCACCTCAGCCACTGCTCAGAGGTAGAGGTGGGCAAAACCAGGAGGAGCCAAGGCTGGTTTCCCAAAATCACCCCTTCCCTGGGGCCAAACCCCACCCTGACCAACCAGGAGAGCTGGAGAGGATTTGGGACAGCACCCAGGGAATGCTGTGCCCAGGGGACAGAGCTGGATGGGAAATTGGGAATTGTTCCCCCCACAGGGTGCCCAGAGCAGCTGTGCCCAGCCCCTGGATCCCTGGGAGGGTCCCAGACTTGGAGCAACACATCCCTGGAAGAAGAGACAACACAGATCAGCTCTGGGGCAGCGGGCAGGAGGAGCTGAGCTGCCAGGACCTGCCCTCTCCATCCCCAGGAGCACAACCCACGGCAAGGACAGAGCCCAACCAGCACAGAACATCCCCCTCAGCGGCTGTTACCCAGGAGCATTTTTAATTTTTATTTTATTTTATTTTTATTTTCATTTTGAATTCTTAATTCCCCATTTTTAATTATTAATTCCCAAGACCCAAACCCACGGTGGGCAATAGAAGGGTTGGTTCTCAGCTGCCACACAGGGTTTGGTCTCTTTGTTTTTATTCCCCTCTCAGAATCCAGGAGCAGAAATCACTGGATTTCTAAGAGCCCAAGGAGAACCCCCCAGCCAGCCCAAACCCCAGTGCTGCTTTAAGGAGATTTCTTTTTCTACTTTCAAGGTGCAATAAATTAAGGCACCAAAGAGCCAGAACTGCCCCAAGATAAAGCCTGTGCAGAGGAAGCACTTCCAGTTTTGGAGAGGGATGTTCTTCCCACACACCAAGATTTAAGCTCAGCCTCAGCAGCATCCCAAGTCCTCAGGGGCCACTGATGGAAGAGACAGGACAAGGCAGGTGACAGGTTTGGGAGCCCAGAGTTCAGCTCAGCTGTCCCCTGCTTGGGCAAACACAAAACTAGACAGAAAAATCATCCAACACCCACATTTTTCCCTGTTGCCAGCCCAACTCTGCTATCTGCACAAGTCCCACAGGAAGCTGAAGATTCCCTCTGTGCGAGCAGGACTTCAATTTATCTCCATAATTCTATTTCATTAAATAGCAGGAGTCAAAAACTCAGGTGCAGCCCAAGTAATTTGTCCGTGGAGGGTTTTGTTTGGATTTTTTTTCTTTTTTTTTTCTGTACAACATCAGTAAAATGGATTGGAGGAAGCTATTTTATTAAATAAACTCTGAAAACCATCGGTCCCCTCTCGCAGCCCTGAGATCCAGAGCCTCCCACGAGGGATGGCAGCCCTGGCAAGGGCCCAGTTTGCTCCTCACGGGCTGTTTTGGGACCAGGGGCTGAGCAAAGTGACCAAGGGATGACCAGAGGCTGACCAGGAGGTGCCCAGGGGCTGACCAAGCTCAGCCTCGGGGCTTCCAGTCTTGGTGTGATGGTGATTCCCATTTCCAACAGAAAAAGCATTAAATAGCACTTAACTTGAAGGCTTCCCCTGCAGAAGGAGACTGCTCTGAGCAAGCTGTGATGCCCCACAATCGGTGTCTGAAGGAATTGTCCCCACGGAGGTTCCACCTGCAGGATCTGTGCTTGTTCTCTTCCGGATGCAGCCTTTCCAGAGCCTGGCTTTAAGCTACACTCTTCATTCAAGCACGGGTTTTCGTTTGAATCGAGCCAACAGGAAAGAAAATCAGCGTTCAGTCTTCACCACCCCACTCCGAGTCAATTATAAAAACAAATTAAAAAATAAAATCAACGCGAAGACGTCTTTGACGAGCGGACAGTAAACGAAAGAGATGCCTGGATGAGACACGCGGGTGCTGGGGACAAAGAGAGGGGGATCTGAAGGGTTCCCACCCCTGGGAACATCCTGAAGGAGCAACACAGGGCTTCAGGTGCTTCTCCCAGTGCTGGAACTGCAGTTGGGAAGGGCCAGGCTGCTCCTGGCTGTGGACAAGAGGCTCAGGCAGCAGGGAAGGACCCAAATCCATGGTGGCAGGAATGGGGAGAGGCTGGATCTGTAGTCTCAGCCACCCTCCACAGCCCAGACCCCGTTCCCAGACTGGGAACACACAGGGACACACAGGAACGTGTCCAGGTGTGGTCCCACCACACAACGTGCAGAAGTTTCCTATGGGAAACTGTGCCCTGATTTTCCAAGCCCCCCAGTTAGGATTGAACTACAAGTTTTGAGTGGCTTGTCTTTTTTTTTCCCCTTAAAAAACAAAAAAAAACCCCCAAAAAAACCAAACAAACAAACAAAAAAAAAAAAAAACAAAAAAAACCCAAAAAAAACCCAAAAAAGACAACAGAGGTGCTAGCATGTGTTTGCCCAAAAGCAGGAAGGCAGGACAGAAGGTGGGAGAAGTGTCACCATCTGCTCCCAAAGTCCCAGCCCAGCACAGGGGCTGTGCAGCCAGCAGCCCTGGGGACAGCCAGGAGCTACCCTGACCTCCAGGACATCCCCCTGCCCTGGAGGAATCAGCTGTGGTGGTTTTGGTGTCAGGCCAAGGTGCTTTGCTCAGGTAAAGCCTTTGTGTCCCCAAGCAGCGAGGGCCGGACTCAGAGGCTTCTCTGGGAACATTCAGCTGGTCTAAGGTACAGTAAGAGCGCCCTGGAAGGCTCCTCCTCCTCCAGCTCCACCCAAAATCCCAAGCTGGCAGCTCGCAGGGATGGCAGAGCAGCAGGAGCCGCCCCGGCCCGGCTCCCGCGTGTCCTGGGCGCTGTCCGGGGCTGTTTGATCCGTGGTGATGGCTGAATATTTACATTTGTTTGCAGCAGGTATTTACAGTCCTCCCGCAGCCCGCAGGCCCGTCTGCTCCTCCTCGGCCCCCAGTCAGTCCGGGGTGGGCTTCCGCAGCGAGAAGGGACGGATGTTGAAGTGCCGGCTCAGCTGGCTCACCTGGGGACCGGGCAGACGTGGGCTGGGTTATCCCGGATCCCGGGGGGTTATCCCGGATCCTGGGGGGTTATCCTGGATCCCGGGGGGTTATCCTGGATCCCGAGGGGCTATCCCAGCTCCTGAGGGATTATCCCAGATCCCGGGGGGTTATCCCAAGGGGTTATCCCGGATCCCAGGTGTTATCCCATATCCCAAGGGGTTATCCCGGATCCCAAGGGGTTATCCCGGATCCCGAAGGGTTATCCCGAGGGGTTATCCTGGATCCTGGGGGTTTATCCCGGATCTCGAGGGGTTATCCTGGATCCCGAGGGGTTATCCTGGATCCTGGGGGATTATCCCATATCCCGAGGGGATATACCGGATCCCAAGGGGCTATCCCGGATCCCAAGGGGCTATCCCGGCTCCCGAGGGGTTATCCCGGATCCTGGGGGGTTATCCCATATCCCAAGGGGTTATCCCGGATCCCGAGGGGTTATCCCAGATCCCCAGGGGTTATCCCGAGGGGTTATCCCGGATCCCGAGGGGTTATCCTGGATCCCGAGGGGTTATCCCGGATCCTGGGGGGTTATCCTGGATCCAGGGGGGTTATCCCGAGGGGTTATCCCAGATCCCGAGGGGTTATCCTGGATCCCGGGGGATTATCCCGGATCCCGGGGGGCTATCCCGGATCCTAGGGGGTTATCCCATATCCTGGGGGGTTATCCCGGCTCCCAGGGGGTTATCCCGGCTCCCGGGGGTTTATCCCAGATCCCGAGGGGCTATCCCGGATCCTGGGGGGTTATCCCGGATCCAAGGGGGTTATCCCGGATCCTGGGGAGCTATCCTGGATCCCGGGAGGTTATCCCGAGGGGCTATCCCGGTTCCCGAGGGGGTTATCCCGGCTCCCGAGGGGCTATCCCGGATCCCGAGGGGTTATCCCGGATCCTGGGGGGGTTATCCTGGATCCCAAGGGGCTATCCTGGATCCAAGGGGGTTATCCCGGATCCTGGGAGGTTATCCCGGCTCCCGAGGGGCTATCCCGGATCCCAGGGGCTATCCCGGATCCTGGGGGGTTATCCCATATCCCAAGGGGCTATCCCAGATCCCGAGGGGTTATCCCAGATCCCGAGGGGTTATCCCATATCCCAAGGGGTTATCCCGGATCCTGAGGGGCTATCCCGGCTCCCGAGGGGTTATCCCGGATCCCAAAGGGTTATCCTGGATCCAAGGGGGTTATCCCATATCCCAAGAGGTTATCCCGTATCCCAAGGGGTTATCCCGGATCCTGGGGGGTTATCCCGGATCCCAGGTGTTATCCCATATCCCAAGGGGTTATCCCATATCCCAAGGGGTTATCCCGGATCCTGGGGTGTTATCCCATATCCCAAGGGGTTATCCCATATCCCGAGGGGCTATCCCGAATCCCAGGGGTTATCCCACCTCCCAGGCAGGAGCAGCAGAGCCCCAGACCTGCTGCCTGTTCCCTCCCCACCCCTGCCCAGCCCTGTCCCTGTCCCTGTCCCTGTCCCCAGACACTGCTTCCACTCCTCCAGCCCCTGCTCACTTCCCAACCTTCCCAAAAAACACCCTGGAGCAGGCTCAGCCTCTCCTTCCCCCCACCCAGGGGCAGGATTGGGAATGCTGAGCCCAGGCCTGCAGGGTTTCTACCCTTCTCCTTTGTTATTCTGTTTAAATTAATTTGATCATCTCGGATATCTGTATAAAATATTCCTGAATCCGTTCAAAGTGGGAGCTGCACCATTTACTTCCTGCAAAAGGAGGCTGAGCTTGACACACTCAGGGCAGAGGCTTTAATCCCAATCATTCTTGCCAAATTGAGAGCAGTTTGGGATTATGCCCCAATCCCAAAGCCCTGAAAGGCTCTTGGGCTCAAAGCCAAGAGGAGCTGGGAAAGGCAGAGCCCTGGGAATCTCCTGGAAGGGGATGGGCAGGAGGATTACACCAGCTCAGCCCCTTCTCCAGCTGTAATTCCAAGACCAAATTTATTTAAGCTTCTTAGTAACTCAAATCCTTCTTGCACAGAAGCCTCATTACACTAATTGGAAAGACAAGGCGACCTGGCTGTAATTACAGCTGGGACAGGACTCCACAGGCTCCGGGGTGGAACTGGGGCTCCCAGGGGAAGGAGGGTGTCCCCACTTCAGCTGGGACGTGTGGCCCTTGTCCTCCTTGCTCAGCAGCTTCCCAGTGGCACTCTGGGCTTCTCCAAATTTGTTAATCAAAGCCCAGGGAGGCAGGGAGAGGATGAGGAGGAGAGCAACCCCTGGAGCTGTGCACAGCAGGAGGGGAGGCCCTGGAGCTGCTGCTTCCCCCAGCAGCAAAATCCCCACTCCAGCCTGCCTCTCCCAGCACCCTGGAGACCTCAGTGGAGATTCCAGGGCCTGGCAGGGCCTGGAGGGGCTCCAGGGAGAGCTCAGAGCCCCTGGCAGGGCCTGGAGGGGCTCCAGGAGAGCTGCAGAGGGACTGGGGACAAGGGACAGAGGGACAGGACACAGGGAATGGCTCCCAGTGCCAGAGGGATGGATGGGTGGGAGATTGGGAATTGGGAATTGTTCCCTGGCAGGGTGGGCAGGGCTGGGATGGAATTCCCAGAGCAGCTGTGGTGCCCCTGGATCCCTGGCAGTGCCCAAGGCCAGGCTGGACACTGGGGCTGGGAGCACTGGGACAGTGGAATTGTCCCTGCCATGGCAGGGGTGGCACTGAGTGGGCTCTGAGGTCCTTCCCAACCCAGACTATTCCAGGATTTTGTGCTCGGTTTCCACCTCAGCTGACACACCCCAAAGGAAGCACAGCCCCTTGCCACATCCTGTGCACTTCCTTCCTTCCTTCCAACCCCGTGCAACCTTCCCAAGGCTCTCACAAGGAACCCAAATTCCCGCAGAAGCATTCCCAGTTTCACACGGAGCATTCCCAGTTTCACACGGAGCATTCCCAGCCCAGGAGCTGTCACCTACCACCACCACTCCGTAGTGGATGTGTGCCAGGGTGAGGAAGGCTGTCAGCAGGTACAGCAGGAGCGTCTCCCTGCCCGGAGCCAGCCCGGACAGCACCAGCAGCAGCACGGCCGCGATGGGCAGCAGCATCCAGTTGAGGGGCTGGCACCGAGTGCTGCTCATCTGGCACACGATCAGCTGGCACTGAGGGGACAAGGACAGAGCCTGAGCCTGCTGTGGGCACGGGGAGCCACAGCTGTGTGTCCCCAGAGCAGAGGGGATGGTCACTGGTGTGATCTGGTACCTCCAGTGCTGGGGCAGCTCTGCCCCTCCTGCCAGGAGAGACCTGGAGGGGCTGGAGCGTGTCCAGGGAAGGGAACGGAGCCCCAGGAGGGGCTGGGGGAGCTGGGAAGGGGCTCAGCCTGGAGAAAAGGAGGCTCAGGGGGGACCTTGTGGCTCTGCACAGCTCCTGACAGGAGGGGACAGCCAGGGGGGGTCGGGCTCTGCTCCAGGGAACAGGGACAGGACACGGGGAAATGGGCTCAGGCTGGGCCAGGGCAGGCTCAGGGTGGGCAGCAGCAGGAATTTCTGTTAAACAGAAATTAAACATTGGAAAAGGCCCAGGGCAGTCGTGGAGTCTCATCCCTGGAGGGATTTAAAAGGCCTCTGGATGTGGCATCTGGGGACATGGAGCAGGGTGACCTTGGCAGTGATGGGGGACAGTTGGACTCGGTGGTCTCAGGGGGCTTTTCCAACCTTAACAATCCCATGGTTCTACCACTATGCAGCCAAATTAAATTTTGACCAAAAATTTGGTCCTCCCATTTTAAGTTTATCCCCAAAAGGAGGCAGGAACTCCTCTCCCATCTGCACTTTGCTGCTCACAGCAACATGTGAAAACTCAATTTAACCAATTCTCCACTTCCTCAAGCATAAAGCAGCAGCTCTTACAGAGATGTTGGCAAAGGCTGTTCCAACCATGAAATAGAAGAGCCTGGGCTGGACCTCCAGGATGTCAGTGGGGGACAGGAAGATCCAGGTGGTGCAGAGCAGGAACAGCAGCACCGGGGACACCAGGGGCAGCAGGATTTCGTACGCGGAGTGGTGCTTCAAGGTGTTGTTTTTATAGGCCCTGAAACACAAGCAGAGAAATGAAAACAGATGGAATGACTGAGAAATCCCTGGGGCTGCCTGCAGGAAGTACCTGCAGGGGTCCCAAGGGTGCTGCAGAGGGATGGAGGGACAGGACAAGGGGGGATGATTTCCAACAGCCAGAGGGTGGGGATGGATGGGATATTGGGAATTAGGAATTGTTCCCTGGGAGGGTGGTGAGACCCTGCCATGGCTGCCCCTGGATCCCTGGCAGTGCCCAGGGCCAGGCTGGACAGAGCTTGAAGCACCCTGGGACAGTGGGAGATGTCCCTGCCCATGGCAGGGAGTGGCACTGGAGGAATTTCCCACTTCCTCCCCACCCAAACCCTCCTGAGATCCTACAAAACTCACTTGTAGAAGTTGTACAGGCTCATGGGCAGGGTCACAGTGAGGGCACAGGCTGGAAGAGAAGAGAAAAGTGCCGTGTTAGTGCCCCAGGGCAGAGGGGACACCCCATGCACCCCAAACAGGAGGCTCTGGCTGGGCTCTCCTCAAAGTTCCCTGCACTAAAATAGTTCCTGGTGCCCCAGGAATAGCTCAGCACGTTTGGAAGTAGCTGCTCCCAAGTCTGGCCCAAGAGCTGCAATTAAAAGTTAAAGTCTGCTGTGAGTTTAAGACATTTCCATTTGAAAGGGCTGCAATAAGGAGCTCAATTTTGTGCTTTTTTTGTGCTTTAAACAGTGACAAAGCTTAATTATAACACAACTCTAATGAGACATGAGTGCACACTCCTCAAATGACATGGCTGGGCACAAGAGTTTTCACAAGAAAGGCAATTTGCTGTTTCTCTAGCTGACATTTCCAGTGGCCACGTTGCCAAAAAGTTGTTATTTAACTGGATAAATGACACAAAGCACCCAAATAACTGAAAAATCCTGACCTAAATCAGAACCATCAACACTATTCCGCGATATTCCAGCACAGCTCCCTCCCTGTTTATCCAGCAGAAGGTGTGTGAACAGAGCTGGAAATATTCCTGCTTTAATAACCCAGCTCCTCTCCCCCGTGTGGGAACTGGGCTCAATTTCTCATACAGGAAAAACACATTCATTATTCATGTTAAGTCACACGGCTGTCAAAGGAGAGCTGGGAACATCCACCCCATAAAAGTGCAAGAAGTACATTTAACACACCAATTAACTCAAAATTAAGCACTGACAAAGAACACCTGAAGGGACACAGAAAATAAACTGAGCAGAACTTGTGATTTAGGAGTGGAACTGAACAACATCAGATGGGCTCTACCCTTTGCAGAGGCTGATTTTCACAGGAGAGCGAGGCTGGGCCTTTATTCCAATTTTATTATTATTATTATGTAATGTTTAGGTGGGTGGATGGAGAGCAAGATCCCCAAACAGCAGAGCTCCCACCCACCTCCATGGCTGCAACCTCCCTCCCACGCAGTGTTTGGGCTCTGGGGTGAGAGGGTGCCCCAGAGCAGCACAACAAAAATGTCCTGACCCCTCCAAACCAGCCCAAGGCTGGGGAGGCTCCGCTGAGAGACAGGTCCCACCACCCACCCCCTGCACACTGGGCTTTATCCCCTGGAAACTCTGCGTTTACCACACTGGTTTTACCCCCAGGCTCTCGCTGAGGACAAACTAAGCTTCTCTGGAGTGAAGTCAGCTCAGGCAGAGCAGAGTTAAGTTCTCCAAAATAACTCTGCAGGAGACAACCCTGTTTTGAAATCCTGGGGAAGGTTTTCGGGCTGTGAGAACACCCTCAGTTAGTCACTTCAACAACAGCCCGGGGCAGCAAACAGAGCAGTGTTAGCAGGTCATTAGCAGGGGGTTTGGGAAAAAAAGGTGAAGTTTTAAAAGACAGGCTTCAACATGGAGTTTCTTACCAATAATCATTGCAGTGAATAGGTCTCTATATAAGAAATTAAACAGGAAAGGTGCATACCAGGCCTCAACTCCCACAAAGGCTGTCACTATGTAGACAATTGAAATGGTCTGAAAGAAAGCACAGGACGAGCAGGGGTGAGAAATGTGAAGGGCAGGGCTGGCAGCACCTGGGCTGGCAGCACCACCCTTGTGCCAGGCAGCTGGAAGCTAAGACACGTTCAGTCCTACCCCACAGCAGGAAGGAGAAAAATGGAATAAATCCACAAATATCCCATTTTACCAGGTGCAGGAAGGGCGAGCTGCTGAGCAGGGATGGGATTGGGAAGTGCCCGTGCCCTGGGGCACCTCCAGTGCTGGGGGCAGCTCTGGGCCCCTCCTGCCAGGAGAGACCTGGAGGGGCTGGAGCGTGTCCAGGGAAGGGAACGGAGCCCCAGGAGGGGCTGGGGGAGCTGGGAAGGGGCTCAGCCTGGAGAAAAGGAGGCTCAGGGGGGACCTTGTGGCTCTGCACAGCTCCTGACAGGAGGGGACAGCCAGCGGGGGTCGGGCTCTGCTCCAGGGAACAGGGACAGGACAAGGGGAAATGGGCTCAGGCTGGGCCAGGGCAGGCTCAGGGTGGGCAGCAGCAGGAATTTCTGCCTGGAAAGGGCTGTTAAACCTTGGCAGGGGGTGAAGTCACATCCTTGCAGGAATATGAAAACCACGTGGAAGTGGCACTTGGGGCCAGAGGTGGCCTTGGCAGTGCTGTGAGGACTCGATGGCCTCAGAGGGTTTCTCCAACCTCGCTGAGTCCATGAGCAGGAGCTGCAGGAGAGATGCCCTGGCACGGCCTTGAACTCTCCAGGTGACCACAACCCAGGTTTTGCACAAGTTGCAGTGACCCTGGAGGGGTCACTCGGGGACTTTTCCTTATCCATCTGCTGCTGGATGATGGGAGAAGCTCACCAGGGCTATTTCAGCTTTAACAGTCCCCTGAAGCTGGGTGGAACACGCTGCTCTGCCCTCCACCCCTGCCCTTCTCCAGCAGGCAGCTCAAAGACCTGGGTTAAGCAACATTTTGGGAGAAAGGATCAGAGCACAGTCAGGGACCAGGTCTGGTCTCCTTGTAGTAGGAGAGATGATTATTCCAATTAATGCAGCTGCATTAATTGAACTCTCCTTCCAACTCGTTGCATTTCCCACCCAGCGTCTGACAAACCAGAAGATAAATAAATGGATAAATAAGATAAAAGATTGTTTTACAATGAGGGGGGCTGCCCAGAGAAGCTGTGGCTCCCCCATCCCTGGAAATGCCCAAGGCCAGGCTGGATAAAGCTTGGAGCATCCTGGGCTGGAGGAAGGCACTGCCAGCGATCCAGGTGAACTACTCAAAGCAACAATTCCTTTTGGAATTCCAAAAGGCATCCCAAATTTCCAGGCTCTACCCACACTGGTACCACGCAGGGAACTACATGAAGCAACAATTCCTTTTGGAATTTGCTTTGGAATTCCAAAATGCAACCCAAATTTCCAGGCTTTACCCACAGTGGAACCACCTAGGGAGCTACACAAAGCAACAACTCCTTCTAGAATTTGCTTTGGAATTCCAAAAGGTATCCCAAATTTCCAGGCTTTACCCACAGTGGTACCACGTAGGGAACTACACAAAGCAACAATTCCTTCTGGAATTCCAAAAGGCATCCCAAATTTCCAGGCTTTACCCACAGTGGTACTACCAGGTAGGGAACTACACAAAGCAACAATTCCTTTTGGAATTTGCTTTGGAATTCCAAAAGGCATCCCAAATTTCCAGGCTTTAACCCACAACTACACAAAACAACAACTCCAGTGGGCACAACATGCAGGAAGGAGGGAGAGGACAGCCAAGGCCACGTCCACCCTTCCAGCCTGGCGTGTCGTGGAGGGTCCATCTCCACCAGGGACCCCGCGATGTCCGAGGCTCTCTGCGCCCACCTCAGGGCAGGAACTCACCACCTGGCTGACGTCATATCCCCAGGGCAGGAAGAGAATCCCCGTGTTGTACTTCTCCCAGTGGGAGAGGATGAAGGAAAACAAGACCACCCAGAGCAGGAGGTAGAGGACGAAGACGCTGACGCCGGTGGAGCCCCGGCCGAAGGTGGAGTACACGGTGACCACGAAGTAGACGCAGGCCCAGCTGTCCAGGCCGTGGTCAAAGAGCTCTCCCAGGGGCGTGCTGGAGTTGGTGCGGCGTGCCTGCTTCCCATCCACGCCATCTGGGAACGGGGGGAGGAATGAGAATGGTGTGAGACTCTTGGAGGCAGCTCTGAGCTCTCAGAGAAACTCCTCACGCCCAGGACAGCCCAACAGCACAAAAGGAGCAGGATGGCTTCTGGGAGAGTGTTGGAAACAGAAAAAGGTTTGATAAAAGGCAAAATGACAAAGCTTCTACAGAGAAAAACTGAGCTGGGGGGAAGAGGTTCTTGCTCCTGCTAAAGCACCCCACAAAAGTGATTATTTCCTTTGTTCTCCCTTTTTTAGGCAGGACCTCTTGGCCTCTGTCTAATCAGACAGCCCCAGGTTTGAGGTGAAGTCCAAAAGGTCCTATGAGGTGTCTTTTGAGCCAATTGGGAGAGAAATTGTGGGCTTTTTGCCTTTTTAAGCAGACAAATAATGATTTAGTCACTCTGTCAACAGGGAGTACTTTCCTACACATGGAGCTGTCCTGGACACCCCACACAAAGCAATGGGTCAGGGAACAGCAGCTTTCCCACCCCACCCTCAATCAGTGAGTGGGCTTCCCATCCCTGCTCCGTGGGAGGGTAAAAAATGCAACAAAAACTGCAAAATCTGATGAGATTATATTTATTTCCCTGTGTTTCCTTTATAATCTTTAAGGCAGCCTCCTCCTGTGCCTAAGGGAGGTCCAGGAGAGCTGGAGAGGGACTCGGGACAAGGGATGGATTGACAGGACACAGGGAATGGCTTCAAACAGGAAAAGGGGAAATCTGGGTGGGATATTGGGAAGGAATTCTTGGCTGTGAGGGTGGTGAGGCCCTGGCACAGGGTGCCCAGAGAAGCTGTGGCTGCCCCTGGAAGTGTCCAAGGCCAGGTTGGAGCAACCTGGTGTCAGATTAGGCATGTTTACATAGGCACGTGTTGTATGTTTACATACAAATACACACCATGTGAACCTTCTATCAGGCTTTAAGAATTCTCTGCAAATTCATCTCCCACATGTGGCATGGTGGAAAGTGTCCTTTCAGGTCTTTCCAAAGGATTTTGCAGGTCTTTCCAAACCCAAACCGTTCTGGGATTCTCTGATTATTTAAAGCAGACCCAAGACAGAGTTTCACAGTTTATCTCAAAGCCAGTTTTAGCATCCTCCTTCCCCATCAGATGCTCTGGGACACCTTCCTTGTCTCCACGTAGCAAAGCAGCTCCCAGAAACTCCCCTAACTCCTCCCGTGGGCTCAGGGAGGGGACAAGACCCCCACAGCACCAGTGGGTGACCCTGCAAACTCTTACCCAACGTGTAGGCCATGAAGTTGAGGAGCCCCACCACGATCCACACGCCGTTTGGAACGTGCTGGTGATCAGGAGCTGCAGGGATCAGACAGAGACAAGTCAGGAGAGCTCAGGATGTGCTCCCAGAGGGTTTATTTTGGCCCAAGAGGCACAGCCAGCAGGACAAAAATGGTGAATCTCAGATGTGAGCTTTGCAGGGTGTGAGGGCAGCTCCTGAAACCAGGTCAGTGAGGATTTTGTGTTCCAGAATGTATTTGTCCTTTGTTCCCAGCCCTCCAAAATCATGGGATCTGAGAGCTGGGGGCAGTTCTGGAGTGACACTGAGAGCTGGGGGCAGTTCTGGAGTGCCACTGAGAGAGAGCTGGGGGCAGTTCTGGAGTGACACTGAGAGCTGGGGGCAGTTCTGGGGTGACACTGAGAGCTGGGGGCAGTTCTGGAGTGCCACTGAGAGCTGGGGGCAGTTCTGGGGTGACACTGAGAGCTGGGGGCAGTTCTGCAGTGACACTGAGAGCTGGGGGCAGTTCTGGGGTGACACTGAGAGCTGGGGGCAGTTCTGGGGTGACACTGAGAGCTGGGGGCAGTTCTGGGGTGACACTGAGAGCTGGGGGCAGTTCTGGGGTGACACTGAGAGCTGGGGGCAGTTCTGGGGTGACACTGAGAGATGGGGGCAGTTCTGGGGTGACACTGAGAGCTGGGGGCAGTTCTGGAGTGACACTGAGAGCTGGGGGCAGTTCTGGGGTGACACTGAGAGCTGGGGGCAGTTCTGGGGTGACACTGAGAGCTGGGGACAGTCTCCAGTCCCATCCTGCCAATGGAAACCAGCCCTTCCCTAATGGCACCTCCACCTCCTCCAGCACCAGCCAGGAGAGCTGGCTGCACCTAACCCCAAACCCACGTTGGAGCATCATTGTGAATTTCCTGCCATCAAACCTCTGATTTCTGTTCTGGTGTACAATGTTTTATTTTGTATCATGTGAAAAAATTGTATGAACGTGATAGATTCAAGCTACTATTCCAAATAAAAACTATTTTGGGACTTTGAGCATGCTGGTTAATACCCACAGTGTGCTGGTTGTGGTAGAAGCTGAGTAACACTCCTTTTTACTTGTCCAGCACTGTGGGAACCCAGGGCTTCCCTCTGGCAGGTCTGGGACCCTGGCAGGGGTCAGGAACCCCCCTGGACAGAGCCCCCAGAGACACTGGCTGTGATCTCTGCCCATGGAAAAGAGTTTTCAATCTTACAGGATGAATTACAAGCTCTGAGTGTTTGATATCAGTAATAATTAAGTGTGACACGGGTGCAAAAGTAAAATTTTAAGTTTCTAGATTAGGGGTTCAGAGGGGACAAGATGGAGGAAATTGGGTGTGCCTTGTCCTTTTTCTCCTTCTTCATGCCCTCCATGTTTCACTGTGGTGTTGGCATTTTTCTGTTGGTTCAGGCTGGGGACACACTGTCCAACGTAGGTGACAGATATTGGCACGTTATTGTAAATCCAGCACAGGTAGTTTGTGGTATTTAATGTTTGTACCATCCCACTGAGGGCAGAGCCCCACACGCTGCCCTGCAGGACAGAGCTGCGGCAGGGCAGCAGAACATGTTAGAGATAAACAGAATAAACAACCTTGAAACCAGCACAGACCAATTATGGCTTCTGCTTTGGCAGTGGGGCAGAAAGACAGAGACTTTCTGTCTCAGAATCACCAACACCACAGATCCCACACAGCTCCTTTCTCCCCTGTCAATATTTACTTCCCAATGGATATCATGACAGGCTGACAGTGAAAGGGGCACTGGAGAAGGGCAGGAAGAGGCACGGATCCTTGGCAGCAGGAGGGCACAGGGAGGTCTCCTGGGGCACAGTGATGCTGTGAAATGCCACCTCCTGTTTCCTCAGGGCAGCAGGATGGTGCCCTCCCAGCAGCAAAGGGAGGGAGGGAGGGAGGGAGGGCATCACCTCTGCAAAGCCATCCGAGGAACAGGGAAGGCACAAAAGTCTGGAGCAGCACCAGAAGTTCTCTCTCCAAGCAGGACGTGAATGTGAAAGGGTGCCAAGCCATGAGCTCCAAAGCCAGTTTTGGAGAGGCTGGGAGAGCTGGGGATGTCCAGCGTGGAGAATGGAAGGCTCCAGGGAACTCTGAGAGGCTTTTCCAGAGCCTAAAGAGCCTCCAGGAGACCTGGAGAGGGTGGGACAAGGGCCTGGAGGGACAGGACAAGGGGAATGGCTTCCCACTGCCAGAGGGCAGGCATGGATGGGATACTGGAGCTTGGAGCAACCTGGGATAGTGGAAGGCATCCCAGGTGGCACTGGATGGGTTTTAAAGTCCCTTCAACCCAAACCATTCCGGGATTCCATGATTCTGGATGTCTGACGTGCTGGAGTTTTCACTTTGAGCTACTGACAGCTTTTGTTCTCATGGCTCATGGACCTT